>NW_022196898.1:19475056-19490067 GCF_008632895.1 Mastomys coucha
TGTCTTTCTTAAAGTCCTGTATCATCATCATGAGAAGTGATTTTATATCTGAATCTTGCTTTTCCAGTTTGATGGTGTGTCCAAGACTTGCTATGGTGGGAGTATTGTGTTCTGATGATGCCAAGTAACCTTGGTTTGTGTTGCTTATATTCTTACACTTGCCTCCTACCATCTGGTTATTTCTAGTGCTACCTGCTCTTGCTAAATCTGACTGGAGCCTGTCCTTCCTGTGATCCTGGTTGTGTCAGAACTCCTCAGAGTCAAGCTGTCTCTGTGATCCTGTGATTCTGGGATCCTGTGATCCTGGGCTTGTTAGAACACCTGAGAGTGGAGCTTTCTCTGAGTGTTTTGAGACTTGCTGTGGAGCTTGCACCTAAGGTCTGCTCAGGGCACGGGCTGGCCCAGACAGACCGGAAGGAACCTGAGCCACTGAGAGTTCTTGTGTGCCTGGTCCTGCTGGTCCAGTTACTCCCAGTGTAGGGACAGATGTTGTGACCTCCTCATCTCTGACCTTGGGTGTGTTAGAGTGCCTGGGAGTGGAGCTTCCTCTGGGTGTTGTGGGACTGGCTGCAGAGCTTGTGCCCAAGGTCTCCTCAGGGCACCAGCCCAGAGAGACCGGAAGGAACGCAAGCCACGGGGCTGGCGGAGTTCTTGTGTGCCTAGTCCCACTTACTCCCGGTGTTGGGACAGATGTTGTGTCCTCCTCACCTCTGATCCTCCAAATAGATTTTAAAAACTGGTTGAATGCATATTACTTTTAGCTTCAGAAGATATCATGTATATTAAGAGGCATTTAACTACTATAAATTATTTTGATGACTTAAAAATGTTAATACTAAGTTGTATATTTTAAAATAAATTTTATTAGTTTAATAAAAAATAAATTAATTAAAAAAAAAGAAAAGAAAGAAAAAAGGGAAGAAACTGAGCCATGAAGCTTGCCAAAAGGCACAACCCACTGCAAGGAAAGATCGTGATGGAAGGGAGATCAAATTGGTTTTCATGGAAAATGTTCTTGTTTCTGAGATAATGTTATTCATACTATATATATTACATTTTCATGCATATATTCACATGATTATTTTAGAAGATTTGGATAAAGAGCAAGGCATATATAATATATATTTTGTAACATATATATTACACATATCTAATATGTGTATGTATATTACATATATATAGTATGCATTTAAAATTTGTAATTGAGACAGCGTTGCTAGTTAGTGTTATGTCATTTATTTAAGAGGAAGGAAACTTTATTAGAAACACCTCTAAAAGATGGGGCTATAGGAAAGCCTGTGGAGCATTTTCTTAATTAGTGATTGATGAGAGAGGGCCCAGTCCATTGTAGATGGAGCCATCCTTGGATTGATGGTCCTGGATTCTATAAGAAAGCACAAGAGGGCTGGAGAGATGGCTCAGCGGTTAAGAGCACTGGCTGCTCTTCCAGAGGTCCTGAGTTCAATTCCCAGCAACCACATGGTGACTCACAACCATCTGTAATGAGATCTGGTGCCCTCTTCTGGCCTGCAGATGTATATGCAGGTGTACAGGTATGTACAGGATACATAATAAATAAATCTTAAAAAAAAAAAAGAAAGAAAGAAAGAAAAGAAAGCACAATGAGCAAGCCACGAGGAGCAAGCCAGTAAGCAGCACCCCTCCATGGCCTCTGCATCAGCTCCTGCCTTAAGTTTCCTCCATGCTTGAGATCCTGTCCTGACTTCCTTCAGTAATGGACTATGGTTGTGGAAGTATAAATTAAGTAAACCATTTGCTTCCCAACTTGCTTTTGATCATAGTGTTTCATCACAGCCAAAGTGACCCTGACTAAGTGAGGCATGATGGG
The DNA here is from genome assembly GCF_008632895.1 of Mastomys coucha. Classification (NCBI taxonomy): domain Eukaryota; kingdom Metazoa; phylum Chordata; class Mammalia; order Rodentia; family Muridae; genus Mastomys; species Mastomys coucha. Next base: position 19,476,906 of record NW_022196898.1, read on the forward strand.
AACATTATGCAGGCATGGGAGGAAAAACAATCCTTCCACCTTGAAAGTCTAGTGGAAATTTTTACCAGATAAGAAGCCGGAATCCCAGCACAATTGACAACTGTTTAAGGTCTTCTCCCTTTCTGCCTGTAAACAATTTCCTAGCAATCTCACCAGGAACCACATTTACAGGGAAAGGACCCACAAGAAAAACCCTTATACAATCCTAATTCTACCCAAGGCATCTCTGCTGGGAGTCATCCTTAACCCATTAAAAAAGAAAAGAAATGAACACACACACACACACACACACACACACACACACACACACAGACATTTTTCTTTGCAATGTTTGAGCTATAATATCTACGGCTGAGGATAAGACAATTAATTGTTGCTGTCCTTTGGGAAGCCCATACCCACACTTAAGCATACCTCTTTTCTGAGCACCTCAATTTTAAGTTAACCCTGATGCCTAAAACATCCTGTTAAAATGTGTGTGTGTGTGTGTGTGTGTGTGTGTGTGTGTGTGTGTGTGTGTGTGTGTTAGCTTCCACTTCCACTCAGAGAGGTCAGTAGGTGTGTTTATTGTCTTCTGGAGCAATTTGCTTTCCATTTTTGATAATTTCCCAGCTCTGCTTCACACTGGCTAGTCCTGAAGTTCTTTGCCTCACGGAAGCCATCAATCCTGAGTTGGCCTGGGAGAAGATCCCTAAAAGACTAAGGGAACTAACTCTTCAGGGCTTCTGAGGGTTGGAGGGAGTCTCTTTACCACTGACAGTCATCACAAAGATCTTCTTGGCAGTGAGTAAATGCCTTAGTGACTAACTCTGAGTTACTGGTAGGGAATTGGTGTCACATTAAGGAAAGAAATTATAACATTTCCTTTTGGAGTGATTTAACCAAGTCTGAGCACAGATTTGAATTCTCTACTTCATGTTCCTAGCATCTTCCCTCTTGTGTCTGTTATGTGAATCTGAATCTGTCCCTGCCTGAAGGCTGTCTTGTGAATCTGTCTCTGTCCCTGTATGTCTTTTTTTTTTTTTTTTTTTTTTTTTTGGTTTTTTTCGAGACAGGGTTTCTCTGTGTAGCCTTGGCTGTCCTGGAACTCCGTCAGTAGACCAGGCTGGCCTTGAACTCAGAAATCTGCCTGCCTCTGTCTCCCAAGTGCTGGGATTAAAGGCATGTGCCACCACCACCCGGCTGTCCCTGTATGTCTTTATGTGTTGTGTGACTGTCTGCCTGTGTGCCTGTCCCTCACAAAATGCTTTTCTCTGCCTTTATAGAACTGTATAAAAATCATCACATGGGGGAAGGAATGGGACATTCTTTCCATAAATTTTTAATAGAGTTTTACAAGGGATTGAGTAACTGACTGACTGACCTAGACAACAAGTAGTTCTACAAATACCATCATTTTATCAACCAAAATCCATAAGTAGATATTCATTTTAGAAGGTTTCTTTCAACCTCTGCATTTGCTGACTTCAGCAAATGGTATACATATATTTTCTGCATGGGGAGGGGCATCAAGGAGTACTATATAGTTATTCATTAGCTTATATTGTAAATGTTGATTACATGGGAAATCCTAGGCAAGTAAGGTTGATTGTAACATTGTTCCCTTAAAGGCAGGCTAAACAATCAGTCTGGGTACACAGCATTAGGTAGTGACCTCAGTCTGGGTACACAGCATGAGACAGTGACCTCAGTCTGGGTACATGTCATGAGGTAATGACCTCAGTCTGGGTACACAACTTGAAGTAGTGATCTCAAGGCATATTATTAATTTTGACTGTGAGGTCTAGCCAAAGGTCCAGTCTTTTACATTTACTGAATCTAAGAAATATTTTCATAATGTTGGACTGCAATATTCCTCATGTCTTATTTACAGATAATCATATACTAGGCTCATTGCTTTGTGTGATTAAACTTGGGGTAACTTCTTATGAAATAAAAGATAATTAAAATATAACCCACATCACATGATTGCTTTGTGATTAAATGAGAGCAAATGACAGCTAAATAAAACCATCATTAGTTTTGTCTACCAGAATTTTGATCAAAAAGTATATGGATTATACTTGTTCTGTTGTCAAATTCAATTTTTGATGTTTTGATAATTTTCAGCCCTTGCTTTTGTTTCTACAATTTTTTCCTATCATTCTTCACTTGGGAATTACAATATTTCAACTTCCAATTCATGTTAGAAACATGATTGACAAACATAGTAAATTCCTAGATGTTATAGTAAAAATAAAATAATGTTTTAAAAATATGAAAGTATATTGTAAAAAAATGATGAATATACTCTACAGCCATACCACTTTGGTCTTGTCTGATCTTGAAAGCTATGAAGGGTCAGCCTGATTAGTACTTGGATGGGAGAAATGATGACTAGAGAAAAACAATGGTTTGTCGTGGGTAGATAAAAAGTTACTTTAGCAGAAGTATATGCATTCTATGTAAGGGTTTGATAATATAGTTGTTGCTCTCATAATCTCTCCTATTTGAGCCTTAACTCAAGACCATTTCTTTATTCTGTAGTTTCCTCATTCTTTACCTGGGCATGCATTTGCTGAATAAAGCTCCAGTAGTACGGAGAAGACCTAGGCCTCAAACTAATAAATCTAGGGCAGGATGGGTGAGCAAAATGAATGGACCCAGTTATGTAGGCACCAGATCCTTAAGTGTGCATTTACTCCAGCCCAGGCTTCTCATATAGAAATTTAAATCCTGGGTTGATAGAATCTTCACTTTTTTTTTGTTTGTTTTTGTTTTTGTTTTTGTTTTTTCAAGACTGAGTTTCTCTGTATGGCCCTGGCTGTCCTGGAACTCACTCTGTGGCCTCGAACTCAGAAATTCACCTGCCTCTGCCTCCCAAGTGCTGGGATTAAAGGCGTGAGCCACCAGTGCTCGGTGAGTCTTCGAAATTTTAAGAGAAGATTAGAAATGTTGACTTTGGTTTATATGTTTTAAAATGTGAGTGAACTATCCATATTTTAATTTCTTTGGAGACAGGATCTCCTATGTCCCAGGTTAGCCTCAATTTCTAATCTTGACCTTGAACTTCTGATCTTTCTGAGTGATGTGTTCTGGGTGATGTGTTGGGCTTGAGGCCCATGAGACTGACCACTCTTGGTTTATGTGCAATGGGATCCAACCCTGGGCTTCAAGAGCACTAGGCACACACTCTACCAACTAGGCTATATCCCCCCAGTTCTCTTTCAGTTTTTTAAAAGTATTTTAGAGCTAATAAACTACATGTGTGGATATCAGACAACTTCCATGTTGCCACAGGTAAAGAGAAGCTGACTATCTAACCTAAAGGCATCATTTTGTGGGGAAAGCTGTATCTATGAGAAGAAACTATCAGAAGCTCACTTTTGCACATGCCCAGAGGTGGTTGTATAAACCAATGCATGACACCTCTAAAGAGACCAACATTGTGAAGTGAAGGTCGTGTTTGTGAAATAAAAATTACAGGAAGACATTGTTTTGGGTTAAGTTGCTTTCTAGGACTCCGGTAGACCAGGAAGCTAAATATCAAAGTGGAGTCACTCATGATCAAGTTGGAAACCTCCAATTTCAACTAAACAGTTTATTTGGCCATCTGAGAAAATAGGCCTCCAGGAAAATGGCCAGATGTCAATGACAGGCCACATTCTCTTGACAAGGTAACCAAGATTCCTCTGTTTTATCTTTTCACAGAAAAGGTAACCAATCAGTTATTTTCCTATTGTAAAGTAACCAATCAGTTACTTTCCTATTGTAGAGTAACCAATAAGTTATTTTCTTGTTGTATTTTCCTATTGTCCTATTCCCCATTTTTGCTTTACAAGGAATGAAATGGCCTGTCTGCTTTTGTTTCATTGTTTGGTCCCTTTCCATTTATGAAACCAACTTCACCTCAGTTTGTTGGAACACTTCTTATATTTTAGGGAATCAAGTGTTTCCTGATTCTAGAATTGAAAACTAAGACAATTTTGAACTTTGACACACTTAACATTTTATAATGTGGCTTCAGTCATACAGACAAAACTACAAAAATACTTTGTTTTGAGTGGGGTGGGAGTAGGGATTGAAGTCAAGACCATACTCATTCAAAGAGGTGCTCACCTACCCAACTACATTTCCAGCCCCCATAGTTTAATTTCACCAAGAAAAATACTCCCCTGGGGTTATGATCACTTTTTCCTGGAAACGTAGTGGTTTATTTTATGACTTAGTGCATAGCCAGCTGAGAAAACAATGACCGGAAGTCCTTGTTGAAGGACTTCTGTCAGTAGGCTAGGATTCATTTACCATAAGGGCCAGCAGGGCAGCTGTGGATCCGTCAGTATCACTCAGCTTGGTTAACCACTGGAGGCTTTCTTTTTTTATTGGTGGGAAATGTGAGAAAATGGCACATTTGGCCTCTTCCAGGCTGTTGTCCCTAATGTATGAATTGTTCTTACTGCTACTGTATTAATTTCTGGCCATTGAACAGAACGAACTATAGAACTATTTTTTTTTTTTTTAAAAAAAAACGGGTCTGTTGGGTAAGATTTTATTTATTTTTTTATTTTTTTATTTATTGGTACTACTTTTTTTTGAGATGTTCAGTCTTTATTGTGACTTAACTTTTTTCTTTTTGACTTTTTATTGATTCTTTGTGAGCTTCACTCCATTCCTGCTCATCTCCCTATCTCCTATATCCACTCTTGTTTGCCTTTGTAACTCCCTACCAAATAACACACACACACACACACACACACACACACACACACCAAACAAAAACAAAACCCCCAAAGCATAGAAAACATCTCATCCTGGAAGCTGTAGTGTGTCACAGTGTGTCCCACAGTCTATCCCTCTGTCCATACATCTTCACTTGCAAATGTTCATTGCAGTGTGTTGTTGGTTTGGCTCGACATCTTTGGCTTCTGTGACAGTATCAATATTGAATCCATACTGAAACGCCTGGCTATCTTGTTGCTCTGTGTCACGAAGATCCTATAGTTTTAGAACAGATGGACTGGCCCTTTCACACAACCCAACCATTCGTTTGCAGTGGGCCAGTTCGGAGCCCTGGATCTGAGCCTGGGTGGTAGCTGAGCTGGTCAATCTGCCAGCTCCCCCTCTCTGTACTACCAGACTGAGCACTCCAGCACTACTCTGGTTAGGCCACACAGTGCTTCCATCAGCAGGAGGCAGGATCAGCTCTTCTGGTCTCATACCCTCCGGGCCAGCTCACCAGCACCTATGCTTCCAGAGCCAGCTCCACTGTGCTGCCTGGGTGAGACACAGAGCCCACTCTCCCGAATGCTGCCGCTGAGAAGGGATAGGGCCAGCTCTCCCACTCTCATGACCCTGGAGCCAGGCAGTGGGGGCAAGGAGGGCAAGGCATTACCTCTACACCCAGACAAGTGATGGGGCCAGCTCTGCCATGCTCTGTCCCTCGCGGGGTTGGCTCACCTGCACCTGTACCACATGACCAGCTCCACTGTGCTGTCTGGGTGAGGCACAGAGCCCACTCTCCCTAGTCATGCCACTGGTGAGACATGGAGCCAGCTCTCCCTAGCACCATATTCAGTGCACGTGGGGAGAGTGATGCACAGCTCCAGGACATCCACATGCTCCAGGACATGCTCCCGTGTGGCTGCCCCGGACCAGGGACATCCCCATGTTCTCTAGTGGTAATATGAGCTACAGACATCGACACTGACTCCATACACAGCACAACTTAGACTTGGTCTCAGTATCAGCTCAGGTTAGGACCTCACTTTGACCCCAGGTGGCTGGGCGGACCGCTCACAACAGGCTACTCCTCTCTACCCCCGGGTTTCTAGTTCCATCTCTTCATATTACTCACGCTGCTCCACTTTTCTTTCTCTCCTATCTGACCACTACATATTTGTACATTGTAGTGGGTCCCACTACAGGCTGGCTGTTGTAATGCTTTTTTTTAAAAATCTCAATTGGGGGCTTATACCTGCTTTGATAATTCAGTTCCCAGATAAAAGACACAAAACTTTTATATTTATAATAAGGGCTAATTAGCACTAGAGCTGGGCAGATATCAACCTCTAGTCTATTTTGTCTACTTCTCTGCCAATAACCCAGAATTATGACTTGCCATATTCCATGAAGGCTGCTCTTAACTCAGACTGGCCTGCCCTCATGGTCAGTTCTAACAGTTATTCACCTTATGGCATCCTCTGTTCTTTTTCCTCTTTCCTCATGGACCTGCCTCAAATCCCAAGCCTGGGAACTGAAACCCCACCTACCTCTCTTCTGCCCAGCTGTCAACATCTTTATTTCACCAATAGTTTAAATTAAAGAGCAAGGTCACATAGCATCACTTGATGTTCTGAGGATTCTCTCATCCCCGAGGCAACCAGGGCCAGTGTTTAGCATTACATTCCAAAGCCACAGACCAAACCCCAACAGGTGGCAACTGGCTGGTAGGCCCCTGGGCATGTACATCCTCCATCTGTGCTGTGAGGCGAGGTGGTAAGTGGTGTCTATGGCCTACCTGTGCCATGCTCTGGAGGGCAGGTCTCTGAGTGGCATGTTGGTCCACAAGTCTCTGTCTGTCTTCCTCTTCTTTTGCTGCACTGCCTGGATTTGATTTGATTTTTATGAGTCCTAGGCATAAGACAGTTTTGACCACCAAGCCAGCCATCGGCTGGATGAAGAAAGGACTGCCATTTGCTCTGCCCCTGACTGATAGAAGACCACCACCACCGCCTATAAGGTGTCTTTTTTGCCCATTGTCAAGGAGGTTGCTGGTACTACTTAAACTATCAATGGTAGGTAGATAGATAGATTAAATTAGATAGATAGATAGATAGATAGATAGATAGATAGATAGATAGATAGATAGATGATAGATAGATATAGGTAGATCAATGATAGATTTTTCTATTGGATTTCTTTCTCTGGAAAACAGAGACTAATCAAAATCTATCCTATGCACAGAGTATTCGTGCTATTCACATGTTGCTTCCTCTTTCTCCTGTTTTACCTTTCTTAGGTTCTACAATACTGTAAGTTGTCAGAGTCTACACAGTTAATATAGGTCTTTGGGGTGAAGGATATAGTACATAATATATATTAACTTTTAATACATGTGCTAGGGATAGCATACAATGACAGGGACTGCCTGCAGTAGGCCGGGATGGAAACATCTCAGAAGCCTGCAGCAGTTCCTTGTAGAAAAGGATGGTGTTTGGGACCCTGACAAGCAGGAGACACATCCCTCCAGGGGACCCACCATCTGAAATAAGGGACTGCCTGCAGTAATCCGGGATGTAGACATCTCAGTAATCCGAGGCAGCTCTTTGCAAAAAACAGTTGTTCCCATTTCTCCTAACCTTAGCCCTGGACATGGCTGATTGTATTTATGCATGACTGCATTGGTTGGCCTTGGTGTACATTTTTATTCTATTATATCTGAATTTCTTACTTCTTTCTCCTTCTACTCTGGTGAATTCTGTGTAACTAGATGTTTCTTGATATACTGACTCTTAATTAAAAAATTGAGGCATGGGGCACAGCACAGCACACTCCTAATGGCCCAGGTGCATGCTGTGTGTTCTCATCTTGGAAACAATATAATAATTGCACAATGGTAGTTCCAGATTAATGCTTGACTTGCAAAGAAAATTTGATGAAATTATTAGAAAATGAAATAGAGCCAACATTGAGACCCCAAGAAAGGAAAAAACTATTGAAGTTATGAAATAAGTTGCACAACATTTGAGAGTGGTTCCTGGATAAGCAAGTATAGAATATGTAAAATCTTATATTAGTGACACTACCTCAAAACACTGGGACTCTTAGGAGAGTCATTGTATGCAATGTGCAGAAGCAGAAAGCTAGCAGAACTATTGAATTAAGAGTTAATTTGATTCTTTCTGGGCACTGCCTGGCAGCTTTGCCCATGTCATGTATCACTAGAGCTTCACAAGAACATGCAAGTAGCTGGCCTTGGGACTCTCAACTCTGAAGTATAATAAGTTTAAGTTTAAACAATAAGTTTGCAATTATTATTATCTTGGCCACATGCCTGGGAATAGGGAAGCTTGAAACTTTGGGGAATAATTGTAATTCTTGATTCTTTGTGGGACGTGTTTATTCTTTTTAATTTGATTTGGTAATGATTATAAGATGTCTTTTTTTTTTTTATCTGCTTTTGTAGTATAAATAAAAGACCGGAGCAAGAAAAAGGCGAGAGAGCATGTAGAGATTGAATGCGGAGAATGTGAGGTGAGTGTGGAGAGTGAATGAAGAGTGAGAGAGTGAGCATGAGAAGAGCATGTGAAGACTGAGTGAAGAGAGAATGTGAAAAGTAAAGAGAGAATGTGAGGCGTGTATGGAGAGTGTGTTTGTGAAAGGAGAATGCATGTGGTATATGTGTGAGAGTGTGTGAAGAGTGTGTGTGAGAGTGAAAGGGGAACACACAGAGGTGTGTGTGAGTGTGAGACTTTGAGAAAAGAAAAGTGCACAGGATTGCACAGGAGAAAAGCAGAGCATGCAGAAGAATGCAGAGTCTGTGCAGCCTCAAGCTTCGAGGGAATGAGCAAGAGAGAAAGACAGCAAAGGATGAGAGAGAAGAGAGAGAAACTTTAAGCCTTGAGAAATTGCCTGTCAGCTTGTACCCAAGAAGTAGTCTGTGCCTTCCAGGTATCCCTGCTTCCAGTTGAGAACTCCGATCCTGTGTTGAGGCTGGACCCAGGCATACATGTATACTTTAGGCTGAATTCTCCCCCCCCCCCAAATGCATGTGTTGACTCTACCCTCTAGCTCAGAATGGCACTGTGCTTAAAGGGTGCCCAAAGAGATGAGGTCATTAGAGCTGCTCCTAATTCATTATGGCTAGTATCTTCATAAGTACGGGTATGAGTCTAACAGTGAGAGAGATGGAAAGGGAAGATATGAAGGAGTAGGGGAAATGGATAACCCATACCAAGAGAAAAAAGGCCATGTGAGCATGTATTGAGGAAGTGTTCATCTGCAAGCCAAGGAGAAAAGTCTCTTGCAGATTGAGCCTGGTGACTCCTTCCTTGACCTTGGACTTCTATTCCTTAGAACTGTGAGGAAAATACAGTTCTGTTGCTTAAGTTACCTAGTCTATGGCTGCTCTACAAAATTAATCTGGTGTAGTCACATAATTAACTCCTTTCTGCTTGCAATCTGAGTCCTGAACTTCCTTATGATTTTGTGTTTGTTTTTTCCACAAGGACACACATCTAAAGTGTGTTCATTTTTGGACATTTTATGAAAGTTTTTAAGAGGGACAGCATCACACAGATCCTGTGTCCAGTGGCATTGGCAAGGAGATTGTTTTGGAATTTGGCACAAACCATGCCACTGTTTCCATGTGCCCAAATGACCTTTCTCCTGATTACTCTGGTTTGTCCAGTCTGCTACCAGGAGCCAAGGTTTTTGCTTTATATTCATAAACACCTTTGGTTTTAAGAAGTGCAGTGGGCTCCCTTTGCTTCTGAACACCCTGCTTATAGCCAGTAAACATGGCCTTGCGTTACACAGCCTTTTACACACATTTGGTTTTTAACTTTTGTTGTTGTTGTTGTTTTGGTTCACAGGGTTTCTCTATGTAACCCTAGCTTTTCTGGAACTCCATCTGTAGATCAGGCTGGCCTCGAACTCAGAGATTTTCCTGCCTCTACTTCCCAAGTGCTGGGGCTAAAGGCATGTGGCACCCTGCCTGGCTCATACTTACTTTTTAGGCATCCTACTCTGTGGGTCTTCTGGAATGGGAGTAAGAGCCTGTGAAAAATTAAGGGAACCGGAATGCGGGAAGGGGTTAAAAAAATGAGACGGGGCATGGTGTGCTTTCAGTCCTCCATCATTATTGAACTCTCTTTCTTACAAGCAGGTAGGTAGAGAAAAACTCCTCCCCCAGTCCATCAGCAACTCATGGCCCAATCAGCATCTTCATCTTCAGTCTCTGGAGGCAGGACTTCCGGTGTAAGAGGAACTTGGAAAGAGGCACGCTATTAGCAGGAGCTTAGAGAAAGGCGTGGCTATTTGTGGCAAGGCAAGGTCTGAAAGAACTAGCTCTTAGCTGGAGGAGGGTCATACTACTCTCAGCAGACCTCCAGAGCCTTCAAGGTTGCATTTCCTCATGTTTTGAATGCTAAGATTCCCCCTGCCCATCATCATATAGCTATGGCGAGGTACAAATTGGGTTTTCCTGATGGGGATTTCTTTAGCAGCTGATAGAGCTGGGATGTAGGTTGAATACATGTTGGATGCTTGGTCCCTAGTCTGGCAGTGTTGGGAGGGAAACCTGTAAAAGATGGAGCATAATAGAAGGGCTTAGGTTATGGAAGTGCTGGTGGGTCTGGGCAAAGGGTGACTTGGACCTTGCTCATTTGCTCCTTCACAGCTCGTTCAGCGATTCCCACTGTTACTGGGTGTGGTGTTTTGAATAGAAATGGCCACATAGGGTCATACCTTTAAAGGCTTGGTCATCAAGGACTGACACTATTAGGAGATATGGCCTTGTTGGAATAAATGCAGACATACTTTGTTGGAGAAGGTATGTCACTAGGGGTGGGCTTTGAGGTTTCAAATGCTCAAGCCAGGCCCAGTGTCATTATCTCCTCCTGCTACCTGATGATTCAGATGTAGAGCTCTTGGCTCCTTCTCCAGTAATTTATGCCTGCCTGGATGCTGCCGTGGTTGATGATGGTAATGGACTAAACCTCTGTAAATATAAGCCAGCCCCAATTAAGTGTTGTTCTTTATGAGAGTTGCAGTGGTTGTTGTGTGTCTCTTCCCTGCAATAGAAACCTTAACTAAGACATTGGGAAATGTCATGTATTGTAATGAAAGTCTAGCTAGCTGTGAGTCTATAATTTTTCTCTTCCTCAAAGGACATTTATCAAGATCCTAAGCAGTAGGGGTATGATGGCTATTCTTGGTTGTCAACTTGACTGTATCTGGAATGAACTACAATCCAGAATGTAAAAATATCTTGTGAAAAGGTAAAGAAGCTGGGTGGTGGTGGCGCGCACCTTTAATCCCAGCACTTGGGAGGCAGAGGCAGGTGGATTTCTGAGTTTGAGGCCAGCCTGGTCTACAGAATGAGTTCCAGGACAGCCAGGGCTATACAGAGAAACTCTGTCTCGAAAAACCAAAAAAGAAAAAGAAAAGAAAAGAAAAGGTAAAGAAAAACTCACGTCCAGCTGTGGTACACCCCTTTAATTCCAGCACCCAGGAGACAGAAGCATGCAGGTCTTTGAGTTCAAAATCAGTCTACAGAGCAAGTTCCAGGACAGCCAAGCTTAGGCAGTGAAAGAGTTGAAAAACAGAAAGCTGGTGATGATGTAATAGAACAAGGGGGCCATGTTCCAGCCCTAGCAAGCAGCAGAACTTGGCTGCTTCAGCCATGTCACTCTGGCCTTAGAGTCTAGAATAGTAGCAGATACTGGGACAATTGGAGCTAAGAAATTAGCAGTGATTAAGAAGAGACCAGCATCACTGAGGTGTAATCTTCTGGAAAGTGTTTTCTGAGAGTACAAAGAAGCTGTGTTCCAGAGATAGACTTGGTAATATGTAATAACCCACGTTCTAAAGGCATGAAGGGGTGGGTCATGGAGAGCAGCTGAAGCTTGGGACTGTGAGAGGCCAGGAAAGGCCATTGGTGAAGGTACAGCTTCAGTTGCAGTTGAAGGCCCAGGATTGAAGGGCTCATGCAAATAAGTTGAGGCTTGACACCATGAAGAGAGCCTATTAGAGGCTATTGGTGAAGCCTAGTCGCAGAGGAAGACCCCAGCCTCTTAGAGATGCCAGTACCATGGGATGATCACCAAGAACAGCAGCCCCAGAAGAGTGGAGTCAACCAGAGCCTAGAGTGCTATAGAGGGCAGAGCTGGAGAAGTGACCCAAGCCTTTGGAGGAGTCCAGAAGCTCATGTGTGGATCCCAGACATTGGAATAAGAAGCTGTGAAGTTGAAGCTATTTTGGAGACCCCAAGATGTTCAAGATGCCAGAGCTGTGGGCTATCTGCTGAGGAAAGCTGCTAATAAGGAGTGAAACCAGCCCAGGAGAAAGAAGTTTGTTGCAGTCAACAAAAATGAAAGGAGCTGGATATTTGAAGAACACTTTAGCACCAGACATGGAGATACAGAGTTTGGAGTTTGTCCAGCTGGTTTTCTTTCTTGCTTTGGTCCAGTATTTCCTTACTCTGATGTTTTTGGAATGGTAATATATATCCTGTGATGTTGGAAGTATGTGATCTGCTTTTTTATTTTGATTTTTTTTTTTTATGAGATTCCATTTAAGAGCTTGCATGAATCTTAGAAGAGACTTTGAACTTTGGAATTTAACATTGTTGAGATTGTGATAGACTATGAGGCCTTTTGAAGTTGGACTAAATGTATTTTGCATTGTGCTATGGCTAGGTATGACCCCCCCCCCCCATAGACTCATGTGTTTGAACAAGCCTATGAGGGCCAGGGAATGTGGTGGTTTGGATAAGCTTGGTTCATGGGAAATGGCACTATTAGGAGGTGTGGCCTTGTTGGAATTGATGTCACCTTGGTGGAGGAAGTGTGTCACTGTGTAGATGGGCTTTGAGGTCTCCTAGTGCTCAGGCTCCCAGTGTGGAAGAAACTCTCCTCCTGGCTGCCTGTGGAAGAGAGTCATCTTCTGGCTGCCTTTGGGTAAAGACGTAGAGCTCTCAGCTTCTTCTCTCACACCCTGTCTGCCTGGATGCTGGCATGCTTCCTGCTATGATGATGATGGACTGAACCTCTGAAACTGTAAGCCAGCCCCAATCAATGTCCATTATAAAAGCTGCCTTGGTCATGATGTCTCATCACCATGAAACCCTAACTAAGACAAGTGGTTACAGATAGCACATCTAGAGTGGTGGACATATATTAACTAAAGGACTAAATATTGTTCCTCTTGTTGCAGCCCAGGAATATGAGAGCTATGGGCTACTAATGAAGCACCTGGCATAGGACCTCTCTCTCTGAAAAGAGATCCTCCCTCTGCCTCATGGGCCTGAACTCTCTCAAGGGCTCTGCCAGGCTACTATCTATGGTGTTAATAATTCGTATAAACTGCTTACCTATCGCGTCCGCCTCGACCAGCAAGAAAGACACGACCCACGAGCTCTTCTTTTAGCAGTTTATTCAGGAACCTTCAACAGTCTTCAGCA
>NW_022196898.1:19494498-19512701 GCF_008632895.1 Mastomys coucha
AGTAATAACCCCACTGTGCCTGGCTCAAGGGGTCCCTTAAAATCTGTCTCTATAAGTTGTACCCCCATATGAGGAGTTAATACGAGTCTGGTGGTGGAGCAGAGGTCCAATCCTGCCGAGCTGGCAGTGGCTCTCCGCGGTCCCTCGGATGACGAAGGGTCGGCCACCTCTCCTGTGCTGACTCTGTGGCCTGATTCTCTACTGTCCCATATATCTGTGGGCCCTGGGGACGTGGGCCCCTCTGCCCGTTTTTTGAATGAGCTCCACCATAGCCTTGAGTAAGGGGTTGGCCATTAATGTCTCTCACCTATCTACATTCATTGGCCCAATGATTCCCCTTCTTGCATCTAGGACAAAGACCAGGCTGGTTTCGGGCGTTGGCTGTTTTCAGTGCCTTCAGCATTTTCTCGTTCTAGGCATTGCCTTTTAAGGTGGCCCAACTTTCCACATTTGAAACATGCCCCGGAACTTCCTCTTTTGTTCTGAGCAAGCTGAATGACTGCAGCTGCAAGACCAGCATTAGTCAAAGAACACCCTAACTCTCTACACACTTTCATCCAGGCCTCCAGCCCCTTATTCTTGTAAGGAGTAATGGCAGCTCTGCATTCTTTTGTATACTACTCATAGACCAGCTGCTTGATTAATGGCATAGAAGCATCAGGATCACCAAAGATTCTGCTTGCAGCCTCTACTAATCTAGCTACAAAGTCTGAAAAGGGCTCCATGGGTCCCTGTAAGATCTTAGTAAGATTACCACTCACCTCCCCTTTATTTGGTAAAGACTTCCAAGCTTTTATGGCAATCTGGTTAACTTGCTCAAACACCTGCACTGGATAGCCTCTCTGTTGATTAGCAAATTTACTCTGTCCTAGTAGCATATCTCGATCCCAGGCAGGATTTCCTGCAGTGTGATTTGCAGCAGCTTACTCACTAGCATACTCAATCAAAAATGCCTTCCAATCCAAATACTGCCCCCGGGCTCAGGCAAGCGCGAGCCAGACCGCTCCAGTTACTTGGCGTCATGCAATGTCTTTTAAGAGCCTCCAACTGAGCTAAACTAAAAGAGGCAGTAATGCCATAAGTATGAACAGATTCAGCCAAGGATTTAATTACTTTAAAATCGAGCGGTTCCTCATATCTGTTGAGCATCTTGAAAAACTGGGCAGGTGAGCTGGAGCTCCGACCTCACCGCTCACCAAACCTCTGGGCAAAAGGAGCGGCCTGAACCCCCACTGTTGATTGGATTATAGGGGGGAGATGCTGACGGCACACAGCCTGGGGGGCCCGTGTCATTCTCTGGGCCCTTCTTCCTGCACCTCTCTTTAATAGAACTTCTCTCAATCTTCTCAATCAAAACCTGTAATTCCTCATCTGTATTGGACCACTCGGTATCTGAAGCTCCCTCCTCTGACTTCACAGATCGCTCTTCCTTCAGCTGCTCTAATGCGGCTTTCCCCTCTTCCATGGCCTTATAACAGCGCTGATCCTCCAAACAGCTCCTAACAAGCTTCCACACAGGTCTTACCCCTGCTTTCAAAATACCCTGGTCCCAGGAGAAATCTAGATCCTTCCCTAGCTTATCCCAACATGAAAGGGTGAGGTTCCCGGACACTGTGAACCAAAGGGCAGCAGTGTCACACTCACTAAGGAACCTCTCCAGTGTGCTCTTCTTAATTTCTAAAGTTCTTGACAATAACAGCTCTTGGAGAGACAGAAAAATTGGGTGCGATTGCGAGGCGCCCATCTTCACTTTTGTTTTACTTTTGGTTCACTACTCCGCAAAACTTTATCGCTCCTTCTCGGAGTCCTTATAGCCTCTACTTCTGAGGTCCTTATTGCCCCAACTCCCGAGGTCCTTATTGCCTCTACTTCCGAGGTCCTTATTGCCTCTACTTCTGAGGTCCTTATTGCCCCAACTTACCTGGGAACTTACCAACCGGCTGCCCTGACTGCAAAAAGTTCTGAGTCTCCTCGAGTGAAGGAGGAGTGAGTTCCCCATACGGGCCACCACTTATCACGTCCGCCTCAACCAGCAAGAAAGATGCAACCCACAAGCTCTTCCTTTAGTAGTTTATTCAGGACCCTTCAACAGTCTTCAGCACCAAGGGCAACACCCTTGGCCGTTAAGCACTCCCAAGCTTAGCCAATCCCAATGGGCCACGTGGCAAAAGCTGATAGGTCACCAAATGTGGAAGCAACCAAGGGCAGCAAGCTTAGCCAAATAAGAGTTTTGTTTATGAGACCACTCGCTCTTGGGATGGCGGAAGCCAGCGCCATCTTGGGGCGCAGCTCAAGCAGCTTTCTACACTTACCCAAATGACAATCTGCCTCAGTGTCCCCTTGAACCTTTAATGTGAAACCTTGTAGAGTGAGTTGGCTTTCTCATGAATTATAAAGTGAAGCCACTCTCCCATCAGATTGGCTCAGAATGCATATGGCCTAGGCCCTTTGTACTCTGCTGTGCTGTGATGCAGTCAGGGGACCCTTACCAGCTCGAAGGTTTCCTTAAACCTTTAGAAATGGGAACTAGATAAACCTTATTTCTTGATGAAGTACCCAACCTCAGGTAATTTATTGTAGCAACAATAGCAGCAGCCTTTAAACAGGCAGTTACAGACAGCTTATCAAGAAAGATATTTGGCTAAACTTGTGGGTTTTATTACATTCCTAAACTAAATTCCATTTTGAAGGAACATAAAAAGAATCTCTTAAAACCAAGAAGAAGCTTCTGACAGATGCATGGTCAATGTCTAGTGGTAGTGTTCCTGAGTCACGAGTGAGTCAGAACCAACCTTTCCTGGCCTTGAAAATTCTATGATCTATCTTTACGGGAGGGGTGGTGCGGGGGGGGGGTGTCTAATAATTCCTGTAGTATTTTGGCAACATTTTCTGGTAGGTGACAGGCAGTCATTTTGTATTTGTAGTAATGACAGCAAGAAAGACAGCTTTATGTTTATGGTTTCAGTGGATAATATCTACTTTATGAAGCACACTGTTCTGGCTGGTTTTGTGTGTCGACTTGTCACAGGCTGGAGTTATCACAGAGAAGGGAGCTTCAGTTGGAGAAGTGCCTCCATGAGACCCAGCTGTGGGACATTTTCTCAGTGATCAAGGGGATAGGGCCCCTTGTGGGTGGTACCATCCTTGGGCTGGAAGTCTTGGGTTCTATAAGAGAGCAGGCTGAGCAAGCCAGGAAAAGCAAGCCAGTAAGGACACATCCCTCCATGGCCTCTGTGTCAGCTCCTGCTTCCTGACCTGCTTGAGTTCCAGTCCTGACTTATTTGGTGATCAACAGCAATATGGAAGTAAGCCGAATAAACCCTTTCCTCCCCAACTTGCTTCTTGGTTATGATGTTTGTGCAGGAATAGAAACCCTGACTAAGACACACACATCTGCTTTCTGCAACTCTGTCTCTGCGCTTCTTGGGTACATAAGCTTTGTAGATAACAAGAAAGTTAGAACCCTGTATTTAAGTTAAAACTCAATCTTGACTACGTTTATCAATAGCCATTTAAAACTCAGCTAGCTGGGGGCTGGAGAGATGGCTCAGCAGTTAAGGTCACTGACTGTTCTTCCGAAGGTCCTAAGTTCAAATCCCAGCAACCACATAGTAGCTCACAACCATCCATAATGAGATCTGATGCCCTTTGGTGTGTCTGAAGACAGCTATAGTATACTTTCATATAAATAAGTAAATCTTTTTTTAAAAAAAAAAACTCAGCTAACCTCAGACAGTGCATTTTAAATCCCATTGCTACAAAGCACTAAATCCCACTTTAATCTCCAATGTAGTAATGTTCTTCCCACTTGCTTATAATCTTAAGTTTTAGATAAAATATAAACAAAAATGGATTATCTGAGAAGGTTTAAGAAAGAAGAAGAAAAATCCCAAGATAATCCCCAAACTGACTATAGCCCGTTCTGCTGCCTAAAGGGGATGAAGAGGTGAGGACGGCCCAGTTCTTATCAGTGATGTGAATGCCTCTCTCTTAATCTTCCCTGCATGCAGTGCTGGGGAAGTAAGGGTCATGCCCATAGCTAGAGAGCAGGACTGAAAGTGCTGGGGACTGACTCGGACTGTGTCTGCTGTCCCAGAGCCTGGGGATTGAACTGCTCTGATCAGTAAGTAGTTGGGGGGATGGGGGGAGGAGTTAGGAGTATGGAGTCAGAAAGGGGTCAAAAAAAAAAAAAAAAAAAAAAAAAACCCCACACAGCAGAAGCCAGAGCCTGATCAGGGAAAGGTGTCCTGTGGGAAGTCTATCCCATGGAGTCACTGCAGGACTTTTAGCAATACGGTTATTGCTGAATGAAAAAAGAAGGAGGAGGAGGAAGAGAAGGGGGAAGAAGAAGAGGAAGAGGAGGAGGAAGAGGAGAGGGAGGAGGAGGAAGAAGAGGAGGAAGAAGAGGAAAAAGAGGAAGAGGAAGAAGAGGAGGAGGAAGAGAAGAAATAAAAAGGAAAGGAAAAGGCACGACTACTCCTAAGTATGGTGGAGAAAAGTTTATTCTAGATAAAAGGAAGACATAGCCAGAGGCAGACATATCTGGGAAAGTCCAGAGTGGACATGACCAGGCTGAACTGGGCCATGGGAGGAGAAGGGGAGAGAAGGGAAAGAGAAGAGGGGCAAAGCAGGTGCAGGAGTCAAGAGGCCAAAGACGTAAAAAAGACCAAAATGTCTGGATTGTATAGGGAGGAGCGTCTGGGGGAAAGGCAGTCCAGCCTCTGGGCTGGAGTGTTCAAGGTAGAGGGTGCCAGCCACACCTAATAACAGGTAGGGACTGAGGGATGCTGGGAGAACCTGGAGACTAGGTCTGCTTTGACATGTTAACTAGGCACCTCAAGCTGCTCCCTCCAGGGTTGAAACTTAACAATTGCTTACTCAAGGTTTGGTTGTTTGCTGGGTCACATTATCATATAGTGCTACTCTTCATAAACATCAGTCCTTTAATATACATCATACATATAAAGCGAGGAAGGCCAAGTCACATACCACCTATAGAGGGAAATTGTTAGAAAATGCCAAGTGACAACCAGAACTCTAAGTAGTTGTAGTTTTTATTTTAAGCTGCAAGCCTGGGCTAAAAAGGGAGGGGCATTCTTAAAGGCAAAGGCCACAATTGGTGTGACAGAATTACAAGGGGTCTTTCACATTTCTGCAATTTCTGGTATTGTCTTATTAGCCTCAGGTTGCTCAAAGGGCTGGCCTTTGACATGTTAACTAGGCACCTCAAGCTGCTCCCTCAGCAGCTACAAAGATGAAGTCCTCAGCTGCTACAAAATGTCTGTCCTTTTCCGTTTGAAAGGTCCTGGGAAACATGACCATAGCCCCTGCTCTAGCTTTTTGGAATGTAAGTGAATCTCACGGGGACTAAATAAGACCCATTCTTTTCTTCCTCGTCCTTAAAATACCAATAAACATCTTGTATCTTGGGCTGTGAGTCCAATCATGCACCCACATAATGATGTTTCGGTCAAAAATAGACTGTGTGTCTAACAGTGGTCTCACAATATTTAGTCACCTGATAATGCAGCACCACTCTTAATTGGATAAGTGCAGCCTGCAGCTTTCATGGAGAAGAAAAGAAGGAATGTGGTCATTTTCCCACCTACAAAACACATACACACACACACACACACACACACACACACACATACACACATACACCACAGTTAAACCTAAGTGATTGGGCTGGGAGTATATGTGACTGGTGATTAGCAGATGCAAAGACAGGTTTTATTTATACGCCTGGCAATACACAGCTGACAGTCTGAGCAAGACTGGCCTTTATTGGCCTTCAGTGGGCTGGTCTGCACTGTTCTAGCGGGTTCTTGCAGCCGGATGCAAATGCATAGTTTCCCTTCTGGTTTGGAAACTCCCCTAGAGAGAGGTTTACAGCTGCTGAATTTGTACTTCCCCCAAAGAAATCAGGAAATGTCCTTCAAGGAAGTTGAGAGAAAGACATGTGACTTTTGTGAAATAGCTACCTCCAGAAAGCTAAAGATCAGGTGAGACTTCTTTCTGCATCTCTGTAATTCAAAAGCTTTTCAGTTTAAAGTAATCTAGCCCATTGGGCTTAATGACTTGAGTCCATAGAACAAATGTACAACATACAGCTTAACAGAGAAAAGGTACATTTATTTGCAATTGTACAATAGTCAAACTGTAGAAACTCAAAGATGGCCCAGGTGATTCAAGCTTAAACATCCAGGGAACAGAGTGGTGAGGTTTGTAGGCAATTGTAGAGGGGGGCTGATTTTCAGAGGAGGTAAATAGAACTGAAGAATAGACAATGGTCTTAGACAAAGGCACCTAGGTCCTGGGCAGTGTGTTGCCAGCTCCAGTCGCCTTGTAAATTACTCTTGTGGGAGATACACAACATTTAAGTAGCTGTGGAAACATAGGGGGAAAGCACACTCTTATGCTTCGTGTGGGAAAGGAAAAGATGCAAGAGATGTGGGCAGGATAGGAGAAGGTCAGCTAGTCCAGATAGACGCTGGTTCCGATTGTTCACGTGGCAAGCACTGTACTGTTAGGTACCATTTTCTGAACCCCAACAGCTGTTAGTTTCTCCTGCTCCCCACGTCCCCACTCCTATCCTCCTTCAATTCAGACCCAGCCTGGTTTAACTTCCAAGATTAGATGAGACAGGGTGTGATGAGGAGGTATAACTAGAGTCTTTAAATATATATATATATATATATACACATACATATATACATATGTATATGTATATATATGTACATACATGTACATATATGTATATGTATATATGTGTATATACATATGCATATGTATATGTATATATACATATATGTATATATGTATATGTATATATATGTATATATATTTATATGTATATACATATACATGTAGTTTGTGAACTGTTTTTCTTTTCTTTTCTTTTTTTTTTTTTTTTTTTTTTTTTTTTTTTTAGATTTATTTATTATTATATGTAAGTACACTACAACTGTCTTCAGACACACCAGAAGAGGGCATCAGATCTCATTATGGGTGGTTGTAAGCCACCATGTGGTTGCTGGGATTTGAACTCAGGACCTTCAGAAGAGCAGTCAGTGTTCTTTCCCGCTGAGCCATCTCACCAGCCCCTGTGAACTGTTTTCTATCCCTACCATATTTAATACTTTTACCCTAATGATTTAGTTGATAGTTATTAAGAACAGGGTTGGCTCTTTCAGATAAACATTTCAGCAGACTTCAATCCTATTCTTTTTTTCTACTCTGTCATCTATTTTCCAACATTGCTAATTGGCCCAATGGTGCCTTCTATAGCTCCACCCTCCTCCCCTTCCCAGCATAAGAACCCCACTAGGATCAACTAGGATGTTATCTTTATTTATCATGGGTTTCTTTTGTCTGAATATGAAAAGTTTTCTTGACTTTTATTGGCTATGATAACATAGATTCTTTTGAGAAATTAACTTTTTTTAAAAGAAGGTTCGGACAGTTCTTATTTGGCATCTGTCTGATACCTCTTCCTGAGTGCGGTTAGAGTGATAGTCCTGAGCTGAGGGTCCCTAGGAGCTGCTGTAGCCTGCAGGCATCACACCGAGAGAGTATTCCACAGGGAATGCTTTGGCCTGCAGGCATCACCCCCTGAGGCATACTTTCTGTGCCACCTCTTTCTCAATTGTCACTTTAATCTTATTTTTGTACTCAAGGTGTAGTCTGAATTGTTTACACTGTAGTTGCTAGGCCTTTGTTTCTGTCTGTTTCTAATTAGCATATAAAGTGACAGGCTTCTGTAGGAATTTTCATATAAACTTGTTTTGTTCGACTGCCCGCCATCTCCCTGACCTTCATCTCTATTTAAATTCTTCCATCTCCATCTCTCTGACCTTTACCCCTGTTTAAATCCTTCCACCTCCATCTCCCTGATCTCCATGCCTGTTGGAATCTTCCACCTCCAGTATTTTTTTTTTCCTTTAAAGTTGTTATCTACAATCCTTTTGCAGGCTACCATGCCGGAACTATACACACATTTACAGACAAGATTCTTGTCTTTTTTTTTTTTTTGCATTGGTTGTGCGTTCTGTGTGAGGTCTTGGCTTTGAAACGGTTAAGTCGAAACCAAAAATGAAGACCAGTTCACTTGGGAATTTTACTAAAGGAGGCAGAAAAAGGCAGGTGGCTCAGCAATTGGCCCTGTAGCCTTTCCCATGGCACCTTTCATAGGAAGTGGGGGGATGGGAAAGGAGAGGAGAGTAGGGAAGCGAACCCAGGCAGAACTTGAGAAGCAGCAGGTAAGAGGTTAAAAGTTCAAGCATTTCTTCCAGCACAGGCGGAGTCCCCACAGAAGGCACTCAGGAGTTGGAAGAGGTGACAGGGACTTAAGTATGGTGTTAGTTTTTATTCCCCCCCCCAAATATTTTCCCCTACCTTGGCCCATCTTGGTGACCCACAGTCTCCATAGTGATCGCAAGTTCCACGACAGGGCTCTGACTCATTCCCATCCCCCACCCGGGATGGATTCTGCGGGGGGTGGGGGGGTGGGGGGGCAGCAACACTAGTCTATAAATGGGGAGGCAATGAGGGGCGAGCCCAGGACCAGTGCAGTAGTCTTTTCCTTGTGGGAGGCGGCTCCAGGGATCTGGAATCTGGGATGAGTTGTCATTACTGTTCCTGCATCGTCAAGCAGGGTTCCGTTAGAGACCAGAAGACCAGCTCTCCCTCCCTCACCTCCAGTATTACCCTTCCACTTTAAAGCGGTATGCACTCTATGACTCTCCTACCCTTACTCCTTAAAAGTCTTTTCTTCCCTCCTCTGGGCCCCTTTCTGGGTCCATGACCTAACTGACTCCTACAGAAACACACATGAATAAAGTTAGAAACTAGGATGTGCATGTATCAGAGAATATGTGATATTTGTTTTTTTCTGGGTCACTTATATTTCACTTCATATATTTCTGAGTTCTACCCAGGTGTGGTTAGAAGGTACAATAACATTAAAGAAAAGTGTTTTTTTTCCCCGGAGACCAAATGGTGTAAAGATGCCCCCTTGTGGAAGGTTAGGTTCTCTTTACAATCAGATTAAAAGGGTGAGAAACCTTTGTTTTATAAAGTTCTTTGTTCTATAACGTGCTACATACGTTCATTTGTGATAGGAAGCAGTTGCCTTTGCTATGAACAACAGAACCAATAATAAAATGAGGAATTAATTCCCCACAGATTATTTTTTCTTAAAATAACCCATTAGATATATTCATTTCATTATTTTATGTGTATGTGTGTTTGAGCTACACATTTGTTAAATGTACCGTATGTGTGTCTGGTACCAAGGAGGCAAGAAATGGATGTTAAAATCCCCTGGGACTAGAATTACAAAGGTTATGATCCACCATATGTATACTAGGAATCAAATCTGGGTCCTGTGCAAAAGTACTAAGGTCTCTTAACTGCTGAGCCAACTCTCCAGTCCCCAAGATTATCTATTCTTGAAAGAATTTTATTAATTTTAATTGCTTCAAGATACATTACCCTATAAAAAGAACATCTCATAAGTTGCCCTGCCACCAAAATCCGTGGTTTCCTCTATTCAAACCTAGTATTTGTTGGGTTAGCATGATGGTCCAGGGGGTAAAGGCACTTGCTGCCAAGATTGAGGAACTGAGTTCAATTCCAGAAAGCCACACAGTGCCCCCACACACATAAATAAATTAAAAAAAAAAAGAATATTGAATTTAAAAAATAGTATCTGTCCGCTGGGCACTGGTGGTACATGCCTTTAATCCTAGCACTTGGGAGGCAGAGGCAGATGAATTTCTGAGTTTGAGGCCAGCCTGGTCTACAGAGTAAGTTCCAGGACAGCCAGGGCTAAACAGAGAAACCCTATCTCAAAAAAACAAACAAACAAACAAAAAAAAAAGTTTTTCAATTATTTTTAGATTTATTTATTGTTATATGTATATGACTACCATATGTACCATATGCGTGCTTGGTGCCCATGAAGGCCCAAAGAGATTATCAGGTCTCCTTCGCCTTGAGTTACAGACCGTTGTGAGATGTCTCATGGGTGCTGAGAATCAGACCCAGGTCCTCTGCAAGAGTAGCGAGTTGCTCGTATCACGTATCCCAGTAACTAGCCCTCAGATCTACTTTTATGAAAGAAACTGTGTTAATGTTAAGAAAGAAAATACTTTGTAAAGCCTCAGGAGAGCTAATCGTATGTATGTGTCTATAAAAGGAAGATAGAAATGCTTATAACTTCTAAACTCAATGTGCTCAAGAAACGCTGTGTAGTTGGTGGGGGTAGGGATGTGGCACATACTCTCAGAGGCCTTGGGGTCTTTTTTGCAGAGATTCTCTGAAGAATAAGCCTACTGATGCTCAGGGAGAACCTTGCAATGGAGCTATGTGTGCCCTAGCAAACCCTGAATATTGAGCTCAAGCTACTCTGGTACCAAATTTACTTATTGGTTTTGCGGATCTGATCCCTACATAAAATTTTCGGGAACATAAAATAGCAAGCTTTTAGAAGGAAACAGAAACCCAGAGGCCAGCAAGTGTTTCTCAAATAGGAAACAGAGAGCACTGAGAACCACAGAAAAGACAGGACTAAGGAAAAACTAAGAGCTTCTCTACGAGGCTAATAAGGCGAGCCTGACAACCGAACTTCAGCTCCCAGAAGTTGTGCTCTGAGCCCACGTCCATCTCCTCTCCAGCTGGCCGGCGTGTTATTCTCCTAGTCCCCACCTCAGTGGAGGAAACCTTGAGAGACTGAAATCCCTGAATGAGAATGTGTATTGTTCACATTGGGCACAGCCTTGTGAGGACTTCAAGGCCACAGACCTACAGACATTGACAAAGCTGGCTGCCCTTACAGGGCAGGCCCCAGAGGGATGGCAAAGCTCCCCTCTGAGGTCTGAGTATGCGTGTTTATGAAGGACTGAGTACTGTGTGCGAAGACGAGCTACTGCTGCTTCCTCTTCCGGGATGTGATAGGCTGAGACTCCCACTCCTACTGAGCCCCTGCCTCTGTGCTGTACCCAGTGAACGTGCTGAAGTTCCAGGTTGTGGAAAACTCTGGCTTGCTCTCTGTGTCTGTTCTTTCTCCACTCCCTTGATGGCCCCAGTCACAGTTATGGGACCCACGCCGTGGACCCCATGCACCCAGTACAGGGCTGTTACAGAGCATCTCTGTGTCAGTGAGACTAGACGTGTTGGCAATTAGACTTCTCAGAAGCAAAAGAAAAGGTGTGTATAAAGGACCGTGCAGGGACAGGTGTGAAGCACAAGCTTGTAAGCCGCAGTATTTCTATATTATTTTAATACACAGAACTCTTTATTGTGAATTTCCAGTAGCTCCTTAACTACTCTAGAATGTTTGTGCTGATTGAGTTAAACTTAGGTGTCCAAATCAAAAGTGGCAATTAAAACAGGTTTTGTCAGTTTTTGCTATTCACACATTGTTTGAGTTTAATATATTATTGACCGGGACTAGAGAGAAAGCTCAGATGTTAAGACACCTGCTGTTCTTACAGCGGACCTGGTTACTTCTCAGCACCTGCGTGGTGGTTTACACTCACCTGTGATTCTAGTTCAGAGCATCTGGATCCCTGTGTTGGCCTCCAAGGGTACCAAGCACATAGGCGGTGCACTCACATACATGTAGGTAATGCACTCACTCACATACACAAAATGAAAATAGGAAACATTTTTTAAAAAAATCTAAGATGAACCAACCTTGTCCATTTTTATCTTTTGACCTGCAGCTTTGGAATGAAGAGAAATGTGCTACAAACTAATATAAGAGAGTACAGGGCTGGTGAGATGGCTCTGTGGTTAAGAGCACCAACTGCTCTTCCAGAGGTCATCATGAGTTCAAGTCCCAGCAACCACATGGTGGCTCACAACCAGGAGAAACAAGTGAAAAACCTTTGGGCCAGAGCAAGTTGGCCCCCGGCGCGAGCAGGGGCCAGAGCGAGTGGGGTCAGAGCAAGAGGGAGAAGGGAAGGGCAGGGGGTGGGGGAGAGAGAATACAGAAGAGAGTCTCAGTAGAAAGATCTGGATCAAAGGTTGAGTTAGAGGTGGGAAAAGTCCCATATAGGTCCATCAGCCTATATGTGTCTACTGGACAGAACGGGAGGCTTTCGGCTGAGGAGTAAATCAGACATTTTACCCTGCAGATAAAAGTGTTTCCCAGGGATTATTATTAATTCTCAGAGACTGTGGTTTCAAACAGATTCTCCCTCCATAGACATTGCATTAAACTATTTCATCCAAAGGACATTAGATGCTATGGCTGCACAGTGTTCCCCTCTAGAAGGTTTACTTCTGCAGCACATTTTACATGTCATAAATTTTTATGCCTGTTTTGTCCTAGACTTTCCCTCCATGTGAGCTGCTTCCCTTAAACTTAGTTTAAGGAAATGTGAAAATGAGGCTGGAGAGATTGCTCAGCAGTTAAGAGTTGCTTTTACTCTTCCGGAGGACTGAGTTCAATTCCTAGCATCCACGCAGTTAGCACCCTGCGGCGCCAACACTTCTGTCTTCATGAGCACCCATATACAAGTGGCATTCACACACACACAAATACACATGACTTTTTTGTTTTGTTTTGTTTTGGTTTTTCAAGGCAGGGTTTCTCTGTATAGCCCTGGCTGTCCTGGAACTCATTCTGTAGGCCAGGCTGGCCTCCAACTCAGAAATCCGCCTACCTCTGCCTCCCAAGTGCTGGGATTAAAGGCGTACGCCACCACCACCCGGCATATACATGATTTTTAAAAAAAGAATATATGGCTGAGTAGTGGTGGCACATGCTTTAAGTCCCAGCACTTACGAGGCAGAGGCAGGTGGATCTTCATGAGTTCAAGGCCAGCCTTGTTTACAGGACAGCCATGGCTACAGAGAGAAACCTTGTCTCAGAAACAAACAGATAAATAAAACAATAACAAAAAACAGTCAAAAATGAAGTTTGAGTTCATTTACGTTTCCGTCTATATACTTGTGCTGTTCTCAACCTTGGATTGAGAAGCTTCTCCTTGCAGTGGGTAGTGGTGATGTAACTCATTCGCTGTTTAAAGTGCTGAGCATAGGCATCCGTGAATGCTCATTCATAGATGGGACAGTCACGTCAATCTGCCTCCTCTAAACCTAAGGCTTAGGGGACATTGTAGAAGACATGTGGAAAGCATGTAAGAGCCGGAGGCTGTGGAGAAGCTCTGTGGGATGCTGTCTGCGGGATGTGGCCTGACTGCTTCATGCTGTACACATAGAAGCCTTCACAAGGTCTAGCCAGTTAAACGTCCCAGTGTGGATACAGGAGAGGCTACCAAGACCCTACTCCTAGCTAAAGAGCTATTGGCAGTTGATGGTCACTGAGGGAGAGGCAGACCTCAAGGCAGACCTCAAGAGGCAGTGGAGTGGGTGCCCCAGTACATAATGTCACGTGCATGCCTATGTGGGCAGCACTAACTGAACTCAGGGAGAAGTAATAATAGTGAAAATAAAAAAATGAAAAAGAAGCCGTGAAGTTGAGATTGGGATGTGTTGGTAAGGCACTGGGGTGGTGGAAGGTGGGTATGCTAAAGGCATATCATATATATGTATGAAGTTTTCAAAGGATAAATAAAATAAAAAACTGTAGAAATCTAACATGAGCTAAAGAATTGAGATCCTGCTTCAAAAACAGACAAACCCTGGGTCAGGATGCAGAGCATTTGCCTGGCCTGCACAGGACTTAGGCTCAATCATCAGTGCAAAAGAGAAAGAGGGTCAGATGTTAATCACTAACTGAAGGTCGCAGGACTTATGTAGACCTTTACTCTGCATCTACACTTGTATGGCAAACTGAATGACAGGCCTGGGTTAAATAAGTATGGAGACGAAGCCGTCATATGAGTGAATAAAAGAAGAATTTTTTTGTCTGTCTGTTTTGGTTTTGAGACAGGGTCTCTTTATGTAACCCTGACTGTCCTGGAACTCACTATGTAGACCAAGCTGACCTTGAAACCACAAAGCCCCACTTGCCCCTGGCTCCTGAGCTCTAGAATTAAAGACGTGCACCACCATGTCTGGCTGTAAAACAAAATGGTGTAGATCTAAAGGGACAGGGGAGTCAGAGGTGCCTGACTATGTCGTGGAGCTCATCTGCTCACACTCTGGGGCTCCTCAAGTGGGCCATGACAGCAGGCACACAAATGGGAATGTTGAGCACAGAAGCTCCTTCATAGTTTCCCTGACAGTTCAATGACCTAACCTTGCAAATACAGTGCTAAAGCCACCCAGGACATAAGCCTTGCTTGGGTGTATATATGTTGGAGACAACCCTTCCTTGCCAGGTGTATCTTTCTTTTAGAGTATTTATACATATTACGTTTGTAGGAGTAGAGTGCATGTCAAAATAAAATAGAGTACATGTCAAAATAAACTTCTTCAATGCTCTTGTTCATGTGCATATATTTTCATGTATATGCATGTGGTGTGTGTGTGTGTGTGTGTGTGTGTGTGTGTGTATACATATGCATGTGTGGCATACACATGAGTATGCAGACCAGAAGTCAAAGTCAGGCAACTTCTTCAGTCCCTCAACAACCTTATTTTTTGAGACAGTCACTCACTGAATCAGTTTGGCTAAACTGGTTGGCTAGGGAGCTCCAACGATCCTCCTGCCTCTGCCGCTTCAGCAGTAGGACAACAGGAACGCTACCATCCAGCATTTACATGGGAGCTGGAGCTCAGGTCCTTGGGCTTGCGCAACCATCATTTTACTGACTGTGCCAGCTTCTCTGCCTTTTGTCAATTCCTCTTAAAATTGTTATTACACACACACACACACACACACACATATATATATATAGATAGATATAGCATGTACTCTCATGATGTGCATGTGGAGGAGGTCAGAGGAAACTTTCAAGAAACTGTTCCTCTTTCTATCATGTGGCTCCTGGGGACTGTACTCAAGTTGTCAGCTTAGTAACAATTGCTTTACCCACTCAAGTGGTCCTTTGTTTGTCACTCTTAACCTCACCAAGGTGAAGATCGAGAGCTTGGATCAGATATGATCTTAAATTTCATGCTTGTGGAGCTAGAGCAAGAGTCTGTCACCAATGGCTCTGGAGGTCACACTTGAGACAGCTGTAAATTTAATTCACATTCATGGATCCAGACTTAAGGAGAGGAGAAAGCAGATGGCTCCAGTACATCACAGAGCAACTTCCTGGGGAGAGGGCCTTCTCAGTTGCAGTACAGCTGGCTTGCCACAGTTTGAGTCGGAAGGAGAATGTGATCATATAATGCTCTGATTTCATCTAAGCTGCTTCACTTGAGTGATCTCAAGCTCACATGGAGGATGAAGGTAAATTACCAATGCCGATGGTAAAAGTCTGTTTATACAGCTCTGTACCACTGTACGGGATTTTTATGGTTTTAGTGTGATGGGAACATTATATGCGGGGTAGGGAGACAGACCAAGGTCACCCAGAGGTGTTATGAGGCAGGTGCAACTCAGTATTATAGCACACTAATCAACCTGAATCCCTATACTAAAGTTAAAAAAAAAAAATGCTTGGAGCTGGCGAGATGGCTCAGCGGGTAAGAGTATTGACTGCTTTTCCGAAGGTCCTGAGTTCAGATCTCAGCAACCACATGGTGGCTCACAAACATCTGTAACGAGATCAGATGCCCCTTCTGGTGTGTCTGGAGACAGCTACAGTGAATTACACCAGAGTGAGCGGGGCTGGAGCAAGTGGGGCCCCCGCAGAGGTCCTGAGTTCAATTCCCAGCAGTCACACACATGATAGCTCATGGCCATCTGTACAGCTAAAGTGTACTCATACACATAAAATAAAATAAAATAAAATAAATCTTAAAAAAAATGCTTGTAGAAAGAATGAAAAATATCTTCTCTAGTCATTGACTACCTAATTGTATAGTAACAAGTCACCCTGTCTCTATACTATATTCCAAAAGATGAGTTACTGAATACTGACCTGTGTTAAGCACTGTTCCAGGCAAGTTTACAAACATTGTCTTAGCAGTTGCAGCTACAAATATTTTCTTATCCACCATTAGCAATGTTACAAACATCTGGGCTGTTTAGTCCCATTTTATTGATGAGGAAAATAAAACTTTAAGTGGAGAGGACTTCACAGAGAAAACAAATTCATGTTCTCAGAGCCTGAAGCATCTTAGTGTTCGATAGACATAAAAAGAGTATGAACTTGGTTGTTTTAATCTTTTGGAATACAGTATGCGCAAAAATGATTTATGATCTGCACTCCTCCCTTCCAGGGATGGGTCTTATTGTAAAGGAAGCAGGAGGCTGGATCTCGGTGATAAATGAATTGCTAAGACTCTGGAGTAAGTCAAGTCTGTTGTGCCATGAACAGGTGCAAAAAGGAATCTTGCAGCTGAAAGTATTTCTTTGTGTGTGAAATTAAAGCTGTGAGGGTACGCCAAGCCACCGACAAATAAACCTCAAATTCTCGGCTGGCTGCTGCTTATCCTCTTGGAAGCTGAGAGCATTAATGAGTTTATCCAAGAATTGGTTGAGTGGAGCAAATTTTCTTCCTGAGCTGTTTGATGGCTTGCTGTTGTATGGATTATAGGTTATTGGAGAGGGGTCACAGTTGGCACTGCAGCTGATGGACCAGCAAACACAGAGGCCTTGTAATGAAGGAGCGGAGGAAAATCGCTCCACAGAAGGGATTAAGGTTCTAATTGGTTTTCTCAAGGCACTTGCAGACTCTATTCAGGAGCTAATTTTGAATTTTAAAGAAATATTTGATGAGTGTAGTCATGGCCATTTACGGTTCTCTATTTTACATTCATAAATATTTATTAGATACATTTCTGGGCTCTAAAAAGCAGCCTAATAAATATTTACCAAGAACAGCCGGCTATTAGACTTCTTAACTTAGTGCTTCCGACTGTGTTAATTTTGGCCCTGAATGTGCCAATTACTATGCTTGCTTAGGGACTCTGAACTTGAAAGGCAAAGAAGTGCCAGAGTAGCAGGAAGTTATTTAAAAATTAACAAGAAAAGAACAGGCTAGGAGAAAGTGGCGGCTCAACTCTCCCTCTTCTGGTCAACCACCTTCCTCTGTTCAGATCTTCTCCCCTCTGCTGACATCATCTTCTCCCCTCTGCTGACATCATCCTCTCCCCTCTGCTGACATCATCTTCTCCCCTCTGCTGACATCATCTTCTCCCCTCTGCTGACATCATCTTCTCCCCTCTGCTGACATCATCATCCTCTCCCCTCTGCTGACATCATCCTCTCCCCTCTGATGACATCATCTTCTCCCCTCTGCTGACATCATCCTCTCCCCTCTGCTGATATCATCATCATCTCTCCTCTGCTGACATCATCTTCTCCCCTCTGCTGACATCATCTTCTCCCCTCTGCTGACAATATCACATTTCCTCTCTGCTGACATCATCATCTCCTCTCTCCTGACAATATCATCTTCTCCCCTCTGCTGACATCATCATCTCCCCTCTGCTGACATCATCCTCTCCCCTCTGCTGACATCATCCTCTCCCCTCTGCTGACATCATCATCTCCCCTCTGCTGACATCATCTTCTCCCCTCTGCTGACATCATCCTCTCCCCTCTGCTGACAATATCACAGCTCCCCTCTGTACATTAGATTTGTCTCCCCTGAACTATTGGAAAACATTAGGCAAAGAATCAAGGACTGCAAAGAGCCCTCAGATGGTTCTGTAGCTGAGTGGCAATGAGTAGGGTTACAGCACTGGCTATTTTCTATAGTGAGCCCCATTGCCCATATATTGCACAAGCATGGTACCTGTGTGTGCTGGGCCTGTGAGCTGTGTGGCTTCATGATTTTGAGCTCGTGTTCCTGGTTTCAGGACTCTAAGTCTGGTCTGCCATTCCCACTCCTTTGCATTCTGGGATCTACTGAAATTGTATTCACAATTGTTTTTTTTTTTTTTTTTTTTTTTTTTTTTTCTTTCTGCTAAATAAACTGGAGTCCATTTCTACTGCTTAGAAATGAGAATATTAGAAGATAGAATAACTAATTGAAGTTTTAAGAAGCCTATGATAGGCCCAACCAAAAAAGAATCTCATGAGTTAGATTTGGTGTATTGTGTACCAATTTGAAAACTGTGTGTTAAATTACTAAAGTTGGGGGGTGAGATATACAAATGGAGGCCATTCCAGTTATATTTCCCTTCCCCACCTCTCCTAATTATCAAAGCAATGTCTTTTTGAAAGG
>NW_022196898.1:19512711-19525021 GCF_008632895.1 Mastomys coucha
TTTTATAGAGCAAGGGAAAATCAGGGTTTGGGGTGGGAAAAAAACCCTATTCTGTAGACCATATTAGCTTCAACCCTATTATACAGCCAAGGGTGCCCCTTGAATTTCTGATTCTTTTACCTCCACTTCTTATATGCCTTTCTTATAGGCATATGGTCCACTCCAAAATTTAGTTTTAAATCTTGTAACTTTCCCCATACAGCACACGTGACAAGATGGCAGGGAAATACTTATTCCATAGCACTGAGAGTAAAATAGTGCAGCCAGGAGAAGGAAATGCTTGAGGGAAGACAAAGGACCCTTTCCTTTATCTCCTTTAATACTCTTACAGACCAGCATGTGTTCACACAACCTCGAGCCACTCAAAGTATGGGTCATATGACTACTCTTAAAAGAGATCTATTCATTCACTGATTCACTCACTGACAAGGGATTTCACTGGGCCTTTTAGATGCGCAGATCTGAGAGGTGAAGCTCTTATCCCTTGTTCTATATAATCTTCATCCGCATTTCACCTGGATAACACCCTGTGCAGGTTCCTGCTGTCCAAGAGATTTAGTTATGCATTCGTCTATCTACTTATTCCTGATTACCACACCCTTGGAGTTGGTATTTACCGGGATTTACTTTACTGTCTTGAGTCTAGAGAAATAAGCACTATATAATCAGGTTGTTCTAAACTCAGATTATATAGGGAAAAATATACTCTCCAGGGTGACAGGTATATTAATTATGACCAAGTTATTTTTAAAATAAAGATTGTGAAATTATGCCTTTAACAATAGATTATTTGTATTCTTCAAAAACAAAATATAATCTAATCATAATGCCTTTTATCAAAGTCAAAATAAAATACAAGCGTTGGCATGAATATGAAAAAAAAGGGGAGGAGGGAAACCCCGAACACTGCTGGAAATGTAAACAAGTGTGGCTGCTGTGGAGATCACTGGGATGTTCCCTTAAAAATAGAAAATAGATCTATCACACAGCTGTATCAGCCAGAGTATGGGCCTACAGGAATGGAAGTTGGCATACCTTTCCCATACTTGCATTCTCATGTTTATTATGGCACTGACTATCCACAGATCAAGTGATAGACTCAGAGTGGAGGAATTTTAATCCAGCTACTTGACTGCTCTGGCCAGGAATCATATCCAAAAAGCTTCTAGGTCTATGTGATCTGGCTGGGATGCAGACAAAGCCTTAGTCCCAAACAAGGATGTGAGGGGCAAAGTGACAGATCAGAGAAAGATTTCACAGAGTGAGTCAGAGATAAGATATACACAACTCTCTCGAGAAGCTATTTAAGAGCAGAGCAGGAGAGAGAGTGAGTCACTTGGAAGTCAGTACAGTGAGACACATCCCTCCAGGGGACCCACCATCAGAAATAAGGAACTTCCCACAGCAGGCCTGGATGGAGACATTTCAGAAGCCAGTGGGCAGCTCTCTGTAAAAACGTTGTTCCCATTTTTCCTAACCTTAGCCCTGGACAACAGCTGTATAGATTTCATTTGTGTGTGACTGCTTTTCAGTTGGCCTTGGTGTGCATAATTATTCTATAATATCTGATTTTCCTACTTCCTTCTCCTTCTGCTCTGGTGAAAATTTTATGAAACTAGATGTTCTGAGATGTAATGATTCTTAAACAATAAAAAAATTGAGGCATTAGGGGCACAGTACAGCACAGTCCTAATGGCCCAGGTGCATGCTGTGCACTCTCATCTTGGAAACAATGTAATAACTGCACAACGGTAGTTTTGGATTAATATTTGACTTGCAAAGAAAGTTTGAAGAAATTATGTTTAGAAATAAATTAAGAGAATGAAGCAGAGCCAATATTGGGACCCCGAGAAAGGAAAAAGCTATTGAAGTTATGAAATGAGTTTTGCACAACATTTTAGAGTGGTTCCTGGCCTCCTTTGGATATGTGTAGGTAAGAAAATATAGAATACATACAACTATATGCTAGTAAAACTAAGTCAAAACACTGGGACTCCTTAGAGTCATTGTGCTCAACGTGCAGAAGCAGAAAGCTAGCAGAACTACGGAGTTAAGGGTTAACTTGACTCTTTCTGGCCACTGCCTGGCAGCTTTGCCCATGTCATTTATCATTAGAGCTTCACAGGAAAATGGCCTCAGAGCTCTGAGTTCTGAAGTATAGTAAATCAAAAGTTAAAGTTTAGGGCTGGAGAGATGGCTCAGAGGTTAAGAGCACTGAATGCTCTTCTTAGAGGTCCTGAGTTCAACTCCCAGCAACTACATGGTGGCTCACAACTATCTCTGATGAATTCCAGTGCCCTCTTCTGGTGTGTCTGAAGACAGCAACAGTGTACTTTAAACCCTTAGAGAAAAAGTTAAATTTTAAATAATGATAAGCTTGCAATTATTATTTTGGCCAATGTCCTGGGAATAGGGGAAGCTTGAAACTTTGGGGAACAATCATAATTCTTACGTCTTAATTCTTTGTGAGATGTGGTCATTCTTTTGAATTTAATTTGGTAATGATTATACAATGTCTTTTTTTCTACCTGCTTTTTGGAATAACAATAAAAGACTGGGGCAAGTTAAAGGTGAGGAGTGAGTGAGAAAGTGTGTGAGGAGAGAGTGTGTGTGTAAAGAGAATGCATGTGAGGTGTATGTGTGGTGTGTGTGTGTGAGTGACAGGAGAGCTCACAAAAGTGTGTAGGAGTGTGGGAGTTTGAGAAAAATGCACAGGAGAAAAGCAGAGTGTGGAGGAGACGAGAGTGCAGAGTGCATGCAGCCTCAAGCTGAGAGAGAGAGGGAGAGAGAGAGAGAGAGAGAGAGAGAGAGAGAGAGAGAGAGAGAGAGAGGAGAGAGAGAGAGAGAAGGAGGGAAGGAGGGAGAGGGACGGAGGGAAGGAAGGGGAGGGAAGGAGGGAGGGAGAGAAAGAGAGAGAACAACCTTAAGCTTTAAAACTTGCTCAGCTTATACCCGAAAAAGTCATCTGTGTGTGTTTATTATGTGCCTTCCAGATATTCCTGCTTCCAGTTGAGAACCCAGATCCTGTGTCAAGACTGGACCCTGACATAGGACAAATTGCCAGAGTTAGTTTGAGGCCAAGCAGAACAATTCAGTGAGAATCTAGGAGAAGCCAAATTGAATCAATCATTTTGGAGAGGAGTTTGAGCCAGAGCAGCTGAGCTGAACCAGCCAGTCAGAGTTCAGAAAGAACTAGAAAGGGTGAGTTTATTCAGCAGTGAGCCTCTTGAAAGACAATTTCATCAGGCAGATAAAAGAAACTTTTACCAATCAATTCCCATCTATGAATAGAGAAAAGGTCTAGATGCCCATCTAAATGATGAAGAAAATATATGTGCATACAGTAGACTACTATTTAGCCATTTAAAAGAAAATCATGTTATTTGCAAGAAAGTGGGTAAAAGCTAGAAATTATCAACTTAAGTAAAATGAGCTGGAGGGCCTATAACGACAAGTATGAAATGTTTTCTCATACATGGAGGATGATTGGTGACAAGGTTCCAGCACGAAGAGGAAGGGTGTATAATGGGGAGCAGATATGGTTTAAGCACATCATACACATGAATGAAAGTCTCATGATTAAAACACGTAATCTTGCAGGTGGTGGGTTTGAATGAGGATAGTCTCCACAAGGCACAAGCACTTACACGCTTGGTTCCCGGCTGGCCAAACTGTTTGGGAAAAATGAAGAGGTGTGGTCTTGTTGAAGGAAGTGTTACTGGAGGCATGCCACATTCCCATTTAGCTCCCTCTGCCTCACGTTTGTGGATAGGATGTAAGCTCCAATCTTCTCCTCTTTGGTATGCCTACCTGCCTGATCCTTGCCAGGATGGTCATGGACACCCTCTCTGAAACTATAAGTCCCAAATATACTCCTTTTTTCTTTAAGTTGATTTAATCAGGGTGTCTTATCACGGAAATAGAAAAATAACTAAGACACTGTAGAAAAATAAACATTAATAAAAATAAAACATGATCTATTGGAGTTGAATGGCCACTGCCAGGATTTTATGCTTATAGATAATAGGAATTTTAGAAACAAAAAATTTAAAAACTATCATCTGAAATGCATTAACAGTAAGAATGTGAAAGCACTGTAGAAGGACGAGATTGGAGCAATATCATAGCAGGAAAGAATGCTGGCTGCGGTGCCGGGGGTCTGCTTCCATTCCCAGTGCCCACACGGCAGCTCTCAGCTATCTGCAGCTTGGTTTCCAAGTGACCTGGCACCCTCTTCTGACCTCCACAGATACAAGGCATGCATACGGTGCAGACATACATATAAGCTCATCTACTTAAAGTAAAAATAAATCTAAAAAGAAAAAGTAAGTCCGTGTATACTGGATTGTCACAAAGTAAATAAAAGATAAAAATCCCTCCCCCAATATTGAAAATAAAAAGAATTTAGAGAAAAATATGAAGCCTATAGGTAATTATCTTTGTGTTTCTCCCATCACCTAAACAACAGTAGACATGATATGACACCTGCAACTCAATCACCCATTTGACATTAAGAACATGCTGCAAAATATAACCCAGCTGAAAACCATCAAGCCACAGATTAAAAATCTGCTGGGTTCAGATTAAAGTATGGAATGAAGAAATGACTCTGCAATTAAGGGTGCTTGCCTCTTTTCCAGGGGATCCAAGTTTGATTACCAGCTCCCATGGGAGGAGGACTCTCAATTGTCTGTAACTCCAGTTCCAGGGACATTTGACGTCCTTTTCTAGCCTCAGAGTCTTTCTTCTTAACCACTTTATACTGTTGCAACTCTGATTCCAAAATACACAGTAGGCAAGATTCAATCTATGTTTGCTTCTTTTTGTCCTGGACAAAGAGCACCTTTTTATATGTTATTAAGTGATTTTTTTTTCCCTAGAAGATAAATGTGAATAACAAGCCTGGCCAAGGAAATACTTGTTGGACTGTGAAGGCAGCATTCTGCCAAAATTCTGCAAATATCCTCTTGTTTTCAAGAGATGTCTGGCATCAGTTCTGCAAATCTCCTTCATCTCCCCCTATTTGTTTAGCCATGTTTTGTACCATAGTGTTGAATACAGTGGCTTGATGTTGAGCCATTTCTTAATGTCAGGAGGTTTTCCTCCTGGCCATTAAAAATAACAAAAATAAGTGAACAATCAAGATAAAAATTAAATATGAAGTTGTTAAATTGAATTTAACTTCACCAATCCATCAGCAATACTCTCCAATAAGCTACTACCAGATAATCCATGCACTTGTTCTGCAAAAATGTGATTAATATCTGACCATAACTTCAGTATTTCCTGAATTAGCAAGAATTAATAAATGTTTTCTAACCTAATCCCAAGGGAACAAGGCCTCACTGCAATGCACAGATCTGAGTCACATTCCAATCACATCTTAATGAGAACTGTCCTTGTAAGCTAACAACTTGATCACCTAACATAACCACAGCTGATTGTAAATCAGCATTTTCTGTGTTCAGCATACTATCTATGTGTCTTTGAACGTTTCACAATTTTTCTGAATCAGAATACCATTCTAAAATATAAGGTACACTTTGGATATGTCCACGCAGGGCTACGTCCACAGTTGCAGCAGGGGCAGTAAAGGCAACAATTAGCCCAACCATTCTTTACTCCTTTTCTTCACTGGATCCAACATATATAGACAAGGAAGGAGATTCTTCTCAGCACGAGCCATCTCCAAAGGCATCTAAACACCAGTCTGGGCCTGAAGGACAGAAGTGCTCTGAAGCTCAAGTGAACAGGAAGGAACAAAGAATGCTTGGAGTAAGCATATCCTTCAGGCTGATTCCAATCATAAACAAATAAGGAAGACAAACAGATGCCATAATATTATGAGATACATGTTTTTTAAAACTTTTGATTGATTCTTTGTGAATCTCATATCATGTACTGCAATCCCACTCATGCCCCTGTCCCCTTCATATCTGCCCTTGGTCCTTGCATCACCCCCGCCCCGGCCCCCAAGAGAAAACAAAACAAACCAAACAAATAAATACATACGTAAATGCATTTAATAGAAAAAATGCAAAAAGAAATAAAGTAAAAAGCATATCACTGCGTCAAGTGCAGTGTGCCACGGTGTGTCACACAGTATGCCCTTTTGTCCACACTTCTCTGTTTGCAGATATTCTTTGCAGTCAGTTATTGGTCTAGTTCAAGGCCTCTGGCTTCTGTGATGCTATAAATTCTGGATTCTCACTGGAACTCCTCTTGGATATCCTGTTGTTGCCCTGAGTCATGGACCTCTGCAGCTTTGGATAGGTAGGACTAGTCCCTTCATGTTCTCCAGCAGTTCATACATGGAGTAGATGTTGGGGTGGGCCAACTCAAAGCCCTGGATCTGGGTCTAGGGAGAAGCTGACTTGGGTAGCCATCCAGTTCTCCTGCACCCATGGTACTAGGGCCAGCTTTCCTCTTCTGTCCAGGTTAGGAACAGGGCCAGCTCTTCTGCTTGTGGCAGTGGGCAAGGGGCGGGGCCAACTTTCCCACCCTCCAGCTGATTCTTTCATGCCCATGCCACTAGGGCCAGCTCTACTGTGCTGCCTAGGCAGGGGTGAGACCACTATCCCAAGTATTGTAGATGGGAAGGGGTGGGGCCAGCTCATCAGCTCTCATGTTCTTGGGGCCAGCTTTCTCATGCTGTCCAGGCAAGGGACAGGGTCAGGTCTCCTGCTTGTAGCAGTTGGCAAAAGGTGGGACCAACTCTCCCACCCTCCGGACAACTCTCCCATGCCCATACCACCAGGGCCAGCTCTATTGTGCTGCCCAGTCAGGCAGGGATGGGGCCACTCTCTCTTGAGTACTGCAGCCAGCAAGGGGTGGGGCCAGCTCACCTGCCTGCCAACAGCCACAAGATGAGATACATTTTTTTTTTTTTTAAATAAAAGAGAACATAGTCTCCTTGTTAGAAGTATTTTTCTATATACTCCTTTTTCAGGCCCAAATGTTACACGATGCTGATATTAATGTCCAAAGATGGTTATGAGTAGCTCTTCCCCCCATATGAAGAGAGGAGTTGCTATATGCTCCCATGTCATACTATCTTCAGATGCGTTGTTACGGGTGGTGATGGTATTATTATAGGACTATCTTAATTCTGTGTCTTTCTGCACCTTTGGTGCAAGCAGAGTCTGTAGGCACCAACGTATGAAATTACCACAGCAAGAACTAGTAATCACTCACAGCTCTGGCCCTCTACATTGTTTCCAAGGTATCCATTCACTTACCTCTGAGACAACAGGAGTGTGGCAAAGGGCAAAAGAGGTGGAATGGAAAGATCATTAGTAATAATTCCTTACCTATTCATCTATTCAAATGAATAGATTTCTTGTGTCCTTCAATTTTGTTCAATTACAAATAATAGATAACTATCCCCTAGATATAACTTTCAAACATGAACTTCATGTCAAAACCCACAAAGGAAATCTTTCCACTTCTATTTGATAAGATGAGTTCAAATTTAAACCCTCTTCACTGGGGAACAAAGACCCTCTACTGTCAGAGGGTCCTGGAGACCAATTAGAGTCATTAGCCTAAACCGGAAGAGTGTGATCCTCTGGATGCATCACATGGCTTAAGGCAGGGTTAGTAAGAAAAATTCTTTGCCTCATTTACCTGAATGGTGGTGATGGTTAACATGAATGCAGGAGTCTACAGAAGACAGAGGCATGCTCCCTGGAGCTGGTGTTATAAGCCATTCGAAGTTGTTAATATGGGTGCTAGGTACTGAACTCTAGGCTTCTGCAAGAATAGTATGGCCTCTTAGCCACTGAGCCATCTCTACAGGCCACTTTCCCCTCTTTGTGGGGGTGCTGGCTAACCAAACTCAGATCCTCGTCCCTGCATGGCAAGCACCTCACTGATCCAGCCGTCTCCCCAGCCTCCAAGTCTACGGCTTCTGTTGGCGTTCTTAGCTCTCTTATCTAGAGTCATATCATCTGCAAATAAGAATATTTTGATTTCTTCCTTTCTTATTTGTATTCCCTTTATTATTTCTCTTGTCTTACAGCTCTAGCTAAAATTTCCAACACTGTACTAAAAGTGGAGAACATAAACACTCTTGTCTATTTTATAAGTAGAAATTAGGCATATCTTTTTTAAAAAAGTAACTAAAAATTATATTGTAGTTACATTTCCATGTTTATTATAAATGTTTTATAAACACATATGATTTTATGGAGCTGGAAAGGTGGCTCAGCAGTTAAGAACATCTGCTACTCTTTCATAGGACCAGCGCTTGGTTCTCAGCCTTTTCTGTACTGGGCAGATTAAAACCACCTGTAACTCTAGCTCCAGGGCATCTGACACCCTCTTCTGGCCTCCAAATGCACCCACACATGTATGGCATACACTCACAAAGACATACAAATATAAATAAAACTATATCTAAGCAATTTTTGTGTGCTTTTCTTGTATCTTGAGATCCTGTTGAGTTCACATATTAGTTCTAGAAATTGTTCTTGGGATTTCCAACATATACAAAAATGCCATTTGCTTTTGGAGGCAGCTTCATTTTTTTCATTTAAATTTTATGTACATACTTTAAATTTCTCTTTCTTGTCTTATTGCAGTGGACGGGACTCCTACCATGCTGACTAAGAGTGGTAGGAATACATATTTTTACTTCTAATCTTAGGGGTAG
Organism: Mastomys coucha; assembly: GCF_008632895.1. Lineage (NCBI taxonomy): Eukaryota > Metazoa > Chordata > Mammalia > Rodentia > Muridae > Mastomys > Mastomys coucha. Next base: position 19,521,365 of record NW_022196898.1, read on the forward strand.
TATAGATTGTAATCTTTATTATATTAGGGACACTTTCCTCTGTTTTTATTTTTTAAAGAATTTTTATATTATGTCAACATATTAGTTTTATATTTTGTCAAATGCTTTTTCTTCTGTGTTATTTGATATGATTGTGTCCATCAATGGAATTAATGTGTTAATTCTTTAATACTGATAATATCAGTCCAGCTGGACCATCCCTCATCAATCACTAGTTAAGAAAATGCCTTATAGGTTTGCCTACAGCTCCATCTTATAGAGGGATCATTATGTATATATGAGCACACTGTAGCTGTCTTCGGATACACCAGAAGGGGGCATTGGAACCATCACTGATGGTTGTAAGCCACCATGTGGTTGCTGGGAATTGAACTCAGGACCTCTGGAAGAGCAGGCAGTGCTCTTAACCGCTGAGTCATCTCTCCAGCCCCTGTGGAGGCATTTTCTTGACTGAAGTTCCTTCCTCTCTGATAACTCCATAGATAAAAATGTCTATATTGGGGCTTGAGAAATGGCTCAGAGGCTTAGAAATTAGTGCTTACAAGACATGGCTTTAGTTCCCAGCACTCCCAAGGTGGCTCACAACCAGTTGCTGCCTTCTGATCCCCTCTATTCAGCATGCATTTAGTACAGATACACATGTGGGCAAAACACTCAAAATAAACCTGAAAGTTCTTAGAAATGTTAGGGTCTTCTTTTTGACATCAGTTTCTGTAACAGTTCCTGATTTATCTGTTTTCATCCATTTTGTGAATCCACTTCTGAGAAAAATATGTCCGGATTATTTCTTTAAGAATAATAACTTTCTTTAATGAAAAACGTTTTATTTTTTTCCTGTTTACCATTAAAAGAAGTACAGTGTTTGCAATATAGTAGAAAGTGTTCAGTTTTTCTTTTTCTTTCTTTCTTTTTTTGTTTTTGTTTTTTGAGACAGGGTTTCTCTGTATAGCCCAGGCTGGCCTGGAACTCACTTTGTAGACCAGGCTGGCCTCGAACTCAGAAATCCTTCTGCCTCTGCCTCCCAAGTGCTGTGATTAAAGGTGTGTGCCACTACTGCCGGCTCTTTTTTTTTTTTTTTTTTTTAATATCAATTGTTTAGTAAACATTGATTTGATATTCTCAAGTCGTCCATGGTGACATTTATAGTGGTCATTTTTTTATGTATATGCATATGAATGTTTTGCCTGCATGAATATATACGCACCAAGTTTGTGGCTGGCTGGTGCCCTCGGTGTTAAGAGAGTGGCAGATCCTCTTCAACTGGAATTCTAGAGGGCTGTGAGCCCACCTTGTGAGTGCTGGAAATTGAACTCAGGTCCTTTGTAAGAACAACTGCTTTTAACTGGAGGGACCCATCTCTTCAGGAGCTGAGAAGAGCTTTTTAAAGGTATGGAGCGGGTGGGACAAGTGGGTAGAAACCAAGTGACTGTACTCACTGCCTCGCCAGCCCCGCCTTCCCTTCATAGGCCCCGCCCTTTGTTGCACGTGACTCTGACCCCGCCCACTCGCCCTTTCGCCCGCCCCCTTCAGCACGCGGGACTTCCGGCTTTCCTATCGCGAGATCTTCCTGGTGGCGTTGGGCAGCAGATACTGAGTCCCTGCCGGCGGGTTGTGGCCTGTTGGTGTGTCTTGGCCTGTCTCGGAGGTGCTGGTATGTTCTGTGGGGAGAGCCAGCTCCTGCCGCAGTCGCGGCCAGACAAGGGAGCGCGCCGGGTCCTGTACCCCTGCCGGGAGCGGCCCGCTTGGGCGCTGGGGCGTGGGTGCGGGGCAGAGGCCGGCCGCGTGCGGGGCCGCGGTGCCGAGGAGGGCGGAAGGGCCGTGCGGGACGGCGGCTCGCGGCCCCGGGTCTTGCGTGTCGGACGCCTGCGGCCGAAGCTCAGGAGACTCGACCCCGATCTGCCTCTCACCGGCCCTCCCCTCCCCTTCGATAGGTCCCGAGCCATGGAGTACATGACGGAACCCGTTGAGCGCAGCCCAGGACACATGTGAGTTGCGAGCTCTCCTTGATCCCTTAGTGTTTCCAGCTGAGAAAACTTTTTAAGGAAAGGAGTAGTAGTCCTCTACTCGATGGGGAAAAAAACACCAAACTGTCTTGATCCCGTAGGAAGCCTAATCCATTTTAAGTTGGATGTAGAAAGTAAGTGCTTTGAGAACAGTTCTTCCTAGGCGTCCCTGTAGAGAGGCACGAGTGGCCGCGTGCTGTCACTGGCCACAAGTGGACGTACGTGTAAAGTTTGTCACTCCGCCCCGCTGTCATGCTAGCCACATGGGACGCAGTGCCCACGTGCAGCTAGTAGCCACCCCTGGAAGATTCTTAGTCTTCTTTGGGCAGCCGTGGGCCGCAGTAACAGAGGTCCACAGACTTTTTCTTGTTGTTTTGTTGGAAATCTGCTTTCGATGGCGTAGCACCAGTTGGCCTGGAATTCACTCTGTATCCGAGGCTGACCTTGAGGGGCCTGTTCCTTCAGCCTTAGCCTCCCAAGTGCTGCTGAGATTATGTCAAGCCGGCTTCACAAAGTTTTTCTGCTCCCAGTGCACTAGAGTTATACTCCTGTAGCTTAGAGCATCAGTAGGCATAGGTGCTCTTCTCGTTCTGTATTTTAGTCTGTTTTTCCTTTTAAAAGTTAATTTTTAACATAAAATACAGGGTTTCATTATATTTTCACGTATATCTGAGGGTCTGTATATTTGACATTGTACAGCGTTCATATTTACCCTACCATTATGCTTCCTTAACCCTGTACCCCTTCACAGAGCCCCTTCCTTTCCCTAATAATCTCCTTTCTGTTTTCATGTAATATATACATTTTCCTTTACTGTTCAATACAATACCCAGTATTGTAGAGCTGGTGCTCAGAACAAAGAGGGCACCAACTAGCCTAGTCAGATGTGTCTTAAGACTGAAGAGAAACTGATCTTACATATATTGGTTGTTTCTTTTGGTTGTTTAGTTTTGTGTTTTTGAGACAGTCTTACCATGTTAGGCCCTGCTTTCCAGGAACTCATAGAGATCTGCCTGCCTCTGCCTCCCAAGTGCTGGGTAAAGGTCGGCATCATCACACTTGACTGTCTTACATACTGTTGAAATGGAGTGCACTTTATTTTTTGGTATTGACGTTATACTATTTGAATTGTTAATTTCTTTTTTAGTTTTCCAACTTTAAAGAAGAGATGATGAGGGACTAGGACATTTCTATCATTGAATGAGGTTCACAGGCATGGCAAAGTTGCACAGTGCAATGTTCAAGCATTTTCAGAATTGTAGCCCTTTGATTTTTGCCAATGTTTCAGGGTTCTTCTTCACTCTGTCTTTATGATTGCCTTTTTTCCCCTCTTTGAGACAGGCTCTCATTATGAAGCTCTGGCTGGCTTGGGACTCAGATCTATGTGCCGCGCTTCCTGCCTGCTTCCTGATTGTTAAGACAAAAGAGATTTCCCACCACACCCAGCTTGTCTTTTAAAAACAAACCAACCAACCAACTTACTTTATGTGTGTGCTTGAATGTATGTGTGTGTGTGCCAAGTGCATGCTAGAGGCGGTAGACATCAGAAAAGGGGTAGACTCTCCTGGAACTGGAGCTACGCATGGCTGTGAGCTGCTCCTTGCGTGCTAGAAATTGACCCCTGTTTGCTACAAGAGCTGGAAGCGCTTTGACC
>NW_022196898.1:19525047-19528733 GCF_008632895.1 Mastomys coucha
TGAAGGCTTTGGTATGGTAGGGTTTTGTTTTGTTTGTTTTTTGTTTTTTTGTTTTTTCTTTGACTAGTAAATGTATAGAATCTAATTGGAAAACTTTATGCTTTATTTTCTCAAGCTTGTGCTGTGAGTGTGGTGTCCCAATTAGTCCAAATCCTGCCAATATTTGTGTGGCCTGTTTACGAAGTAAAGTTGACATCAGCCAAGGTGTTCCAAAGCAGGTCTCCATTTCTTTCTGCAAACAATGTCAAAGGTACAGTACATTACTTGTTAGCTTCCTTAAGTTGGTGTTGGTTCAGAGAGCAACTTTGGTATGCTGAGATTACACAGAAGTACATAGACTGAGACACGTTATTGAGATTTAATTTTTACCTAGTTGATGTTACCAAGGTTTTAATAATTTGCAATTTTATACTGTGCTTTCTGCAGTTCTACTCAATCTGGTAAGGCTAGTAAAGAATTTGTATAAAAGTAGAGGAGTAGATAGTGAATCTGACAGTAGAAGATGCCTTCTGGAGAGCTGATATTTCATTCCTTCTTCAGTTTCATTCCTTTAGTTGTTGGCACAAGTGGTTTACATCTATCAATATTTCTATTGAGAGACATAAACCTTGCCAGTGAATATAAAAATTGTACGCATGTGACTTCCCAAATAGGTTTAGCACTTGCTTTGTGTATGTGGAGGTTGTCTGTGGACCTCTGTAAGAATTCAAAATGCATTTCCCCAAATCTCTGCACGGATATAAGCCCATGAATTTATCGTACTATTTTAGGGAGTTTACAGTGTGTTAGCCTGGTAAGTATGAGGCTTTTTGTCTGGTATAAATATTTATTATTAAATACATGGTGGGGTTTTAAGAGGACTAGACAAAGAAGCAGGATTCCTAGTATTTTTTAAATTTCCTTTCAACTAGTTTTCTCTCATGCTTAGATACAGTCTCTCAGAGTATCAATTTTCTCATGAGGGCGAAGGGTTTTTACTAGATGATAAGTAGTATTTGAAACACCCTTTGAAAATACTATGAACAAATGCTTTTTATTGAACCTTGAAACAGGAAAATCAAAGTGCTTAATCATTTAGTAACTATGGCAAGAAAGCATTTACATAACTCACTTGAAAGTATTTAACAAACATTAATAATAACTACTGTGTACTAGACCTTGGATGACTGGGTTAAAAAATTCTTAATTTACAGAAAGGATTTGTATTTTACTTAATGAGGTTTAATTAATTTTGTTTTTTCAAGATATAATTTCTCTGTAGCCCTGACTATCCTGGGTCTTGCTCTGTAGACCAGGCTGACCTGGAACTCAGAGTTTGTCTGTCTCTGCTTCCAAGTGCTAGGATTAAATAAAGGTGTGCACCACCATGCTTGGCTTACTGAGGCTTATTTTGAAAACTTGTGTTTTTTTAGCTTAAAAATTGAAATGAAACTTGATGACTGAACTTTTAATATACAATTCTGTGTGTACTAATTTTCCTGTTTTTGTATGAGAAAAATGTTTCCCAAACATTTTAGAAGTATAAATAATTTTAGTGTGTTTTTTGAGATAATTCTTACCTATTGGTAAGAATTATACCTTCAAAGAAGTTTTGGAAATTCTGCCATCTTTACTGGAATTAAAAAAGTCTTTATTTAGTTGTATATGTGTAGCTGTATGCACGTTTGCTGTCCCTGGAGGCCAGGAGCATTGAATCCCCTCAGAGCTAGAGTTATAGGCATTTATGAGCTGCCGGACAGTGAGTGCTGGGAACCCAACTTGAGTCCCCTTAACTCCCGAGCCATCTCTCCAGCCCTCCTTACTGGGATACTTTATTTATTTATTTTTAACATTTATGTATTTATTTTGTATGTGTTTGCACTTTGCCACACTATGCATATAGCGGTCACAGGATTCATAGGGCTTGGTTCTCTCACCGTGTGAACTCAGGTTGTCAGTCTTGGCAGCAAGCCTTCTTACTATTTGAGCCATCTTTACTGCTCTCTTAATTTCAATTTCTACTAATTGAAATGACAAAATGCATAACAGATATCTCAGATTGGCTTTCTCCAAATATTAGAGTATTAGTTTTGAACTAAAGACACTGGTCTCATGGATTTTTAATCTCTTTGGGTTAAAGCTTTAGAGTAGCTTTGAGTATTACTCCTCTTTAATAATCAGTATCATTTCTGTCTATTAATGGAAATTGCTGTTTTTTTTTTTTCTGAAAAGCCGCAAACTTTAGAATGTTATCTTCTTTCAGATATTTTCAGCCACCAGCATCATGGGTACAGTGTGCTTTAGAATCCAGGGAACTTCTTGCTTTGTGTTTGAAAAAAATCAAAGCTCCTCTGAGTAAGGTAGGTCAGTAGTTTAAGTTGCTGTACCTTTTCACTTCAGAGAAAACCTGTGCTGTGGGTTTTGCTTTATTATGGTGGCTGTTGTTTGTTTTTTCTCTTATGTTCCTTTCCTTTTGTTTTTTGAGGCTGGAAATCGAACCGAGGGTCTTTGCCATAAATTGTCCCGTACTCTACCACTGAACCATTTTGCTCATCCCATACAATATTTTGATACATAAACATACACACTTTCTCTTGTACTTTTTTTTTTGGTTTTTTGAGACAGGGTTTTGCTGTATAGCCTTGGCTGTCCTGGAACTCACTCTGTAGACCAGGCTGGCCTCAAACTCAGAAATCCACCTGCCTCTGCCTCTCAAGTGCTGGGATTAAAGGTGTGCACCACCACTGCCCATGGCCTCTCATACTTTTTATATTGACCTTTGTTGAGGGGTAGTATTTTTATTTTATTAAAAAAATTTGTTGAGATTTGAAAATTTTATTTCTATGGATGCTTTGCCTGTGTATATGTCTGTATATTATGTATGTGCAGTAAGTGCCTTTGGAAGTTAGAAGAGGGTTTGGGTCCCCTGGAACTGGAGTTACAGGTGGTTGTGATCTGATTTGTGGGTGCTGGGAGTCAAACTTGGGTTCCTAGAAGAACAGCAAATGCTCTTACCCACAGAGCCTGCTTTCCAGCCTAGCAGTATTATTTCTAAGTTCTGAAATATTTCAAGTTATTGATTCATCTTGCCCTTGGGCTTTTTAATTGCCTGGAGTGAAGCAGAATGGGAGAAGAATGCTCCATTGATTTTTTTTTTTTTTTTAATTTTTTTAATTAATTAATTTATTTTTGTTGTTGTAAGTAGAGAGCATAGTGAAAGGATTTTAGGATTTCAAAATGTTAAATGGATATAGAAGAGACTGAAGAACCATATGGAAATTGGATTGTAGGAAATGAGAGGGAGCCTGAGGTATCTGGAATTACATTAAAGGACAGAGAACTCAATAAAGTTGGCAATTGCTTCTCTAAGAACATGTGAGCTGAGCCTATACGGGAATGCTGAAGTAGATGTCAGGGTCTCAGCATTCTTGAAGATGGAGCTTAGAGGCTTTAGCAAGAGTAGGCAGACTTATTTAGTGCTCTGTACATCCATTCATTTCCACCTAACTCCTGCAAGCACTAACAGGGGTGTGCGGTGGTGGAGGGGTTTGTGCCCTGGGGGTAGGGGAAGGAGGGTGGTTATCATTCTGATTTAATTTCTTGTCTACTGGGATTTGCTGAATCTCACTTAGTCATATTAGGTGGGTTTTACTCTTGAGTACTGCATCTGCCTTGGCTAGTCTTTTTTTTTTTTTTTTTTTTTTTTT
>NW_022196898.1:19528743-19556746 GCF_008632895.1 Mastomys coucha
CATATTTTAAGTAAATAGAATTAAATCACATTCTTGTTTCCCTTTTGTACCCCAACTCCTCCCAGACAGCCACCTTTAATACCTACAATATCTTTTTTTGTCATATTCCTTAAAAATTTATAAAATATAACAATAAAAATGAGTTATAAAAGTTGTTTGATATAAGACAACAATCAATTTAACAGTCTTATGTAGATGCTTGTCTGCAGCAATACTGAAAATACATACGTTTTTCTCAATATAAATTTTAAATAACTCCAAACATATTAACTAAATATTTCAGAATAATGCATCACTACTAGTATTTTCTTAAATGAATATAAATATATAAGGTCTTTTTGTTTGTGTGTTTGTTTTATATTTAGTAGAGCTTAAAATTTTGGCTCTTACAAGCCCAAAATAAGAACAATTTTTAGACATTGGACTTCATTGTAATAAGGCTGTAGTACTTCAATGACCCTCACCTCACCAAAGGATTTTACCTCCATCGTAGCTAAGCTGAGAGTTGACAGTTCTGCTGCACCAAGGAATGAATTGTAGGCATGATTTTTGGATACAGACTTCCTGCTATGGTTAAAGCTATTTGAGTTGAGTGAGTGACTTTATTCTCAGCCCACAGAGAATAGGTTACATTCATTTAAGAAAAGTGTATTAAGATGGTCTATCCATAAAGTTACTCATCAACTGTTTCAATGAACAATGGTTCTGCTTGGAGGGTGGCACAGACATTAGGTGAGGGTGAGAATCTGGTTCATTGGCTGTGATAATTTGGAAAAGTATTCATCTCAGAGGAACTTATAAAGTCCTCTTCTTCAAACTTGATATAAGAGTTACAAATGTCAAGCAAAGCATTCAGTCTCACTCTTTGCTATTCTCTTTCAAGCCCCCTCCCCCCACATTAATTGTCTACATTTCTTTTGGCTGTATAAATACTTTTGAAATATGTAAGCTGCTCTAAAAACCATAGTATAGTGTAAAAACATGAAATAAACAATACTACTAATAGAGAAGCTGAGATAGGAGAAACATGATTTCAAGACCATTATGTTGTACACAGCAAGACACTGTAACAAACAAGCTGAAAGTGTATATGGATTGTACAATATTGGACCTATTTCTCCAGTTACCAAATTAGAGAGATCGTTGGGTGACAATCAACAAATTTCTAATTCCTCATATTTTTAGATTTCAATCAATTAGGATGTGTTGGTAATATTAATTTTCATATTAAGATATTAAGAGGGCTAGGGAGATTACTCAGTGGTTAAGAGCCTTGACTGCTCTTCTAGAGGTCCTGAGTTCAAATCCCAGCAACCACATAGTGGCTCACAACCATCTGTAATGGGATCTGATGTCCTCTTCTGATGTATCTGAAGACAGCTACAGTGTACTCACACATTAAAAAAAAAATAAAATCTTTAAAAAAAAAAGATATTAAGAGCCAGGCTTAAGAAAAAAAAATTAAGAGCCGGGCTGTGGTAGCGCACACCCTTAATTCCAGTGCTTGGGAGGCAGAGGCAGGAGAATTTCTGAGTTGGAGGTCAGCCTGGTCTACAGAGTGAGTCCCAGGACAGCCAGGACCACAGGGAGAAACCCTATCTCGAAAAAAAACAAACAAAAAGATATTAAGAAAAAGTAATTGTTACTCCCTGTTGTTTTTGTTGTAAGAGGTGGAATTAGGTTTGTGTGGATTTGTTGAAAGATGACTTGCTTCTTCTAGGGTATAGTTTTGCGCCTTATGTTGATGTTTTTCATCTATTATCCTTTGTAGGGCTGGATTTGTGGAAAGATGTGTACATTTTGTTTTGTCATGGAATATCTTGTTTTCTCCATCTATGGTAATTGAGAGTTTGGCTGGGTATAGTAGCCTGGGCTGGCATTTGTGCTCTCTCCATCTGGTAATTGAGAGTTTTGCTAGGTATAGTAGCTGGCATTTGTGCTCTGCCCAGGATCTTCTAGCTTTCAGAGTCCCTGGTGAGAAATCTGCTGTAATTCTGATAGGCCTGCCTTTATATGTTATTTGACCTTTTTCCCTTACTGCTTTTAAAATTCTTTCTTTGTTTAGTGCATTTGGTGTTTTTATTATGTGACAGGAGGAATTTCTTTTCTGGTCCAGTCTATTTGGAGTTCTATAGGCTTCTTGTATATTCATGGGCTTCTCTTTCTTTAGGTTAGGGAAGTTTTCTTCTATAATTTTGTTGAAGATATTTACTGGCCCATTACCTTGGGAGTCTTCACTCTCTTCTATACCTATTATCCTTACGTTTGGTCTTCTCATTGCGTCCTGGATTTCCTGGATGTTTTGGGTTAGGAGCTTTTTGTTTTTTGCATTTTCTTTGACTGTTGTGTCAATGTTTTCTATGGTGTCTTCTGCCCCTGAGATTCTCTCTTCTATCTCTTGTATTCTGTTGGTGATGCTTGCATTTATGACTCCTGATTTCTTTCCTAGGTTTTGTATCTCCAGGGTTGTCTCTCTTTGTGATTTCTTTATTTTTTTTTTATTTCCATTTTTAGATTCTGGATGGTTTTGCTCATTTCCTTCACCTGTTTGATTGTGTTTTCCTGTAGTTCTTTAAGGGATTTTTGTGTTTCCTCTTGAAGGGCTTCTAGCTCTTTACCTGTGTTCTCCTGTATTTCTTTGAGGGTGCTATGTATGTCTTTCTTAAAGTCCTGTATCATTACCATGAGAAGTGATTTTATATCTGAATCTTGCTTTTTCCGGTGTAATGGTGTGTCCAGGACTTGCTATGCTAAACAAGGACACAGAGTATTGGATTCTGATGATGCCAAGAACCTTTGTTTGTATTGCTTGTATTCTTTTGCTTACCCCACATCATCTGGTTATCTCTAGTGCTACCTACCCTTGCTAAATGTTACTGGAGCCTGTCCTTCCTGTGATCCTGGTTTTGTCAGAACACCTCAGAGTCAAGCTGTTTCTGTGATCCTATGATTCTGTGATTCTGTGACCTTAGGATTGTTAACAGCGCCTGGGATTGAAGCTTCCTCTGGGTGTTGTGGGACCGGCTGCGGAGCTTGTGCCCAAGCTCTGCTCAGGGCACTGGCCGGTCGGCTAGTCTTGTTCTCACCAGATTTGATATAATTATAATCTACTTGCTCACACTTTTTAGTCTGTTATTTAATGGATTTTTCTGTGTACCTTCAGACCAGTATCATACTGTCTGCTTATGTATATCATAGATGCCAGGAGGGGATCTTTCTCTATTAAATCTGTTGTTTATTTGTGTCAAAAAAAATTGTAATACCTAATTGTTTAAGCTCATACTTGGTTATTGTACTAGTGTATGTTCTCTTCCTCTTTCTAATATATAGGTATTAAATCCTATAGAATTATCTTTTATGTAGCTCATGCTTTACTTATTTCTGGTTCCTCTTAGTTCGGGTTCCTACTTTATTACAAAGCTTCCATTCTTGTTCTCTCTGTCTCTTTGTTCTAAAGCTTTCATTCTAGCTTTACTGCATTATGTTCAGTGTATCCAGAATAGCAAGCTGTTTTTAGCTCCTGATCTAGCAGTCTTACAATTATGTAGTCAGTATGTGAACATTTCTCAAAAGAATATCTATCCTCCTACCTACAGACAGGATTTCTCTGAAAAAACGTGAAACTCATTCTGTAATTCTTTTTTTATGGTCATTAATGTTTTGCCTACATGTATGTCTGTGAAAGTATCAGATCCCCTAGAACTGACCCATCTCTCCCCTAAATGTCCATTCTTTAAAGGAAAAAATAAAGAAGCCACAGACTAATGTAGAAAGATCTTAACTTGAGTAGAAGCTTATGTTTGTGTGGTTGCTTTTAGGTAATAAAGACACCAATTCATTTTCTTATGAAAAAGTAAATTTCTGTTTGAGGAGCAGTACTTTTTTTTTTCTTTAAAGATAATTTTTTTTAATTTCTTTAAAATAATATTTTCCCCTCTGTGAAAACTACTTTTAATTCTTGATTGATTCAATAGAATAGTCATTGCGCTGCCTTTTCATTTGTTGCTATTCTTGCTATGGTTTTCGGGATAAACCTTTTTTCTTTTTTTTTTCCTTTTTTTTTTTTTTTTTTTTTTTTTTTTTTTTTTTTTTTTTTTTTTTTTTTTTTTTTTTTTTGTTTTTTCGAGATAGGGTTTCTCTGTATATCCCTAGCTGTCCTGAAACTCACTCTGTAGACCAGGCAGGTCTTGAACTTAGAAATTCACCTGCCTCTGCCTCCCAAGTGCTGGTATTAAAGGCATGCGCCACCACTGCCCAGTGCCTTTTTTCTTTTTTATAGTGATTGTAATGTTAATCTTAATCTCATGTTCCTTTAAAGATCTTATGAGTCTAATTTTTTCCTTTTTTTTTTCTTTTGTATAATACATCCTGACATAAATTTCTCCTCCTTTCACTCCTCTCAATTCTCCTACCATCTCCCCTTTTTCCCAGATCCACTCTTCCTCCATTTCCTTTCAGAAGAGATCAGGCTTCCTTCCCATGGATATCAGCTGAAGATGGAATAGAATAACAGTAATACTAGGCACATATCTCCATCAAGGCTGGGAACCTGGTAGGAGGAAAATGGTCCTAAGAACAAATGAAGAAGCTGGAGACACTTTATAGCCCCATTGTTAGAAGTCCCACAGAAACACTAAGCTAACAACTGTAAGATACATGCAGAGGACCTAGTACAGACCCATGCAGGCTCCATGATTGCTGCTTCAGTCTGTGTGAGCCTGCTCAGTTGATTCTGTGGGCCATGTTTTCCTGGTGTCTTCCATACCTCTAGCTCCTACAATCCCCCCTCCTCCCCCTCTACCGCCCCTTTTTCCAAAGGGTTTTCTGAGCTCCATGGGAAGGATCTGGTAAAGCTCTAATTTTTAGCTTGCTCTCTGCCTAATGTTTGGCTGTGGGTCTCTGCACTTATTCCCATTAGCTGCTGTTTTAAGCCTCTCTGATATGAGGCTGTTTATTAATGAGGTATTCAGTCATTTTTCCACCTCTCAGGTGGGGACTTATATTTCTTTTTTTCCTCCTATTATTAAAGGTTCGGCTTGTCGATGCAGGCTTTGTTTGGACTGAGCCCCATTCCAAGAGACTTAAAGTTAAATTGACAATTCAGAAAGAGGTAAGCTGTCCATTTTTTTCTAAACATGGCTAAGTTGCAAGTAGTGAGACTGAGGGACTAGTGTTAAATTATTTTATGGACTAAATGACTTAAAAGGATGAATACAGTCTAAATCTTAGTTTTTTGTTGTCTTTTGGTCTTCTGACATGATTAGGTGACTAGTAGCTATAATTGCTCAGAATTAGTGTGTTCAGTAGTCTCTTTAAAGATTTTTGTTTTTAATATAGGTTCTCACTAGCTGGTCCTTGGTGGCTAGAGCTTAGTAGACTAGGCTGGTTTGGAATTTAGAGATCCTCCTGCCTCTACTGAGTGCACCACCATAGTTGTTTTTATCACCTATATATTCTTCAAAAAGTGAATTCTTTGTGTGTCACATAGGCATACATGTATACATATATATCATATACATGTGTGTACAACTTAAAAAACGTTTTTAGATTTAGTTCTCAAACTCAGTAAATAGTCAATAAAAATTTTGGATTTTTGATCATCCTGCTTCTACTTCCCAAGTATTGGATTTTAGGTGTGTGCCAGCATTCTAGCTTTGTGGTGGTGAGAATCAAACTCAAGGCTTCAGCACAAGGGACAAACACTGTACAATCAAACCACATTCCTACTTCCACATTATTAAAAGAATATGTTCATAGCCACTTTTTCATGAGGTAAAGTTAAAAAGATAATCTAATGTTTGGATTCCATGGGTCCCTCTACTAACCACTGGAGGACATGGCTCAGGGGTAGAGAGATTGATAAGTTTGCATGAGCTTCCTTATTTAATTCTTGGTTGTGCCCCTCCCTCCAATATGTAATATACTTAGTTTTATGATTTTAACTTTGGGTTATTGATATCCTTAATGCATTCATAGAAAACATTTTAAATTACTGATTTTTTTTAAATTAAAATATTCACTATTGAACAACTAGGAATGAAGGAGTGCAATTGCTTTCTTTTCCAGGTGATGAATGGTGCTATCCTGCAGCAAGTGTTTGTGGTGGATTATATTGTTCAGTCCCAAATGTGTGGAGACTGTCATAGAGTAGAAGCTAAGGATTTCTGGAAGGCTGTGATCCAAGTCAGGCAGAAGGTATTAAAAGCAGATGATGAGTGGATTCTGAATCCTGAATTTCATCACTGTCCATTTTTTTAATACATTTTATGTATTATTTTTTTTGTAAATTAGATATTGTCTTTGTTTACATTTCAAATGTTATACCCTTTCCCAGTTTCCTCCAAGGAAACCCCTTTCCCATTCCCCCCACCCCCTTTTATGAGGGTGTTTGTTCCTTTACCCACCCACCTACTCCCACCTCTCTGCCCTCGATTCCCCTACACTGGGGCATCTATCAAGCCTTCATAGGACCAAGGACTTCTCCTCCCATTTGCCAGATAAGGCCATCCTCTGCTACATATGCGACTGGGCCATGGGTCCCTCCATGTGTACTCCTTGGTTGGTGGTTTAGTCTCTGGGAGCTGGGTCTGGTTGGTTGATGTTATTCTTTCTACGGGGAAGCTCCTTCAATCCTTCCTCTAACTCCTCCATTGGGGATCCTGTGTTCAGTCCAGTGGTTGGCTGTGAGCATCTGCCTCTGTACAGGCTCTGGCAGAGCCTCTTAGGAGACGTCTATCTATATTAGGCTCCTGTCAGCAAGCACTTCTTGTCATCCACAACAGTGTCTGCATTTGGTGGCTGTATATAGGGTAGATCCCAGGTGGGGCAGTCTCTGGATGGCCTTTCCTTCAGTCTCTGCTCCACACTTTGTCTCTGTATTTGCTCCCGTGATTATTTTGGTTCCCCTTCTAAGAAGGACCAAAGCATCCACACTTTGGTCTTCCTTCTTCTTGAGCTTCTTGTGGTCACTGTCCATTTTCAGTAGCCGATAAAATCTTCTCAGTTCCCTAAGTCCTTTATACATAACCAGAGTCTAGGATCCTGGAACATTCAACTTGGAAATACATTACTATTTTATGTTTTAGAAAATTTTTAAAGGATTTTTTTGTTTGAAAAATCAGTGTTCTATATTTGTAGATGATATATGTATTTATACTATATTTCTTAATGCACTTTTGATATGTAATTTATTGATTCTCTAATGCATGGATATTTAGACTCTGCACAAGAAAACATTCTACTATCTGGAACAGTTGATTCTAAAATATGGAATGCATCAGAATACACTACGTATTAAGGAGATTCATGGTGAGTTCAAACTTAAAAGAATTTGAAACAGTGTCAAAATTTTCTTTCAGTTATTCAGAATCTTTCTCAGAAGTTTAAATGGTTAAAAAAATTCTTTAAAAAATTCATACAGATGTATGGATAAGAAGAAAGCAACGTTAATTTTCTGTCTGCACTGTCCAATGGTAGTGACTGTCCACATGTGGCTAATATTTGAAGTATAGCTAGCTACTCTAACTGAGGAATTGAATTTTCTTCTGTTAGTTGATATTTAACTCACTTGACTTTAGTGGCTATTCTGGATAGTACATATCTAGAACTGTCCTGTGTCTTCCCTACACCCTTCCTGCCCCGCTCCCTGATGTTCTTCTATCCTACTTGTTAAGCAAGCCTTTAATCCCAGCACTTGGGAGGCAGAGGCATGCAGATTTCTGAGTTCGAGGCCAGCCTGGTCTACAGAGTGAGTTCCACGACAGCCAGGGCTACACAGAGAAACCCTGTCTTGGAAAAAAATAACAACAAAACCAAACAAACAAAAAAGAAATTAGAAAGGCCAATACAGTTCTTAACCATACCAGCATGTGTGATAGACAGACATCATTCTTTGTGCTTAGAATGTGACATATTAATATTAATTTTTGCTCTGTGTTGCTTATCTTGCTACTTAAAGAATAAGCCAAGTAACTCCATTAATGTATTGTAAAATACTACAAAAAATTCATCAAAACTTTTTTGTTTTTTTTTAGATTTATTTATTTATTTTATGTGTATGAATACACTGTAGCTGTACAGGTGGCCATGAACCATCATGTGGCTGCTGGGAATTGAACTCAGGACCTCTGCTCGCTCCAGCCCCATTCACTCCAGTAGAATACACTATAGCTGTCTTCAGACACACCAGAAGAGGGCGTCAGATCTCATCATGGATGGTTGTGAGCCACCATGTGGTTGCTGGGGTCCAAACTCAGGACCTTTGGAAGAGCAGTCAGTGCTCTTACCTGCTGAGCCATCTTGCCAGCCCCCAAAACCTTGTTTTGTATGGGGAAAATTGCTCTAATTAGAAGTACTGTTTCCTTGTATCTTATATACTGAGAAGTATTTGTGATAAATAGAGTTCAGTGTGAAGTCATTGAATAAAGAGGGATGAACAAATAATGAAATGTCTGAATAGAGTTTTAAAACTTGAAAAGTCTCATAGTGGTTTATAAGATAGTTTACTGTCTTTTGTTTGGTATGTTTTCTTTGAGGGTGGTAGGAATTGGCATGTGGGTTTTGCATGACTGCCTGAGTGACACTACAGGCCAATAGCAGTCACTGTAGCTGCAGCATACTTACATATTTGATGGACATGTCATCCATAGTTCTGAAATTAATAATTTAAAATATAACTATTCTGAAGCAAACGCAGGACTCCTGCTAACAATAGGTTTTGGATGCTGTTTGCTATTGTTAGATAAGTTGTTTTCCTAAGTCACTTTTTAAAATAAAGATTTAGTGGTGGTGACTGTGAGGAAATGACCAAATCCCTTAAGTTGAAAAGACAGTTATGTGAGAAACTTAGTTTATGCCTCTAGGTTCAGTGTATTCCTAGAAGGCATAGGATTGTCTCCATCATGAAACAGTTTAGTGATATCTTGTGTATTCGTTTATTTATTGGCTGATCCCTAGGCAAAAGTGTGTTGATAAACTCAAAGCTGGTGGTATTGCATGCCATTAGTCTTGGCCCTTGAGATTTGGAGGAGCAAGTGTTTGAAGATCATCCTTGGTATAAGCCTGTCTGGGCGACACGAGAGTGAGTTTAAAAGAAGAAAGGAGGTACGAGGCAGGGACACATTTGTATTCTGGCTAAGGACTGTGGTAGAAATTATTCCCACAGAATGTTTTGTTGTCAAAAGACTGGATACATTTTTAAATTACTGTCAAACCCCAGTGCCGCAGGTTATAACAACCCTTCTTTCAACTAAAGTCTGTTTTCTTTATTAATTTTACTAAGTTTTGACTTAAATGAATATTCTCCTTAGCTTGTATATTTGTAACTCAGACAAAAATAATTGGAGTTGGAGAGATGGCTCAGCAGGTAAGAGCTGGTTGTTCTTTTAGAGAGTGGAGTTGGGTTACAAGCACCCATTTTCAGTGGCTCAAAAATCCACCTGTAATTCTAGCTCCATGGTGTCTAATGCTTTCTTTGGCCTATTGGTACCTTGCACACATGTGCATAAACACACATGCGCGCACACACACATTAATAGAAACAGGATGTATTTAAGAATCTAAAAATTCAAAGCATGTGTAAATAAAGAGCCCCTCCCCAGTTTATCTTTATGCACCTGTTATCTAAAGATAATGTAGTTCCTTAAAACAAAATATATTCTGAAAGTTCTAAATAGTTGTTCTCATGTAGTGTTCCATAACTTTGGTTTTTCTTTTAACACATTGGAAAACATTTACCAACAATGCATATAGTTCATTTAATTATTTTTAATTGTTGTGTGATAGTCCTTAGTCATTGGATATATATAAATTGATATCTTTATTAATGGAATTATAGTTATTTTTTACCAAGAATAGCACTGAATAATTATATGTTTATCCTTGTACATGGGGTTACTTAGAGGAGTAGAAATGACTCAAGATCAGCTGCATCACTTAAGCATGTGTGATAGCTCACAAATCTGGGAAGCAGGAATATACTGTACACACAGCCTGCAGGTAGGCAGCTCAACAGGTTGAAGAGTGTACTAAGTGACTCGTTTGGTCTAAACCTCTTCTAGGCAGTTAAGGTTACAAAAATATGTATTTTTTTACATGCTTTATAATTTTAATTCATAGGTCTTAACTCTTGAATTGGTATGAAGTGCCTAAATTCCTCTTTTTTTGGGGGGGGGATTGAACTATTTTTTTCTCTATTAAAAAATACTGTTGTTCTGTTGATTAAATGTAATAGCCTATTTTTGCAATCACAAGTTTGCATGAACTTATACTTTTATGCTAGTTCCATACAGTCTTAATTTTATGTCTAGAAATGTAAGTCCTGTGACTTTATTTTCCTTGGTATCGTTATACCTTTTATGGGTAAGTGGAGTTCTTACTTAGGTATCTTGTAAGTACTTCTTAGCAGTAGATTTGCATTTGCCTGTTCCTTTGTTGATAGTGTTAAATGATACTGTACTGGGATAGATATCGTTTGTTCAGTCTCAGTATGTAATTTTTTTCATGGATGTCAGGTAGGTGAATTTTTGTCATTTTCTTGGCAGCTTGTTTCATTTATTACATAAAGTACTCTTTTCTTTTTCTCTCTTGGCCTTGAATTTTGTTCTTGTAAATTAGTATGAATCTTGCTTTTATTTGTTAACATTTATTTTATCTGATTTTTGTCTGCCTTTTTGCCAAACAAGTCTTAATTGATATCCCTAAACTATTTTGGCTATAATATTTTCTAATAGTGTGTTTTGATTATGTTTGATTATTATTTAAGTGATTTTGTGATGTGGTCATGTAGAGGAAAGCCTTGCTTTGCAGAACTTGTTTTTATTATTTTTTTTAGACGGTCTGGATTTTTATTATTCTTCAAAACAACATGCTCAGAAGATGGTGGAGTTTCTGCAGAGTACAGTTCCCTGTAGGTACGTTGTAAACCTATACTTGTAAATTAATCAACGGGAGATATATAGGTCTCATCTGTTCTTCATGCTTAGGTAACTTACTTTGTTACAATTAAAATTTTAGTATGCATATTTAAACAATCCTGAAACATGGAGTTATCCATTTTATATTAGCCAAAGAGTGCTGATGAATCTTTTGGTAGTCAAACCTAACTCCATAGTATTAGGCACTGTACTGCTGAACCACAGAGATGGGTAGAAGAGCTAGGACTTGAAGATGGGAGAAGCATTCATAAGCTGAGTTTATATTAAAAGGTAAGATTAGCAAGAACAAAGACCTAAGAGGTACATTAATGTGGCTAAGACTATAGTCATTCTGAGGAAGGTTTGAAATATGGATAAAATTAGGCTTTGGCCTGTGTTTAGTTTCATGTCTGTTGCTGTGATAAAAACAGCCTGACAGCTTTGAGGAGGGAAGGGTTTTATTTGGCTTATAGTTGTTATAGTCTACCATCATGGATTAATTAGATCAGTGAGTCACATCTTATCTAAGGGTAGAGAGAAATTAATGTGTACATGCCTGCTCACCTGCTTGGTTGTTTATGCTCAGCTAGATTTCTGTAAAAAGTTCAAGACCCTGCCTAGTGAGTGAGCCACTGTGGGCTGCATCTTCCCCCATCAATTCACTTAAGATGTTTTTCCACAGATATGTTCATAGACAAACTCAGTCCTTTTCTGGACTGTAAAAGGTTCTTCTCATGTGATTTTAGGTTATATCAACTTAACAATTAAAGCTAACCACACCACCAGGAAGCTGTTTGTAGGCATTGAACTTTGATTGGATAAAAGCAAGTTTATATAAGTACGGACCTGTCCTTTTCTATTGATAATGTTTTTTTCTTAATAGATACAAAGCATCACAAAGATTGATCTCCCAGGATATTCATAGTAACACATACAATTACAAGAGTACTTTTTCTGTGGAAATTGTTCCAATATGCAAGGTACTTCTTTTTCATGTAATTAATCCTTATCTATAAGAGAATAAGTAATTTATTGGTTATAATTTATTGCTCTTGGTTTCCTGTTGGCTGGCTAAACATTAAGAATAACTTCTTTCAATGACTTCTCACATGTTCAACTTTGTTAAAAAGGTTCAAAATATGTGTTTAAAACTATGAATTAGAATGCCCTTTATTTTGGTATATTATGATGAAAAGATTGGCCTGGTGAGATGGGTCAGCCCTTATAAAGTACTTGGCATGCTAGCCTGACAACTTCAGTTGGATCCCTTGAACCCATGTAAAAAGAGGAGAGAACCGACTCTATAATGTTCTCTTCTGATATCGACATATATACCTGCATGAACATGCATTTACACACATACCACACACACTCACACTGTCAAAGGCTAGCTTTGACACCACAGGGTAAAACTGAATCTGACAGCGAGTTGTGGCATCAGTGATTGGGGTCAGTACTGAAAACAGCTGACAAGTTGGTCCTGATAGCAACCGATCAGGGGAGAAGGGGGCTGCTGCCTGTGCAGCCAATGATTAGAGAAAAAAGGGGAAAATTATACACACACAGAGTGGTCGAAGCAAAGGCAGACTCCAATGTTTTTTTTTTTCTCTTAACCCTTTTCATACCCCTTAAGACTTTCTATGTAAGAAAGTTACCTCATAGCCACAAGTTACACATTTTCTAAAGATAATCATCACAAAAACGTATTCTTAAAAAACAGATTTAAAATTGTCATATGTGAGAAGATTACAACAGGGTTGTTTAGTATGTATGTTTTTTGGAAACTTATGTCTAATGAAACAATTCTAATCTATCTATCTTTCTACAAGCTCATTGTAATCCCAAAAGCAGTAAATCTTTTGTTATAGATTAACAGAGTCTAAGCAGGCCAAACTTTGTCTCTATGCTAAGGAATAGATCATCTATTTTTGACATCATGATCAGCTAGGCTGGACAATCTTCATCTGTTCTCTGTTCTTACACTCTGTCTTAGTTAGGGTTTTACTGCTATGAACAGACACCAGGACCAAGGCAAGTCTTATAAAGGACTACATTTAATTGGGACTGGCTTACAGACAGGTTCAGAGGTTCAGTTCAGTATCATCAAGGTGGGAAACATGGGAGCATTCAGGCAGGCATGGTGGAGGAGGAACTGAGAGTTCTACATCTTCATCTGAAGGCTGCTAGCAGAATACTGACTTCCAGGCAGCTAGCGTGAGGGTCTTAAAGCCCACACCCACAGTGACACACCTACTACATAAAGGCTACACCTATTCAAACAGGGCCATACCTTCTAATAGTGCCATTCCCTGGGCCAACCATGTACAAACCATAACACACTCATAATAGAATTGTTTATTCTTTATTTATAACCTTTCTATTTCGTGGTGTACTCCTGAAACCACATTCCTAGATCACAAGACCAAGGAACTCAGTCCTAACCTGGAGTGAGTGTTTTCTTTGATCGTTAACTTGTCCCAAGCCTATTTTTCTTGCTACTACAATTATGTGCTTGCAATGCATGAACGCTCACTGTACTTCTTTTTCTTACTCACGTAGCTCTTGTCATTCTGTGAGGAAGGGGCATACTTTATTCTTGATTCTGACTTTATAAACTTTGTATCAGCTATCTTACTATGCCAAGATTATTTATATTAAGCTTCCTAAAATTACTTAAATCAGGAATTCTATAAAATCATTAATTCATCTAAACAGCATTTCATTACCTCAAGAACTTTCACCGTCATGTTGACCTGCAGGAAAGTTGCCCAACAGAGTGGGTCCTCACCCAGGAAGTAATCACACCAGGCTACAGGCAGTGAGGGTCTCTTGGTGTCCACTCACACCAAGCCACATAAGTGAGGAGTGTGGCAATGACAGACATGAGAAGGACATCAGTAACAAGCAGTCCAGAGTGCACCACTGTAGTGCCTCCAGGGAGCTCACGTGCCCACTGTAGTAGCACTTCTTACATGGTGCCCACCAGCACATGTGCGCACGCACGCACACACACACACACACACACACACACACACACACACACACACACAAGCACTAAAATTAGCAAAAAAAGTTGATTGTAAAATTTTACAATTCACTTTTATTAAATATTAAAATCCTAGTGAACATACAATAATTCCATGACTTCACATTATAAGAAACGATAGCTAAAAGATAGTAAGTCACTTTGGAATATGTGTGGGTAAGAGTTTTGTATATGTACCTGATGTATGCATAGATGGGGATTATAATATGAAAGCAAATGGCACTAGCTGTGTTCTAGCCAAAAATAGTTATCTGAGTTCTACTTTTTGCCAGTCCTCATTTTAATACAATAAAAGCCTGGATAATACAAATTTAGGTATGATAGTATATTTAGGCCTGTGCATTAAGTGCAATGAAAGGAGATAGAGTATTGTGGCATGGCATGTGTAGGTAATTAGAGTCCTTGTAGATGTAGATGCTTTAGATGCTAAACTTCAGGGATGTACCAATTCCTCATAAAATTGTATACTATATGTTACTTATAGAATACTTAAACCTAATATATAGCATAGGATATAGTATATATGCTGTGTACATGGTTATTAATTAGTTAATCTGTATTTTTAAGTAAAACAAAGAAAAAGGCTACCTGTTTAGTACAGATACAGTGCTTAATAATAAAAAAAAAAAAAATTGATCCACAGTCGGGTGAGCTAGTGGGTATGGAACACATGGATATGGAAAGCTGATTATATATTTGTCTTTGGGAGCTCCTGAGTTCAAACCCAAAAGTTGGAGTAGGTGTTAATGTACACGTCAGTGGAAAAGCCTTGAATGCACGATACAGCTTTGTGACCAAGTTATTTTTTTAAATTTATTTTCTGTTGTTGGTCTCATTCTTAAATCTTTGATGGATTGGAACTCAGAGATTCTTTGACTTTGCCTCCCAAGTACCACCATACCCAGCCACTTGTATCTTAATACAGTTAAGAAACATACAAGTAACCTTGTTGAATTATGTAGTAACTTCCATTGAAAATTGTATATGTAGATGTGACTTTTTCAGTCACTAAATCTTTGATTTTTAATTACATACTCAAACATTTAGCTATTTTAAGAGAAACATATTTTCCATTGATACTTGGTTTTGTGACGATCAAAAAAAGTTACAGATTTAGAAAGTTACTTTATTCTTAATGTTATACTTTGATTAGAGTATACACTATATTAACATACAGAATAGCAAGCAGGAATTCATGTTACAATTAAATTGAAATGAATTTAACAAACACATGGGTGTAGAAGGTAGTTATAAAAAAAAATTCTTAAAAACATTTCAGGTTAGACAAATGGAACCATCTTAAGAATGTGTAAAGTGTATAGAGAAACCATAAAGGTCGAAGTTGTGACTCTTAATTTACAGGTCATTTGTTGGCCCAAGAATTAAAGATAATGTTGTGGAGCCAAAGCATGGTAGTAGCATCCTGTAGGCTAAATCGTGAGGCTTGGTTATTCTACATTCATTCAGACAGACAGACAGTTTGGTTGGGCAAGAATGATTTTATCAGGTTTATTAATGAATGTTTATCAGAGTTGCTAATTTAGAATTAGCCTTACTTTAGATGTTATTTCTTTTTGCTTAGGATAATGTTGTCTGTCTATCACCAAAACTGGCACAGAGCCTTGGAAATATGAGCCAGATATGTATTTGTATTCGAGTAACTAGTGCCATCCATCTCATAGACCCAAACACCCTACAAGGTAAGATTTGGAACTAAATTTTGCTTTGGAAGAAAATCTTAACAGTTTTGGCCTTATGGTAAACAGTAATTGCTCAAGGCATTTATGTTGTTTAGTACCCACCCTCCTTTTCTTTTTCTTTTTGGACACAGAATATCATGTAGCCTAGGCTGCCCTTGAACTATATCTATCTATTCAAGGATGACCTTCAGTTCTTCACCCTTTCTTCTACCTCCCCAGTATTGGGATCACAGAGGTATGCCATGATACTGAGTTACATACTACTGGAGATTGAGCCTAGGCCTGGTGGATACTAGGCCTGCATTTTTCTAAGCAAGTTGCGTCTCCAGTCCCAAATGTCATTCTTGATAATATTATTTTGGAAGACTAATAGTTAAAGTTTAGTACTTTTTTTTTTTTTTTTTTTTTTTTTTTTTTTTTTTTTTTTTGAGACAGGGTTTCTCTGTATAGCCTTGGCTGTCCTGGAACTTACTCTGTAGACCAGGCTAGCCTTGAACTCAGAAATCTGCCTGCCTCTGCCTCCCAAGTGCTGGGATCAAAGGTGTGCGCCACCACCACCCTGCAAGTTTAGTACTTTAAAAATTTTAGAATTTTAAAGTATTATATACATTCTTCCTCTTTTAAAGAAACAATTTTGTGAACTTTTAGATATTTCATACTTTATTTCTTAACAAAGATGTATGTATGTATGTATGTATGTATGTATTTGAGTACACACTGTAGTTGTAGAGATAGTTGTGAGCCTTCATCTGGTTGTTGGGAATTGCCTTTTAGGACCTCTGCTCGCTCTAGGCAACCCGGCTCACTCTGGCCCAAAGATTTATTTTTTATTATAAATAAGTACACTGTAGCTGACTTCAGACGCACCAGAAGAAGGCGTCGGATCATGGTTGTGAGCCACCATGTAGTTGCTGGGATTTGAACTCAGGACCTTCTGAAGAGCAGTCGGTGCTCTTACCCACTGAGCCATCTCAACCAGCCCTATTTCATATGTTTTTTCCTTTCATTTTTATGAAAAATTTCAGCCTCATGCAGTTTTTTTTACTAAGTCTTTTGCCAAATGTATGTGTGCCTGTGAACAAGCATTGAACCCAGAGCCCTGTGCCTGTTAGGCAGGGACACTGCTGTTAAACTATATGCCTAGTCTGCAAGTTTTAGTTTTAGTTTTAAAATAGCTGTTTTAAATTTGAGGACATTTGAGCTATGATTCATTGGGATATGTAGTTTAAATTAGAATTTTAACTTTTTATCATTACTATGGGTCATTTTAAGATATCTTTATATAAATAGTTTTTTAAAAGAGGAAGACTGCATAGTGAAAGAAGTTTTGGTATTTGTCTCCTTAATCTTTTTCTTGTTTCTTACCAGTTTTATTTTGCTATTTTTCAGAAACTCACGATTATACCATCAGCTAAGGTCTATTTGTAGTAATAGTAACTATCTGCAGAATGCAGACAAGGGCTTTCTTACCTGTTAGACAAAAGTAGGCTTTGTGTCCTATAACCTAAGCAGCTGGGGTGACCAATGACTTTCTGCCATGAAATTCCAGTAAATGAAATCACCATAAAACTGTTTGAATTTGGTCTATGGCATTCAGATTATAGTAACAAAATGAGATGTAACATTTTTGACAGCTGACATTTCCCTTGTGCCATGGGAGTTTGGAGCTCATGTATGGAAATGAGTGATGACTTAATTAGTGACTTCAGTTGACTTAATTAGTGACTTCAGTTGACTTACTTAGTGACTTCAGTTCTTGCTGTCCAGTTACTTCCTGCTTGTTTGCTAGGTATTTCTGACTAATGCATTAGATGACCGGGAAATTTGTCAGTTACCTTATTTTGAGTGTTCTGCTTATTTTAGTTGCAGATATTGATGGGAACACTTTCTGGAGTCATCCTTTCAATAGCTTATGCCATCCTAAACAGCTCGAAGAGTTTATTGTGATAGAATGCAGCGTAGTCCGAGATCTGAAGCGAAGCGCAGGGGCAGGAGTGATCTCAAAGAGGGTAAGCAGCATCTACCCGCTTTTACTCATTTTGTGACAATATCATTTCAGTTCTTTAAAAGTTTTTGTTTTTTAATTGTTGGTGATTATAAAATGTGGAGACCTACAGTAAAACATCCATGAAGTAAGTTAGTGAGTGAGGGGCTATAACAGATTACTCAGCAGGTAAATCAGACAATGCATGTCTGATGACCTGCATCGAATCCTGGGAACCCACATTACAGAGTTTTCCTCTGACCTCCAAATGTGTGCTGTGTGCTGTGTATGGCATGTGCCAGTGTCCCCTCTCATAAACACACTAAACATACACAAGTAAGAAATACAATTTTTTAAAAATGGAGTCATCGAAATAAGGTGTGGTAGTGTATCCCATTAATGCCAATACTCAGGCAGAGGAATTTGGAGCTCTGAGTTTGAGGCCAGCCTGATCTACATGTCTAGTACCAGACTGACACCCTGTCTCACAAAAAATAAAAAAAATTTAAAAATGGACTTAATGTGGTAAGGTTGCTGGACTGCAGTCTCATAAGTTAAATTTTCTATTTATGTATTGGGAAAAGGCCTTTTTTTTTTTTTATAAATTAAAAGAAGTCATGTTTCCCTTTATTTTGTTAGGGGGAGCCACGTGGACAGTCTCTTGACTTTCAAATCATTACTAAATATGCAATCATCCATAGATACATGTACATCATAGAGATCCTTTTGAGTTAATCTGATTATAACTATGAGAACTACATTTGGTTTATGAATAGATTTCATTTTTTTTTTTTGTCTCAGGTGTTTTAAGATTTGTTCAGACTAGTATCTAAGTGGGAAGCACACATTAAATTATGTGAATATTATAATTCTTAAATCTTCAGTGATAAGCTGGGCAGTGGTGGCACACACCTTTAATCCCAGCACTTGGGAGGTAGAGGCAGGCGGATTTCTGAGTTCGAGGACAGCCTGGTCTACAGAGTGAGTTCCAGGACAGCCAGGGCTACACAGACAAACCCTATCTGGAAAAACCAAAAAAGAAAAAAAAAAAATCTTCCAATGATAACGCTTTGCTATCTTGTTATGATACCAACTTCTTAACCTGGAAGTGCACATATTTTGTATAATATACTACTTTCTGGATCTCTGTTACTATTTATAATGCCATCTGATTTCATTTGTTGTATTTTCTCTAAATTAAAAGGGCACCTACCTACCTTTTGGTACACTAAAATATTTTATGAGAGTGTTTAAGAGATGAGTATTTTTAATTTTATTTGGGAAGAGTGCACATGAGTATATGTAAACATCAGAGTGAACTTGAAGGAGTTGCATCAGAGGCTCAACTGATCATCAGATTTGTTTCAGTAATCTTTATCCATTAGCTATCTCTTCAGCCCACTGGGGTGTGAGCCTGTGTTTCCAGTGTCAGGGGTTTGGTGAAATTCTTTTTTCTGAACTCTTGTTTGTTTTTTTTTCTCTTTAAGTCTTGGGTCTTACAGGCATTTGCTTAGACTATTTTCTTGCTTTAGGATATTTTTTTTTGCCTTTTTAGTTAATTTTTTGTTCAGTCTGAGTTAGCCAGTCTCTATGAAGACATTTTCCTAAGAAAATGCTATGTGTGTATGTTACTTGTGTGTGTGTGTGTGTGTGTGTGTGTGTGTGTGTGTGTGTACTTTTCAGGGAGCAATTTTATACGTTTTAGATTGTTTTTATGGTTTCCTTTGGAGTAATTTTCTGCATTCTTGATTTGGTAATTTGTTAGTTTTGACTGTTTTAGAATTCTGGAAAGTTGAAAGCTGTTTTAAATGCATATTAAATGAGAAAAAGGTCAATATTACATTTAATTTTTCCATGAAATGATTTCTTTCTTTTCTGTTAAGCACACCCTTGGGGAAGTCTGGATCCAGAAGACATCTGAAATGAGTACAGATAAACAGTATTTTTGCCGGACTCACTTGGGACATCTTTTAAATCCTGGAGACCTGGTGCTGGGGTTTGTTTTATTTTCTTGTATTTTAACTTTCTAGATAGCATTGCAGGTTTTCTTCAGGAGGCAATAAACATTTAAAATACTAAATTTGTTATTTTCAAAAGATTTAACATATTTAAGTTTATTTTTATTATTGATAACTATAAACCCAGAGATTGAGTAGAAGCCCATAGTTGTTCCATTTGGGCCATCACCTGAGAGTCATTTATCAAAGATTTTGTCAATTTAGCACTGAATTTATATTGTTAGATAAATAGTTACTTTTGATGAGCTTGGGTAGCTTTTTTGGCTATAAAAATACTTCACTTTTTGGAAACAGCTAGGGCTGAAGAGTTGGCTCAGAGGTTGTCTGTACTGTTCTTACAGAGGATCCAGGTTCTGTTCTCAGGCAGGTCACAACCCCTAATAGATCCAGTTCTAAGAGATCTAACACTTCAGACTTCTAGGCACTTAAACACAAACAAGTATATATAAACACATGCAGACACACACACGCACACACACCCACACACACGCATGCGCATGCATGTGCACGCACACGTACATAATAAAAAAGTTAAAAAAAAAAAACCAAAATACCAACAATCACAGCCTGTATGCCAGACAGAATCCATAAAAGTAAATAAGTCTCTATGCATTTGAGGTTATCAATGTTCTAGACATATAGTGTGTTTTGTTCACAAAGTTTGAGTTCCATTTACAAGAGAATGAAAGGTTGTAGTTTGTATTAAACTACGCAGACTCATTCAGTTGAATTATGACGTTAAGGCTGCTGTGTCTGTCTTATTTAACAAGTGTATGGGAAAGAGGAGCCACAGTGGACAGTGAAAAACTTACAGTACAATGTGATCCTGTCATAAAAAATTCTATGTGTATGTTTTGTCTGCTTGCATGAATTTAAATTCTATGTGTATATTTTGCCTGCATGTATGTTTGTGCCTGGTGTCCAAAGGCTGAAAGAGGATCTTTTTGACTTTTCAAGACAGGGATTCTCTGTGTAGCCCTGGTTGTCTTGAGACTAGCTTTGTAGAGACCAGCCTGGCCTCGAACTCAGGAGCTGAGTGTTTTCTGCCTCCGTAATGCTGAGTTTGAAGGCATGAGCTACTTTTAAAATGGGGAGCATACAAAATCTTTCACTTAGATAGATGTATATGTATAATACTATGTAGAGAGTAAAATGATACACAAAGGGCACTTCTTAACTCATTGTTTATATTTCAGATTTGATTTGGCCAACTGTAACTTAAATGATGAGCATGTCAACAAAATGAACTCAGACAGAGTTCCAGATGTGGTAAGGCTGCTTTAGATTCCTATGTTAATTCTTAGAATGTATTCAGCACCCCCTTCCCCAATTAAATCTTCATTTTCATGGCAAAACACTTGATTCCGCCAGACTTGGTGGCAGGGCCTACAGTCTCATAGGCCTACTCAGGAGGCTGAGTTGGGAGGATCACAAATTCAAGACCTACTTGGATTAGACAATGACTTTAAGACTAGTTTGTAGAAAAGGCCCTGTCTCAAAAAAAAAAAAAAAAAAAAAACCAAAAATGGACAAGAGGACTTATAGAATGAGGTGCTTGCCTAGCATAAGGTCCTAGCTTCCATCACCACTCAAATGCTGGTGATAGAGTGCAAATAAGTTTGTACTTAGAAATGATAACTTACAAAATTTATTGAAACAGCCTTAAAGGAGCTTATTTTATATATTTTCTCTGCTTCACAGGAAATTTAAAATTGAGACCATTATTCAGTATTAGTACAAATTAGAATTTAAAATAATCTTCATAGAGTCAACTCTTGGGAAAAAGTCTTACCTGTGAAAAGTATAGAGTTGTAATGTGGTGAGTTTAAACTTCATAAACAGCAGTGAATGAAATGAAGGATAATAATCCTACTCCCACTTGCTTAATCTGTTTAGAATAATCATGAATTTCTTTAGCTATGAGCAAAAGTGAAGTTCTAGTAATGGGAGGTTCCTGCTTCATCTGGTTGTTGTTCAGTTGATAAAATAGAAAAAAAATTGGGTATGAATTAGAATGGATATTTATTTCTATTTTAGATTTATTTGTTTCACTTAATGTGTATGAATATCTTTCCTGCATGTGTTGATGTGCACCAGGTGTATGCAGTGCTGGTGGAGGTCAGAAGAGGGTGTTGGGTCTCCTGGAACTGTAGTTGTGAGCCACCACCATGTGGGTGCTGGGAATGGAATCCAGCTCTTCTGCAAGAGCAGCAAACGTTATTAACCACTGAGCCCTTTTTGCAGCCTCAGAATTGGTTATTAAAGGTCACAGGAGGAGATCACTAGTTCTTAAAAAATGTTATATTTTCACTAGTACATATTATTAAACGTTATAAAAGACTCGTAAATTTTCTCAGTGCTTATTACTGGGAAAAACAAAGTGTCTATCTGTAATGTTTCAAAATGGGCTGTATGAATGGTGGCTGAAAATTGAAATTTGAGGAGAAAACAATGTAGGATTTGGGTATTAAAAATTTAATGTTTAGTCATTTGAAATTTTCAGGAAGATAAATAATGCTCAAATGTATCCTCATACATGGTAAAAGTTTTAAAAGTCCTCTTGGCCTCTATACTTTTCTCCTGAAATGTAACTGCTGCCATCATTTTGATTGCCTGACATGCCCAAGTTTTGAGGTTTTTTTTTCCCCTTACTGTGTATTTCAGTGTTTTATAACTGCAAATACTTCTGTTTGCAGGTGTTAATTAAGAAGAGTTATGACCGTACCAAACGCCAGCGCCGTAGAAACTGGAAACTGAAAGAGCTTGCAAGAGACAGAGAAGATATGGACACAGATGATGAAAGGTTCTGCTTTCCTGAGCCCTTAAAAGTCGTTGCAAGGGAAAGCCTTAGATACTAGTTTTAGATTGTAAGGAAATTGATGTTATCCAATAGATCTTTGCACGAAAAGTTAACTTCAGATTCTTAGAAACTATAAATGGAATCTTCATAAGAGAATCCATAAAAAGATATAATAATGATATTATACAAGCTCTGTAATTATTTCCTGGGCTATTATCTTTGTAATTATAGTGTTAATGTAAATAATCTAGTTAAAAAGGTCAAGTGTAATGAACAGTTACTTTGTGGATATCATACATATTTGCTTATGTCTTAAGCCTAAAAAACTAGTTCATTCACATTAGATATTACTTTTCAGATAGAGAGCAGAAGTGAAATGTTTTTTAAAAAATGTTTATTGAATGATTTGAATGTGGCCTTAATTCTGTGTGTGTATGGTTGTATGGTTGAGGGTATGCACACATGTGTCTGTGTGTGGCCTGAATTTGTTTTTGTTTTGAGATTTTTATTTATTTTTATGTGTATGAGTGTTGTGCACCATGTTCATATAGTGCCCACCGAGGCCAGAAGAAGGATTCTGTTTTTTTAGGATGACAGTTAAAGTTGTGAACTGCTGTGTGGGTGCTGGGTATTGAGCCTGGGTCTTCTGGAAAAACAGCTAGTGCCCATAACCACTGAGCCAACTCTGCAGCCTGTGGCCTCAATTCTTGATGTGAGTAAAAAACAAAGCCAAA
Organism: Mastomys coucha; assembly: GCF_008632895.1. Taxonomy (NCBI): domain Eukaryota; kingdom Metazoa; phylum Chordata; class Mammalia; order Rodentia; family Muridae; genus Mastomys; species Mastomys coucha. The sequence continues at coordinate 19,551,939 of NW_022196898.1, forward strand.
CAAAAAAACATTGAATTTTTTTTTAAAGGAAGAGTTTACATTATTGGAAACAACAAACTTTTGCAGTGTAATACACAGAGTATATGAAATTGTTCAGAAGTACATACTGAACTGTGTCAACTGCAGTCTTAGCCTGCTGATGTGGGTTAGGAGCTAAAGGCTCTTGCTGTACAAGCCTTGTAACTGGAATTCCAGCCGCTAGAACCAACATAAAAGCTGAAGGACAACAGTGTTGTTTCTGGGCTGTTTCTTGTCTTGGAAAGATAGCTCCCATAGCTTAGAGTGCTTCCTGTTCTTCCAGAGGACCGAAGTTCAGTTCCCAGCACACACATTATTAAAACACAAAACAGAATATTCTAAATTGACTGTAATCTAATCAGCTACATATTTTGTTTGTCCATTGGAATTGGGTTGGTTGGGTAGAATAGAGGTGGGAGGTAATTTTTCATTGTCTTAGATTTAACATCACCTTAATATTCAGCAGTTATATAATATTGCAAGGAAATTTGTTTTCTAGCCTATCTACTTAATTAACATCCATATTTGATCTTTGTGAATACTTAGTACTGTGCTCAAAGTTTCTCTTTTTTTACAGGCAATATCAAGATTTTCTTGAAGATCTTGAAGAAGATGAGGCAATTAGAAAAAATGTCAACATTTACAGAGGTTAGTGTTTTAGGAGTATTGAAGTCATGTGTAGATAGTATTAGTGAGGATATTTGGTGTTTTAAAACTTTGGTTTTCATAAGTGACTTTTATTTGTCTTATAAACTATTATAGTTGGGCTTTTACCTAGCAGATAATAAGGAGCAGAAAAATTTATTAAATGTTATTATATACATATGATGCAGTTGTTTCTGAACCTGATCCTTTAAGTTGCTAGCTCTTGTACATTTAATTTGCTCATTTATTCAGTATTTGAAAACTTGCTGTAGATAAGAGTGGAGAGGTTTACTAGCATGACTGCTCAGTAGTGAAGATGATAGGAGGTTTTTTTGTGCATTTCCATATTTGTTTATGGGACTGATTAATGTCTTCTTCCTTAGATGCAGCCATCCCCGTGGAAAGTGACACAGATGATGAAGGAGCACCTCGAATTAGTCTGGCTGAGATGCTTGAAGACCTTAGTATTTCTCAAGATGCCACTGGTGAAGAAGGTGCATCAATGATGTCATGATGAGTCATATTATATGCTATTTGCATATCTGTGGCCTCAGGAAGCTGGAAAAACCTTCATTGTATAGTACATGTATTCCCTTATATTTTGAAAGGAGAAATTTGACCTTAAACTTGAGTAAATTACTATTGATTGTTCACTTAAAGTGTTGTAAAGGTTTCATAGTTTGGTTGATAGATAATAAGAGATTAGATGGAATTTAATTGTTACTGATATTTAAGCCACCTCATGTATGCAGTTTTATTGGCTTGATTTTTTAATATAGGAGGCACTTACTACTATAGTGCTGGATTCAGATGACTAAAAGTTAGGGTTTTTTTGAGTATTAACCAAATATTGGAACATAAATCAGCCTCTTACATTGGTTTTATATTGATTGATTTATGAACATATAAAAATATGTCTGAATTACTTGATATAAACTAATGTATTTTGGTTCACTTTAGATCACTTTTATATCCTAGGGGTAGGAAAATGAAGGTTCAGTTGATCATTAGACAGTTGGGAAGCTAATCTTTTTATTTCTACCTAGAATTAGCATCTTCATCTTTCTTCCCCTTTTCTGAGGTTAAACCCAAGGCCTTGTGCTTCTAAATTTGGTGTTCTGTCCTTGAGCTGCAGCTTTAGCTCTGAAAAAAATTTTAACTGAGGGTTATTTTTTATAGATGTTTAGGGAATGCATACTAATTTTATAGGTTAAGTAACTATTTTTTTTATTCTACCTCAGGCAGCAGCTTAGGGTGATAGCTTGCTTATATTATAAAAATGTCTGGCACTTGTATCATAAATAAAGTTTTTAAATTTTGTGTTTCAAATTGGGAAGAAAGACTTTTTCTCTGTAAGTTTCTGTCATTGAACATAACTCATCTTCATCAGCAAGAATGTGATTATAGATGATGGAATAGGAAGATCTTTTATGAGACCTAGAATAAAGCCTTTCATGGTCTGAAAGAGTATTGGCTTGGATGTAAAAACTATTTGAAAATGAAGTTTTATGATCTTGTTTCTATAAGCAACATCATTTGTTAAACACTATAGTGAATGTCTTTACTTAGCCTGTATATGCCATTGGAGATGGAAACTAGTGCTCAGTGTCTTTTAAGATTCAACTACCAGAGTTTTGCAATTATGAATAAAGGCTCAAACATTCTGTAGTCCTTCATTTCTGTATGCATATTCTGTCCTGGTGATAGAATGATGGGGATGGCTGTTCTTCAGAGATGAGCATGACCATAGCAAGTTCTCATTTCTTTACCACTGGTTAGTTTATTAAGATTTTAAAGACAGTATCTCATGGAGTTTTCTAAAGAGGAGTTGCTCATTTAAATACTTTAGTGATTTTTCTCTCTGAAAAAACTTAGTCTTTCTTAGAAACAGATATCCAAGAGCTTGCCTGCCGAGTTAAGCAGCTTTGGTAAGTCTACCATTTCAATGAGTCCCATGGTACTCTGAATGCTGTTTCAGGGCTGGTAGTGGGTTGGGAAGCTAATCTTATTCAAATACACAAGAAGTTGATTTACAGTTAGCTTTGTAAGTTGCTATAATTATCATTGTGTGTAATGGATGCACACGGGAATGCTACTGTTCTGTAGTTAGTGAAGTCTGATGAACAAGGAAGAAGTTGAGGGAGACTTGCTTTTTGAACTATGTTTAGCAACATCAAGCTAATCTTTTGCCATAGTAGAATGTGGAATCTAGGGATTTCAGGATGTGCTTTCTTAGGTGGTGTGAGTCAATGGCAGACATTTCTCTAGATTCTTAAATTTAGAAAATGTATGCATGTTGATTTCTACTTTTAAGTTACTTAATGCTTTTTTCTAACTTACTTGGCTTGTTAGCCTAGGGGACATTTTCAAAAATAACATTTTACCATAATTTCAGACTTGTAGAAAGGTCCAAGAAAAGCACAGGGATTTCCTGGATAGCCTTTACCCAGATTTGGCAGATGAATCATTTACCTTGATGGCATTCTCTTTCTATCTTACTAGTTTTAAATTGGACTATTTCAAGAGAGTGGCTAGGGGTGTGAGAGAACTCTTGCTTAACATGGTCTAACCCTGGGTTGAGTACCCAGCATGTCAATCTTCTTCATCATCACCCACCAAATAAAAGAAGGGTGATGCCTTTTTAGCATTGGCATGCCCAGCCAGCACCCAAGTGTTACGTATGTTCAAGGATAGTATGGCCCAACAGTGCATTGTGTTGCAGGATCTAAAGTTGGGCAACTCTGTCAGAGATTAGTATTTTCATTCTAAAAACAAGAAATTCTTTAATAGTAATTAATATACCATTCAGAAATTAACACTGATTCAAAACTTTTACCCCATCACTAGAATACTGAGGTCTTGACATTTGTCTCTATAAAGTTCTTTACAGAAAACTTGAATGTAAGATTCTGTATTACATTGGCGTTTCATGTGTTTGATCTGTTCCCAGCCCTTTCTTTAAGAGTATGTTTCTTTAATTGACATTTTTATTTTTATTTTTTGGTTTTTCAAGACAAGGGTTTCTCTGTGTAACCCTGGCTGTCCTGGAACTCACTCTGTAGACCAGGCTGGCCTGAAACTCAGAAATGCACCTGCCTTTGTTTCCCAAATGCTGGTGTTAAAGGCGTGCGCTACCACTGCCTGGCTAATTGACATTTTAAAGAATCCAAAAGCCTTTGTTTGGCTTTGTTGGCTTTTCCTGTGACTAGTTCAGGTTATGTCCTTTTGGCAGTGCCACTCAAGGGATGTCATGGTGCATTATCATAGGATATGTGTGCTGTCCAGATTATGTCAGACATGGCATGTTATAGGGTGTGTGTGCTGCCATGAATCCAGATGATGTCAGACATGGTGCATTATCATAGGATGTGTGTGCTGCCATGAGTCCAGATGATGTCAGACATGGTGCATTATCATAGGATGTGTGTGCTGCCATGAATCCAGATGATGTCAGACATGGTGCATTATCATAGGATGTGTGTGCTGCCATGAGTCCAGATGATGTCAGACATGGCGTATTATAGGGTGTGTGTGCTGCCATGAATCCAGATGATGTCAGACATGGTGCATTATCATAGGATGCGTGTGCTACCATGAGTCCAGATGCTCCCAAACTTTGCATTGTTTTTGAGGACAAACTCTTCTTCCATGGAAAATTGTGTTTGTTCATTTTTTTTTTTTTTATATTATTGTGGACCTTAAGTCACCCCACAACATCTAGTATGATTTAATTGTATAGATTCATTATTATTACTTGCTCTTTAAAAAAAATTTATGTATGTGAGTACACTGTTGCTGTCTTGAGACACACCAGAAGAGGGTATCAGTTCCCATTACAGATGGTTGTGAGCCACCATGTGGGTGGGTGCTGGGAATTGAGCTCAGGACTTCCAGAAGAGCTGTCAGTGTTCTTAACCGGTGAGCCATCTCTCCAACCCTATTGCTTGCTCTTTTAAAAAGTTCATTTTCAACATAGAGCCAAATTCACTTTCTGATATATCTGAAGTTTTAACGTGCAGATTATGTAATCACAAAGTTCAGGTCAGCTCTAACACACACACACACACAGAATCCTCTTTGTTTTTAAATTTTTCCTCTATTCCTTTAGCAATATCTAATCTGGTTTCTGAACTTAGTTTACTTCT
>NW_022196898.1:19556815-19558426 GCF_008632895.1 Mastomys coucha
TTTTTTTTTTTTTTTTCTCTCTAAAAGAAGGAAACTTTCCTTCTTTTAGCATAGTTACTTGAGGTACACCCCTGGTTAAATATATCCAGCATTTCCTTTTATTTCTGATACGACACTGTATAGTTGGAGCACATTTACCCATTCCTCTGTCAAGGCACATTTGTTTTTAGCTTTTAATCTTAAAACTGCTATTAACATTTCTGTACAGGTTTTTTTTTTTTTTTTGGTTGGTTTGCTTTTGCTTTTTCCCTTAATTAAAAACTAGAAGTTGAAAGTGAGTCTGTAGTTAGTTAGTGTAGATATAATTTATTGATTTAGCATGTGTGAAGCTCTGGCTTTGATTCCCAGCATGAGAAAAACAATAGCAACTTAGAAGGGGATTGTTACATCCTATAGTGAATGTATATTTAATCTTAAAAGAATCTGCCAAGCCATTAGGTTTTCCGACCAGCAGTGGATGAGAGTTTCAGTGCTCTGTGTCCTTGTCAGTGTTTTGTTTTTGTTTTTGTTTTTTTTTTTGGTTTTTCGAGACAGGGTTTCTCTGTGTACCCCTGGCTGTCCTGGAACTCACTCTGTTGTAGCCCAGGCTGGCCTGGAACTCAGAAATCCGCCTGCCTCTGCCTCCCAAGCTCTTGGATTAAAGGTGTGCGCCACCACCACCCAGCATTGTCAATGTTTTTAAGATAAGCCTGATAGATAATGGGTGGTATCTTTTGTAACCTTTTTTGAGTGTATTATGTGATACTGAGGACTGGTTCCAGGCTATGTACTTTCAGCATGTAGTCCAGCATTGAGCTACATTTCTAGCCCTCTTTTTGTGATTTTTAAGGGTATATTTTTAGGACTATCTTTTCATATGCTAGTTATCTGGCTTCCTGTATAAAACTTTTCAGACCTTTTGCCCATTTTTTTTGAGATTATAATTAGAACATTTCTTCCTTTTCCACCAAACTTTCCCATATACCCCTCCCCACGGTCCTTCAAATATATGGCTTCTTTTTTCACTAATTGCTATTGCATGTATATATGTGTGTACATATATATTCCCAAATGTAGCCTGTTCTGTCCTTGTATGTATGCTTTCAGGGCTGGCTGTTTGGCATTGGACAGTTGATGTGCTCTTCCCTGGGGAACACTATATCTCCTGTTCCCAACTTTACCCCGTTGTTTGTAGTTTCTCTTCTCTCTCTCTTTTTTTTTTAAATGGTTTTCATCTTAATGCAGGGTGCTATGAACAATATTATAGGCCAGGCCACATAAACGTGTAAACGTTGATGCTTCTGGAGGCTAGAGAGTCAAGCTTAGGATTCCATTATGGTTGTGCTCTGCGGAGAGGCTTACAGCTTTGCAAAGATTCTTGCTGAGTCCCTGCAGGCACAGAGCAAGCCCCTTCTGAGTCAGCTTGGAGCACTAATTTCTTGATAAGGGTGCTACTGTCATGACCTAACTACTAATTAATCTCCGTAAAACCCCACCTAAAATGCTGTAACATAAGGATTAGATTTCATTATGTAAGTTTGGGGAATGTACATTCAGCCCTAGCAGGTTATTTGTTCTTACTGCTGCACGGTTAAATTTTTTTTTTTTTTTGGTTTTGTTTTGTTTTTAAGA
>NW_022196898.1:19559089-19562153 GCF_008632895.1 Mastomys coucha
CATTCTAGCAGCTCCTGGGGATGGTTTGGCTTGTAACACAAACATTAGTTCAGGAAGCTTTTCGACTATTCTCTAGTTTGTAAAGCAATCTGCCTTGTGTGGTACTGCTCTTAGAGTTCTAACTATGTTTACAGATAGTAATAGTGTTTGACTACTATCTCTAACTCTGGAGATACACTGATAAGGCAGCTTCTTTGTAGGAATCAGTAGGCAATAATGCCTGACCTTTATTGCTAATTAATTCTAGGGACTCCCTGTCTGCTAAGGCAGCTTCTCCTGTAAAAATTCCAAGCTAATAACAGATAGGAAATCAATTAAGATCATTGAAACACTGTGGAGGCCAGGAAACAATGTTAAATTTCAGTTTTAGCTATAAGAAATATTTCTTTAGGGCACGTTTATGCTTGAATAAAGAAAGCATGTAGATCTCTCCACAGATTTTATCAGAAACCAATCTGGAACACATCTGAGTTAGGAGGTGCCAACGACTGACTGAATACCCAGGAGGCACAAACTCCCTTTGAAGTCATAACGCCTCTTGTCCATGATCAGGCTTTTAACCCTGATACTGTAGACCTTACTGGGGTAGACGAGTGGGTGCGGCAATTATGTATACAGTGTTCTGCCTGCGTTTATGCCTGTAGGCCAGAAGAGGGCATTAGATCCCATTATAGATGGTTGTGAGCCACCATGTGGTTGCTACAAACTGAACTCAGGACCCTTGGAAGAGCAGTCAGTGCTCTTAACCTCCGGGCCATCCCTCCAGCCTGCCGTTAATCTTTTAATTTCATGCTGAACTGACCAGTAGATGCCCCTTCAAATTAGATTCTGTTTTCCTGACAGCTGTCTTTTTGCTATATAAAATGTTGAGGGTTGGGGTTCTGTTTTGGATTTCTTTTGATTAGGACCTACATCATGTTCTCGCTGTACTTTGCTTTATGAGACACTGCTATTACTTAGAAATGTTACAGCTCTCAGTCAACTCACCTGTTTGAAGGAATCATGAAAAAGTTTCATAAAAAATCATGTTCATTTTCAGCTCCTCAGTTTGTCACATGGTAAGTTTTTTGTTTGTGACAGGGTCTTACTGTGTAACCTGGGATGGAGTGGAGCTCATTATATAGACCTCAAATTCAGATCCACCTTTGCCTCCCAAGTGCTGGGGTTAAAGATACTTACCACCGTGCCTGGGCTTTTGTCACATGTTCAAATAACTTGACCAATTCCAGCAAGGCAGGTCTTGATGAAGGCAAGAGGTCTGTTTAGATCTCTCTCATTGCAAAGTAGTGTTATGAAAATACTCAGTCAATTCTAATGATGTTGAGGCTGGGGAAAAGGTATAATTTTCAATGACTAAGCTCTTAGGGGTGGGGTAGTCTGAGCAGGTGTGTTTCTCTAGCAGAGCTGCTTGCTTTTAATGTGAAGATTAGCACGTCAGGTATGCGTCTCAGACATTGCCTTCTTTCAGTTTCACATAAGTAGGTACCTCTAACTTCTTCACAGTACTTTGAGGTAATATGCATTAGTGCTAGTTTATGAAGTGTGAAATAAGCAATTCTAGGCAGGGCTTGTGATATAGATAGAGAAATAATAGGGTATAGCTCAGTGATGTTGTCTCACAGGCTTGAAGCTCCTAGGTTCAGTCCACACTACCACAAGACAGAAAAAGAAACCTTTTTTTGAGTGATCTTACCTTCTACTTTTGAGTCTCTCTCTCTCTCTCTCTCTCTCTCTCTCTCTCTCTCTCTCTCTCTCTCTCTCTCTCTCTCTCTGTGTGTGTGTGTGTGTGTTTGTGTGTGTGTGTATTTTGCTGGGGATTGAACCCAGGACCTTAAGCCTGCTAGATGAATTTCTTATTACCCTTTTAAGTGACTCCTGTCCCTTCCCCTTCCTTCAGAAGAAAACCCTTGTGTACAGCTAATAGCTAAGAGGTAGTGAGTTTTTCTACTCACTCCTGAGAGTAAAGTAAACTTTGAAATTCATTTGCATGGGAGGTTTGTCCTGTGTGCTCTGAAATCATTTAACTGGATATGGATTCTTGGGTATATCTTGTTAGAATTGTCCTAGCCTTAGCCATTGAGAACTCTCTAACTTCCTGTACTCTTCTGATTGGCATAATGTATTTGTGCTGAGCATTTTCTTTCATTTTAGAATTACAAAATGCCAATGCTTTTTTTTGTGTATATATACCCACTCGAGTCAGCAATTTTCCCTACATCTTACTATACTTACTGGAAAACAGTTCAATAAACCATTATCTAGGCAATAGGTATACAAGAATCCACTTGACTATGCACATACCCCTCTTCTAATAACACACCTGGCAGCCTAAGACTATTGTATGCATGTCCACACACACACACACACACACACACACACACACACACACACACACACACACACACTGCACCTTGCAACCTAGGCTTACCTGCATTGAGCTACACACTCCATTCTAAAGAATGGGATACATGTCTCCTACCCTTAACAACCACCAAATATAGACATCTTCTTCAGTCATATTCCAGTTATGTCCTGGTACAAGAGGGTCAGACCTGGCCTTACCCGATTTCTGAGGCTCTCTATAGCACCTTGACCATCCATAAGATGGCAGCCCCAGCTAACCCTTAACCACAGCATTTTGATTTGAAGACACTCAAGCAAGACATGTCTGAGCATCTCACCCACAAAAGCTGAATAGCAAGTGCTATTTTAATCATTAAATCTATGGGGGTGGGTAGGTATTGTCTGTTGGCTAGCAAAACTATTGTATGTATGCTCAAGGTCTGCAGAGTTTTCCACCATCAGTGCACAAGGGTTTCTCTTTCTTGACTTTGCCAAACACTTACAATATTAGAGTTTCCCATTTTATTTTTTGTCAGTTTGGAAGGTGATAAAAGTGTTCATTTTAATTATATTTGTTCGATTACATATTGAATAACCTTTCATTATTTAGACACTTGGAGGTTCCATTTCTGAGTTGTTTGAAGATGTTTCTTATACAAATGGCTCTTGATGGTTTTGGACATTGATATGTCCTGATTTTTGTTTTTGTTTTTTTTTTTTT
>NW_022196898.1:19562364-19592841 GCF_008632895.1 Mastomys coucha
AGAAATCTGCCTGCCTCTGCCTCCCAAGTGCTGGGATTAAAGGCATGCACCACCACTGCCCGGCTGAAATTTAGATTTTCAAATGGTGCAAAGGCCTTTGTATTCTAGATTGTTGAAAATGTAGTTGGAGAGATGAGATGGCCCTGTGATTAGGAGAATTGGCTGCTCTTCCAGAGGTCCTCGGGTTCTCTTCCCAGTACCCACATAGTAGCTCCCAACTGTGTAACAACCCTGTACTTCCAGGAGATCTGTTACCCTTTTCTGGGCATCAGACATACATGTGGCACACAGATGAATATGCTAGCTAAGTACACAAAATAAAAAATAAAAGCAGTGGTGCATGCCTTTAATCCCAACTTGGGGAGGCAGAGGCAGGCAGATCTTTGAGTTCCAGGATGGTCTACAGTCTACATAGTTCGTTCAGGCCAAGTTAGGGGTACCTATCTGTTGAGCTGGTACAACAAACAAAACTTTGAGGGTTGGTATGATAGCTCAGTGGATAAAAGTTCTTGGCACCAAGCTTAATGTCCTGAATTCAATCCCTGGGACCCACATGTTGAAAAGTTAACCCTGATTATAGAAATATGAATAATAAAAATATTGTTGAATGACTTGAAGTCTGGTTGAGTACTGCTTGCATAATTTGAATTTTCATGTGTGCTATCATGCTGTCTTGTCTGAATACCACTGCCTAGTGCTTTATGAGTAATTTGAACCACTCGCAGTCCATATAAAAATGAGGTATATAGCCTTGAGTAAGTGAATGGTGTGGATTTTGGCCTTTTGAAACTAAGATAGTGAAGTATGTTACCAAATAATAGAAATGTTTTCCTATCTCTTGTTTTTAAATGAAGCCGGTTTTAGGGTTAGTTAGAATGTCCACCAGGTGGCAGTGGCACGTTACCAATCAGTCGTCAAGAAACACCATCTGAGGCTTCATCCTGGAGGAATCTCTCTGTGGTCCTGTGGCTAACAGCACTCATTTGATCCCTCTGTAATCATGTGAGTCTCCACCACGTGAGTTAGGGGTCAGGATAGTTTGAGTTTCACTAGGATAGGCTTTCCACAGGTGAGGCTTTTTAGATTTTTTTCTTGGTGGCCTTTGGGTTATAATTTAAAGCTAGGTTTGGAAGAAAAAAATTAAAGTGTCGATTAAAGACAATTCAGGTTTGTCTTTGTATTTATATAAACCCTACAGTTTTACAGAAAAATTGGAAATGAACATTTTCTTGCTTAATTTCATATGTTGAATTGATGATAATATTGCTTACCTTATTTACTAGACTACTGATCTATAAGTCTTCTCTCCTCATAGGATAGGACCATAAAGATGGCTCTTGAAAAGATAAGTTCATTAGGAATTGATATGTCCTACGCTCATGAAAACTGACTTCAGTCTCCTGGACTCCAAGTAACAAGTCAGAAGGCTGCAGAGCACCCATGGCACCCACAGGATCCAGACTGTGATTACCCTAGAGAGATTGCCACTCACTTCCTGCCCTCTGGGTGACCATTAGGCTCTCCAGTCATGGAAGTAAATCTCCAGGCTCTTCTGGTCACTGCTCGCTTACAGCTGTCACTCTATAATTTAATCGTTGGCTACACTTTCAAAAAGTAGACTCACATTTTCCAAGTGTGGCCAGTGAAGCAATAGCCCTCCAAGAGGCTACTTGCGGGGGTGGGAGGAGATAGGAATTGGGGTTAAAGAAAGGTAGTTTTGTCTTTGCATCTTTTTAGCTCCCATTATCGTAGTAAAGGCACTCTGAGACCCTGCCAAAGATAGGAACATTTATCCTATCCATTATGACACTTGCCACAGTGACCTGGAAATCTCAGGTAGATGCTAGATAGCATATGGTCATGAGAGGAGACTCATAAAAGCAAGGGTTATCCTTCTCCCTTTGATTTTAGTTCATCTTAAAGTCTTGTGGCAGTATATAATTAAGATTGCTGCCTAAGTCTGTTTACATTTAAATATAGAGTAATTGAGATTTTATATAGCTGAGTTCTTAGGAAGATAATGATTATGTAAATCAAGTAAAGACTTTTATTTTGCTTGGAACTTCATCTAGAATTGCTCACTACCATCAACCCTGCTGCTGGCACATGAGTGACTGACAGAGTTTAGCAGTGTAGCTAAGCTTACATTTGTAGCTATCACCATCATGATGAGACTCAATACAGATGAAGCAATATGACTAGAACTATTGCTGCCCCCCCCGTTTTTTTGGGGGGAGGGAAGTTATGCTGATGTAGAGTTTACTTGAATTTATTTCAGGGTAGTCATTGAGGTGTTAAAAAACCACCAACTGCAAGGATGCTTGGGGCCCGATAACTCTGAAAGATAGTATATTTAAAACTCTAGAGAATTCCCCCCAGCTAAATTTATTTTATAATAGAACATGTTATCTGATGCCTGCTGCCATGTTTTTAAGACATTTGCTGGGTCTCTATTTGTCCTTTTGACTGTAGTCTAAATTTATTACTTATCCAACATAGGGCTTACCCATAGTTTCAAACTTGGACTACAGAATAACAGACTAGGTGGAATGGGACACAGTAGCGGAGTCTGGACAAAGCTAAGCTATAACTAGAATATCTTGTAGGGAAAGGTGGTACATGCCCTGTCTTAAGGTCCAGGATGAGTGCTTGGAATAGCTGGGGACCAGTGGGCAAGCACTGAACAAGCATCTCATCCTCTTCCTTTCTCCTCCCTCTGTTCCCAGTGTCTTATGCCCACACTGGTCAAGTTTGTAGTGAAACACTACACCTAGCTCCTTCCTCTTCAACTTTGCATAACTAATATACTTTTCAGGTAAGTAGATACTTTCGCCTAAGTTATTGAGAGAAGTGGCCTACTGGCTTTCTCATGTCCCCATACCGTCATACTGGTTATGCATGGATAGGCTTATTCTCATGTGCACTCTGTCTCAGTCTGTAGCCTATAGATTCCTTAAGTACTGTAAGTCAGAGAATCCCCTGGTTTGTCGACACCCATGTGTGCAGACCAGCCTGGGTCTCCAGAGAACCTTTGTTCTCTGGTCACCTACAGAACTGGAGGAGATGGTGCAGGAGACTTGTCACTCTAGAGCCTCCGGTAGTTCTAGATCCTCCCTGAGATTCCAGACTCTTGACAATTCTGGAATAACACAGCCAGACTAGGTCACCAGGACTCACCCAGAGCACCTTGGGAATCCCTTGAGGAGCCCTAGAATGAGGAGGCACAGTTCATCTGAACTGCATGAGTCATTAGTAGGCCCCAGGGGAAAGCTGGTCATAAGCCTACTTGCTTCTCATTACTGCCCCTCTGGTTCTGATGGTGCTTCTTTGGTGGATCTTGGACCTTTTGTGGTAGAAGGCAGAGGTCAGCAGTTGGCTGTGAGAAGCACTAGGCTTTCTTTCTGAATCAAGGGCTGGCCATTAGTCTTAGTAATGAGGTCAGTTTTGTTCATTTTAAATATCCCCAACCCTAAAATACTTCTGTCTCAAGTCCTAGCTCAACTGTCACTTTTTTCCTGTAGGTTTTCAATTTTAATAAAAAAAAAAATGCTATGAAATGTTGTCTGGGGGTCATAGCATTTTATGTGTATTGCTGATCAACCCCACAAGCATCTAAAGTGTGTCTGCCTCTATGTTTTAAAGGAGCTATAAACTGACCAAGAGAGTAAAAGTTGCTTTCCCCTTCTGTGTGTGTGTGTGTGTGAGAGAGAGAGAGGTCAACTTTCAGAGTCATTTGTCAGGCACCATTTATGTTGTGTTTTGAGATGGGGGTCTTTCACTGGCTAAAGCCCACTGAGTAGGCTTGGCTAGCTGGCCAGTAAGTACCCGAGGTCCGTTTGTCCATCTTGTCTAGCACTGGCATTACAAACAAGTATCACCATACCTGAGTTTATAAATTTGGGATTCTGTGGATGGAACCCTGGTGGCAAGCACTCGATGGACTGAGCCTTTTCCCTAGCCCCGTCAAAAGGAAGTTTAGTGTAAGCTGTCCACCTCTTTCTGAACTTGCAAGCTTCCTGTTAGGAGCAGCATAACATGCTTATGAACTTACTTTCCTCAAAGGGCAGCGAGTTGAAGATTAAAGACTGCTGCTTTCCTAAGTCATCATGTCAACAAGTATCTTGAAAGGCCCTAAGTGTGAATCAGACACACATATTTCTTCCCCTCACCCAGCTTACAGACCTCTCCACTTTCGTAGTCTGCTTCCTCAGTTCATTTCACTGTTTCTGATAAAGCAAATGTTGCCTCAGGTGATGGTGAGCTGAGCTGGAACCTTCATTCTTGCTCACCTGACAGGTGCTGCTGCTGGCCTTCAGCAGAGAGCAGAAGGTACCTGTTCCTATAACACTCAGCATGACTCTAGTACATTTAACGTTCTCGGATGGCACGGAACTGGAATGAGCCCAGCAGTGCCCTTGGCTATCTACCTACCTAGTCAAAGTTTGGGTGCTAAGAACATAGGTTGGACCTCCTGGAGTAAATGCCTAGGGTATGTCAGACCAAGGGTGAAGGAGGATCATGTATGTTTTTTAAAGCTACGTTTATTTCCAGTCCAATGGGATAGGAAATGAGGGGCAGTTTTCAAAGTTCAGGCAGGGAGGGAGCTTAAGGTTATAGGGGTGAAGCTAAAGCTTGCATAGACAGGGAGAAGAGGGAGAGGAACAGAGAGGGAGGGAGAAAGGGAGACACACACACACACACACACACACACACGGATGGGATCTAGGCTGGAGGAGATCGAGGTCAAGACAGGGTCTTACTATGGAGCTCACACTGGCTTGTAAGTGGTGATCCTCCTGCCTCAAACTCCTGTGTGCTGGGAATGCAAGGTGTGCCATCATTCCCAGCTCAGAGCCCTCTCTGTGAATTGCTCAGCTTGCTTATTAAAGATGCTATTTCTGTGGATACTAACCTTTCCTTAAAAAAAAGAAAAAAGAAAAGAAAAGAAAAAAAAGTCTTCTTCAATATATCTCTGCCTGGTAAGAAGCTATAGGCTAGCTGTGAGAGAGGAATCGCATCTTTTTAGGAGAATAGAGTAGGGGGCACTTGACTCAAGTTAGAAGCTGCAAGACTCGAATGGTGGCCTCTGTGGGAGTTGAAAGGGTAGGCAGGCTGTGGGGGCTTTGCAACAGGCAGAGTTCAGAAATCTATCCTCACTCTCAGCCAGCAATCTCTATACACAGAACCCACAGGCAAGCCTGTGTTCTGGTGACAGTGATAGAGTATGGCGCTGAACGCAGCTTTATACTTAATATTTTCTCCTTCTTGCATACCTTAAAAATAGTATTTATTGGGAAAATATTCCAGACTCACATACTTGGACATGGGAAAGCTCACGGCTTCTCAAACCCTGCTATTTGGCAAGGGCACAAATGGCTGCTGCACATGGATTGGCTTTGGGACTGACTGGGCGAGCTTCCCAGTCCCACCTGTGCTCTGACTCACTCTGTCTGTCTTTGATACCCTTTCTGGGGCACGTTTTCTGTTCTGCTAGATTGCTCCTCACTGGCTGAAAAGATGCCCTCTCACCTTGGCCTGTGCAGGCATGTACCTCTCATTAATAATAAAGTGCCCTGCCCTCCTCTGGTACCTCTCCAGAATACCAGAATATGCACCTTTCTGAGTTCCTGTATTTCAACACTGGGGAGCTTGGGATTCTGTGTGTCTCCAAGGTGCATGGTGCATAAGGTGCCAGGGACTGGCTGCCCTGCCTTTGTCCAGTGTCCTGGTAGAGCTGCAAACAAAAGCCTACGAGCTACTTAGACCAGCTGCATAAGAATTAGCAGCTCTTCATTAATACACACAATTTTCTTAGTTCTCTGTATTTGTTAAAAAACAAACAAAGAAGTACATTTAAGCCGGGCATGGTGGTCTATGCCTTAATCCCAGCACACAGGAGGCAAAGGCAGGAGGACCTCTGAATTCAAGGCCAGCCTGACCAAATACTAATAGAGAGACCCTGTCTCAAAAAAAAAATTCTGAGTAACTCTAGCCCAATCTTTGTAGGAAGTGATTGTTACTCATTAATTCTAAGCTCACTGGAAGATTGAAAAATGGTTTCTGCCTTGAGAAATTGTAAGATTTGCTCCTCTCATCATCACAGTCTCTGAAACTTCCAAAGTCTTTTGGAGTTGTTACCGCAGGCCTGAAGAGTCTAGAAATGTGCCGGGTCACCGTTTGAATGTCTGGTGCCTGTAGGCATGTGAAGGGTCGCCTGCAATCGGCTGTGAAGTGTCACATCTGTTACTGACTACCTCCCTCCTTCACTCGTCCATGCGTCTCTACTCTCTCCTGCTGCTTTAGCTGTTAGGAATAGACAAGTATATAAGATAGAAGTAGCTCTCCTTTAATGGAGGAAGGTAGATAACGTTGTGGGGTATTTATCAGAGAAGACTACTCTGACACAGTTTAAGCCAATAAAAAGTCTTTATTAGCCAACTGATGTGGTGGTAGGGATCTCAGGGCCGACCCGATCCTTTCTCAGGGTGAGCTCTTAAGCACAAAACACATGTTCTGGGTTGACATACTTCAGTTAACAAGAACAGTTAGCAGAAGCAGAACTACAGAAGCCGAACAGCAAGGTTAGTCCATTTAGAGACTTTTCCAGAACTATGGATTTTGATGGTTTCAGTATTTGTTTTAGTTTTGGCAGGTTGGTGCTGTCTCCATGCTGAGTTTTGTGGCCTGAATGGTACTTCTGTTATGGAGTCAGTAGTGCTAAGGTCTGGGGGCCTTGTTTCATATAAGACAAAGAAAGTAGCGCAGTTGATTAATGGAATAGGAGACATGCTATAGAGAAAAGAGAGTCAGGGCAGGGGAGGTTTGCTGCCAGTTTGCAAAGTAGGAAAGTAGGAAAGAAGGCAAGTAAGAAAAATGTGTCTATTTTTATCTACTTAACAGTACATAGGTTAGATAAGAACTCTAGTACCTATTGCCCCAGCCCGTGAACACTTTGATTTTTAATGTTCTGTAGGAAAACCATGGTGTTTGTGAGAAAGGAGGACTTAGCCATACATATCCTGGGGAAAGCATATCAGTCCGGGGGCGGGGGGTGGGTGGGGTGGGAACTGAGGCAGGAGGTGTGTGGCATGTTGAGGAGCAGGCCAGTGACAGGATCAGTATTGGTGAGTGCTGTGGCCTCATGCTGGCCAGACACTGTGAGAAAGGCTTTACCTCCACTATCTCATAAACCCTCCAGGATTGTTCTTTTCCCATTCACAGAAGAACAGACTGAGGCCAGACCGGTTGTGTAAGGTATGGAGACAGTCTGGCTCCAGAGTGTCCTGCCATCATTTCATGATGAAGGGGTAGCTGGAATTGCTCATCCTGCTACAGGCTGCCACTTTGCTTTTAAGAGAGAATACTCATCTATCGTCAGCTTGGTTCATTTCAAGCTGATAAGTTTTGTATTGGGGGAGTGACGGCAGATCTTGACTTTATTTAAAGACCCTCTCATTTCTTCTTCTCTTTAAAAAAATCTATGTGTATGGGTATTTTGCCCACATATATTTCTGTGCACCGCATGAGTGTCTGGTAGTAACCTCTGAGGCCGAGTGGGCATTAGATGCCCTGAAACTGGAACTGTAGACATTTGTGGGCTGCCACGTAGGTGCTGGGAATTGAACCCAGCCAGGTCTTCTGGAAGACCGTCTAGTGCCTTTAACTGCTGTGCATCTCTCTAGCTCCTCTTTTTGTTTCCTTTCTCTTTCTTTCTTTCTTTCTTTCTTTCTTTCTTTCTTTCTTTTTAGTTTTTAATATGTTTTATTAATATTATATTACCTGCAAAATCTTTGGATTGTATTATTAATCCTTTCCATTCATCCCCCAGACTCTGCCTACATCTACTTCCCACACTCTACCAATCCTAGCTTAATATCTTTATTTCTTTTCCTTTTCGGTTCTTAATATGATTGTGTTTCGTGGGTCAGGATAAACCCTTCATATTCTAGAAGTAGGGAACGATGAATGGATAGAAATATACTTTATTTTTAAACAGGGCCTCATTATGTAACTCTGGTTGACCTGGAACTTGCTTTGTAGATGAGGCTGGCCTAGAACTCACAAGGATCTGCCTGCCTCTGCCTTATGAGTGCTGAGATTCAAAATATGTGCCATGACACCTAGCCAGAAATACACTTTAAAAGAAAGTACAGAGTACTTGATGGTTTAGAACTAAGAAGCTTGTTGCCCTGGTTTTAACGAAAGCCACGGCTCAGCCCAACCTGGCAGGGCAGGGATCCCTATTTCTCCATTCTTTCAGTCAAGCGCAGCCTTTCAAACTCAGTTTCCTCTAGTGCTTGAGGCAGGGTGGGGTTTGGGGAGAAGCAGCACATGATTGCTGAGCCAGGGCCTTGAGTCTTCCGTGGGTTTATGAGGCTTTTGATCAGGTGTGCAGTTGCATCATGGGAGCGGGTTTCAGGCTTAGGTGCCTGGCCTGCCTGAGGATCTGCCCGCTGCATTCTCAGCACCACATGCTGTGGGCTCGGTCTCCCCTCCTTTATCTCCTTGCTCAAATATTCATTCATTTCTTATTTCCCAATCCTGTCCATCTACTGACTAAACCAACCCTGGCTAAAGAGAGAAGTATCTTTGGGGGCAGTTGTCTAGAGAACGATAAGGGTGGTCACGTGTAAAATGCATGTTCCAGCTCGTCCTTCTGTGCTGTCTCCAACTAAGGATGATGCAGAACCACTCTGGGGTAGTCAGCACTCTCTCCTGAAAGATGGAGTTGACAAAAGCTCCTAAAATCTTAGAGGGCTGGCCACCATCAATCTTCTAGACATTCTCAGAGAGGCTCATCTTGCTGCTGGTGCTGGAGGAAATCAACTTCTTCTGGTGATGGGGGCGGGGCAGTGAGAAAATAGTCCTTTTTTCTGTTAACTCTTTCCTGAGTAGTTACAATATCAATAATTCCCTCCTTTTTCACACAAATCCCAGAATTTTATCTCCCTTTCCCCATTTTATTTCCCCTCAAATCACTTATGGTTATTGTCTGACTGACGTAGTGTATATTCACTTGCTAACACTGACAGGCACACTTCACAAGGATAGGAGATTTTCTTTTCTGAACTTGCTGAGTCCCAGACATAGAGCACAAGCTGGCACTAGAAGTACCTGATAAGTATTTATAGATCATGTACACTATAAATAAATCCATGTAGTATGTGTGTGTGTATGTGTGTGTGTGTGTGTATGTACTGGGGCTTGAACCCAGGGTTTTGTGGATGCTAAGCAAGCACACTACCACTGATCTATACCCACAAACCTTAAAACACTAGAACATCTTGTCTTTAGGCTTATGTGAAAGGAAAACAAGTAAACAGCATAGATAAGATTCACCATGCAAAGAACAGGGGTCAGGGGCTGGTACTGGATACACAAAAATCCTGCAAGGGTGGAAGACTGGGACTTGGGGTTGGAGAAAGGAGCAGAGATGCTACCAGCCAAGGGGCTCATATGACACTGGCTGGTGGACTGTATTCTGAGGTCATGGGGTACAGGGCATTCTAAGCAGGGAATTTGACGTGAGCAGATTCTCTTACCATCCCCACTGTCAGCGTTTGAGTGGAAGAACAAGGCAGCAAAAATCAATCCTCATATCAGATCCATGACGTCAGTGAATCAGTGGTTTGATGCTCAAAGCTCTTGAGTCAGATACTGGGCATGAGATGAGGCTGTCCTCAGCAGTTAACCTCCAGCCTGTCTAGTAAAGAACGCAAACCAGGCACAGCCTTCTTCAAATGCAAGGCTGGAGTGTCCTGTGGATCTGAAGAGGCAACACTTGGTGAGAGATCATGTGGGCTTTTGTAATGCCTTCTGGAAGTTTCCTCCTCACTGCCAAAGTCAGAAGGAAGAGAAGCTGTAAAACTCTAAACAGTTTAACAAGCCAGCCTCTCCTACTTAGAACAACTCTAGGGTGCTGAGGGAAAAGTAAAAACCCTGCTTTCCCCCACTTATTTCATGCATACAATTTGATATTATTATTTTGAGACAGAGTCTCTTATAGCCCTGGTTGGCTTGGAGCACACACAGGTCTGCCTGTCTCTATCTTCCAAATTCTGGGATTAAATTCATGTACGGCCACACCCAGCCCCTATGTATACAATTTAAAATAGTATAAACAGTGTCTTTAATAGTTGGTGGGGAGTTCCTTTTTTTTTTTTTTTTTTTTTTTTTTTTTTTTTTTTTTTTTTTTGAGTCAAGTTAGTTGGTCTCAACCTTCCTCATGCTGTGACCCTTTAATATAGTTCCTCATGTTGTGGTGGCTCTAACAACAAAATTATTTTTGTTGTTACTTTATAACTGTAATTTTGCTACTACTATGAATAGTAATGTAAATGTCTGTGTTTTCTGATGGTCTTAGCCCCTCCCCCATAAAAGGGCCACTAAACACCCAAAAAGATTGTGACCCATGGGGTTGGGAACCACTCTTTTACATAGCCCTGGATGTCCCGAAACTCTCGATGTAGATCAGGTTAGCCTTGAACTCACAGAGATCCACCTGTCTCTGCCTCCTGAGTGCTGGGAATTAAAGTCATCATTGCAGGCCTTGTTTGTTTATTTTGTTATTGTTGTTTTTGCAGTAAGGGTTTGTTAGGTTTTTTTTTTTTGCTGTGAGGAGACACCATGACCGAGGCAATTTTTTTTTTTTTTTTTTTTAATATTTGTTTAATGTACATGAGTACCCCGTCGCTGTCTTCAGACACACCAGAAGAGGGCGTCAGATCTCATTACGGGTGGTTGTGAGCCACCATGCGGTTGCTGGGAATTAAACTCAGGGCCTCTGGAAGAGCAGTCAGTGCTCTTAACCACTGAGCCATCTCTCCAGCCCAAGGCAATTCTTATAAAAGAAAACATTTAATTGTGGTTGGCTTACAGTTTCAGAGGTTCAGTCTGTTATCATCATGGTGAGAATCATGGCAGCATCCGGGGAGACATAGTGTTGGAGGAAGAGCTGAGAGTTCTACATCTTGATCCAAAGGAGACTCTCATTCCACACTGGGCAGAGCTTGAACATGGGAGACCTCAAAATCCATCAACCCAGTGATGCACTTCCTTCAATAAGGCCACACCTACTCCAACTGGGCCACACCTCCTATGTGTGCCACTCTCTATGGCAACCACTGAAACACTTGAATCTATGGGAGCCAAACCATTCAAACCACCACAGTGAGTAAGCAGAAAAATGAAAAGTGATCAAAGGACCTGACTTGGACCAAATCTATAGTTTGTTGACACCCAATTACTGGACATTATGTGTCATCCCTCAGTCAATGGGATGGCAGTAGCACACCAGTATACCAGCCCAGCCAAGCCCACCTGAGTGTAACAGGAGCTTGTGAATGCATGCTGGGGTCAAGGATCTGTGCCTCAGATGAAATTGCCTAGACAAGAAGAACACACTGGGTGTCCTCATACACTGGGATCTCTTTTGTTGGTCCTATGTGTGATTTCATAAAGGTAACTACGTGCCTACCACCCTGAAGGCCCTGTCACTCCAGTAAATTTATCCAGATTATTTTTTTTAAAACAAATGAAATTCACATAATATAAAATGTGCTCAAACTTAACAGTTCAGTGCTGTAAGCTTTTCTAGTTTCAAATGTTTATCATCCAGGAGGAAATCCAGAAGCTGCTTCCTGCCCTACTTGGTCACCAGTCTTCGTTCTGTCTCCATGGAGCCATCTCTAGTGGATATTCCATATAAGTGGATGGTAGATCCTGTGGCCTTTTGTGTCTGCTTCCTTTCACTATGTACCTCAGAGCGCATGTCAAGACTTTTTTTTTTTTATGATCAGGTAATGCTGCATTTTTGTCTCTTCCTCTCCACCATCATTCCATGGCTCCAGAGTGGTGCACACGAATGTCCTGGATGATGCTTTCAAGGGCATCGGTACTGAAAAGAGAGGAAAACGCCAGGACCTCAAACAGCTGCTTCCAGAGTGTCCAGGTTCTAACTGTGGTAGTGAAGCATGGCTCTATTGGTGAATTTGAGCTGAGAAATTGTTGTAAACTCATAGGCAGGTCATGGAGTCATGAGTGATAGACTAGATGGGTATCTCAGGGACCCAGAAAAATGGGAAAACGATATGATCCCAACCGCCAATTTAGTTTTGTTTTACTGATGATGTCAGCTTGTGTTCTAGACCATGCAGAAGAAGGACAAAACTACACAGAAGGGAATCCTGGGCCTACTTCTCTAAGGTTATATTATATACATATAAAAAAATACCTCAATCGACAAAATGAAACACTGTATTGCATGCATACACCATTCTTCCTTTATTCATCTGCTGATGGGCATTTTGGCTGTTTTCACCTTTTGGCTACTGTGAACATAAGTGCACATGTACCTGCTGGAGTATCTGCTTCAACTTTTACCAGTACATACTGTCTGTCCACCTGACATAAGACAAAAGGGCAAAGCAGTTCAATGGAGGAAAAGCATTGTTCTCAACAAATACACTGGAACAATGGTATAGCCATAGATAAGCAAGCAAGAGACCCAACCTCTCATGATCTGACCCGAAAATCTCATGATTCATCAAAGATAGATCAGAGATTTACATGTAAAAGTATAAATACTTTTAAGAGCTGGCAAAATGGCTGACGGGGTAAAGGCACTTGCTCCCAGCTTTGAGGACCTGAGCTTGATTCCTAAGACCTATGTGGTAGAAGGAAAGAACCAAGTCCCTTACGTTGTCCTCTCCTTTCTCTTGGCCCTATGTGCACACAGACACACAAATGTTAAGAACAACATCTAGGAGAAGGGAGAGGGAACACTTGTTTATACTCAGAGCCCCATGAAGAGTTTTCAGAGGTGACACCCACTATGCCATTCATAAAAAGGATGGGGGTTTGTATCAAACTCAAAATATGTGCTGAGAAGACCTTATTGAGAGCCCGAAAGACTAGCCTAAGAGTGAGAGAAAGCATTTATAAACTACATGACTGGCAACTTTTGAAGTCAACAGTTAAAAAACAAAACAAAACAAAACAAAAAAAAACCAGAAAAACAAAACAAAACAAAAAACTAGAATTAGAAGATGGGCAAAAGACATGGAAAGATATTTCAGCAGGGAGGAGCTACAGATGGCAAAAGAGATACCTGAAAGGATGTTTAATAGCAGCCATTAGGAAAGTGCTAATTAAAGCTGTGGTAAGTAGAAGCATCCATCAGGTGAGCTATGGTAGTTGCAACGTCAAAGGCTGGGGAGAAAGCAGAGAAACTGTGTTGTTCAGGTATTCCTGGGGAAGTAATGACACACAGTCACTCTAGGGAGACAGCTCGTAAATTTCTTATGTAACCACATTTGTGCTTAGCAGAGAGATTCCACATTTGTACACCGTAGCATTTATTCCAGAGAAATAAAAACTCATGCTTTCATAAGCCACATATAAATATATATTGAAATCGGCTTTACTGTTCTAGTTCCATGCCAGAAACAGCCAGACTCTGGCAGTCTATTAGGAACTACTAATGAGCTATTGGCACAGAACAACCTGGATAGATCTCCAGGGCATTATGCTGATAAAAAAAATTCCAAAAGGTGATATGTTGTGTAATTCAATTATGTGGAAACTCTTGAAGATGGAGCCATGAATGGTTCTAAAGAGGTAGGGGCAAGCAAGGAGAGTGTGAACACACAGGGAAAGCATGCGGAGGCTCCACTGTGGAATGGCTGATAGCAACATAAGTACACATATGGTGCCACTGTTTGGATGGGGAATATCCCCCATTTCAAGGGTGTAGCATAGTACAAACTTTAAGAGACATATTTACATATGGTAAAATGGATCACAGGCCTGGTTTGAAACACGCTTGTTTTGGATCTCAAAGAGAGTAATCAACTCCTTGATCTGGACTGACATTTAAGGAAATGTCTGAGCTGGGCACGGTGTCATCCCTATTCCCAGGACTTGGGATGCTGATGCATGAGAATTGCCATGAGTTTGAGCATAGCTCAGGCTGCATAGTAAAGAAACTGTCTCAAAATACCTTCATTTTGTAGAGTTTCAAAGGGAGTTTCTCAATGGGAGGGGAGCGATTTATTGTATACCCCACATTGTCCTGCCATTTGCTGAATTCCCGTGGCTGGGAGCTCTGCCAAAATCTGAGTGTTTCTTCTGCCCTTGTAGTTTGGGGTCAGGAAGAACTTGGAAAGATGAAAGGAAATGGAAATCCACGTGCTGCTGACAATAAAGGATATTGCCTCAGGTAGGAACACAGCAAAGCATTTGAAGCCTACAGTCTTGGTTCTGTGTTTTCTTTCATTTACCTTTTGTGCGCCAACTTGGAAGAGACAAAATGAAAGAAAGTGCGGGATGCAAATAAACCCTGCACACAGGCCATTAATGTCAGGGTTTACTGACTTAAGTGACTTCTAGCTTCCTTTATTCTGTCTTGCTTTATAGTCAAGGTTCAGCTATATGACTACTGAAGTTTCACCACATCTTTGCAGACACTAATTAATTAACACTTCAGGAGAAGGCTCAAATACCCCTTAAGTACCTATGTATAAATGACTCCCGACTGAGCCAACCATTAGAGGCACTAGTCAATGTCAGCCGAGAAGGAGCCTCATTTCACAGGTGGGGAAACTGATGTTCATTGACTCATCTGGTTGGCTGTTTGTCTAGTTGGCTGTTTGTCCAGTGTACTCTACGACAGAGCCAGATGTTGTTCTGAGTTCTGGAAATACATGCATCTGCTCTCAGGGAGATTACTTAAGTACATATGGGGAGGAAGTATTGGGTAATAGAAAGAAAAGAGATGGGTTAGCTACTTCACCAAAGAGATAGACGATGGAAAGAAGAGAAGACAAAGGAAGGAAGCCAGTTGGGAGGGGAGGCTGTCTCAAGCAGGCACTAGTCAAAACCCTGGGTTAGGAAGGCAACTGATACAGAGGTCTCATGTATGCAGAAGGAGTTCCAGTGTGTGGTCAGCTGACCCTGAAGGCCTTAAGAGAAGAGGAACAGATTTCTAAGTCTGTTCAAGGTTTAAGGAGAGGAGGTGAAATACCCGATTTATATTCAAAAATATATTTGCGGAATGTGACAGGAATACAGACAGGAATGTGCGCATAGAGAGAAGGAACAGAGATGGAAGCTGGCTATGGGGCAACTGACTTCTGGCCAGGCCAGAAGAATATGACTTAGGAAAGGGCAAAGGTGGGGCAGGAAAAAGGATGGATTTAGAAGGCTTCGGAAGCAAAACGATCAGAGTTATGGTGGGATCAGATGCAGGGAATGAAGAAAGCAAATGA
The DNA here is from genome assembly GCF_008632895.1 of Mastomys coucha. Classification (NCBI taxonomy): domain Eukaryota; kingdom Metazoa; phylum Chordata; class Mammalia; order Rodentia; family Muridae; genus Mastomys; species Mastomys coucha. The sequence goes on from NW_022196898.1 coordinate 19,577,631, forward strand.
GAGAGTGGTCAGAAGGACAGAGGCTTCTGGCTTGAGAAAGTCAGACCATGTTCCAAGGAAAGCTAGAGGAGAGTAGACTAGAGAAGCCAGAAAAAACCAGGAGTGGATCCATTATGATGGGCAGTAAATGGCGGTCCCACTTTGAAGCTGACATTTAAAGTGGCATCTGTAAAACTAGCCAGCAACAGGTGTGTAGGGAAAAAAATTTGAATTTTCTTCTTTATAACTGACCTAATTTTTCTCATAGTAGCTGAAAGAAGGAACCAGTCTTTAAACTTGCTGATCAATTAATACATTTCTTATTTGTATCTTTCCTATAACCATGGTTTCCTCTACTTGGAATATCCTTTGTAACTCCTTTTTATGATTTTAATGGTATTTGGAGACAGGTTCCTACTATGCAGCCCAAGCTATGCTCACACCCATGGCAATCCTCCTGCATTAGCTTCCCAGGACTTGGGAGTAGAGGTATGTGTCACCATGCCAGGCTCAGACATTATCGTAAATGTCAACTTGGAGCAAGATATTTATTGCTCTATTAACTTGGGTTTACTCCTGTTTTTCTGGTCTCAAAGATGTTTATTTTTCTGATGAATATTTCCTCACCCATCTTTGCCAGCCCAACCTGTTCTTCTGTAGGGCTTCCTATTTAGAATATCTTCTACCTGTTCCCTTCCTTAGTCTCTGTTACTTAGACCACTTTAAATTTTGTTTTCTTCTGATGCTCTCTGCGATGATACAGGGAAGCTCACCAGATCTCAGGGTGGCAGGGAGAACAGAGGGTTAGCTATCTTGACTGCTTTCTGGCTCCTGTAGATGTTCCTTAGTCTAGCAGTCTTTGGGTGCTCTGGGCACTTGGCTATCCTGCCTCTGGAGCATACTAGGTCTGTCTGTTCTCTGGATTCAGTTCATCTGAAGATCCCCCTGGAGACTCAGACTTCCTTAGTTTCTTATATTGCCACTGTTCTTTCTCCCTGAGCCTGAGGGTTTCTGAGTCCTCCATCCTCAAGCTCTTTGGGGTGATTGCACTGATGCTTGCGTGTGTGTGTGTGTGTGTGTGTGTGTGTGTGTGTGTGTGTGTGTTTTGTTTTTGCCTGGAAAAACACTACCTCTCTCTCATATCCTTCATGATGCAGGTGGAAAGGGCAACGTTCATTCTGTAACTCCTGATAACCAAGCACAATGAAGCCTTTTGGTTGTAACTGCCATCTTAGCTACCAGATGATACTCAATACCCATTGCGGGCCCTATAGATAAATAATATGTTCTAAGATGGTCAGCTAAGCCTTTCTTGCTTATGTCCAATGCACCAATGTCCAGACTGTGTCTTAGTGACATTTGACATATCAATAGTCTATTCTTTATGTTTGTCTGTCTATCTTTCTATCTATCTTGAGTGTGTGAATACAGATACATGCCATGGTTCATATACGGAAGTCAGAGGATAACTCTCAGGAGTCAATTTTTTCTTGCCACTTTCCGGGGATTGAACTCATGTCAGAAGGTCTGTGATGCCTTTTCATGCCAAGCTGTCTCATCTGCCCATATTAACAGTCTTTTTAAAAGATTTATTTTATTTGTGTATGTGTGCGCATGTGCATGTGTGTGTGTGTGTGTGTGTGTGTATGTGTGTGTGTGTGTGCTTGAATGCCTGTATGTGTTTGTGGGTACCTGAGGAGGCCAGAACAGAGCATTAGATTCCTTGGTGCTGGGGTTACAGGCAGCTTACAGCTGCCTGATGTGTTTTTGGGGAGCCAAACTTGGTCCTTTGGAAGAGCAGCTAGTGCTCTTAACTTTGGAGCCATCTAACCTGCCCATATTAACAGTTTTGGGGAGAGCCAATCACACTTCGGTTAGCTTAGCATCTCTTCCTGTTGCCACTGGTATGGACTCTACCTGTCTTGCTGTTGAGACATGCTCTGTGAAGGCTAGTAATGAAATTACACTTTGTTCCATTTCCAGTCTGTCTGTCTCTCTCTTTGGCCTTTTTACACCTTCTGCAATTGGCACCCAGTTCTTTTTTTTTTTTTTTTTTTTTTTTTTTTTTTTTTTGGTTTCTTCGAGACAGGGTTTCTCTGTGTAGCCCTGGCTGTCCTGGAACTCACTCTGTAGACCAGGCTGGTCTCCAAGTCAGAAATCTGCCTGCCTCCCAAGTGCTGGGATTATAGGCGCGCACCACCACCACCCGGTGGCATCCAGTTCTTATACAGGTTTTTATGAAATACTGCCCAAGTTATGGTATTTTCTCATAAGTGACAATGGCATCTTGCCTTCTGAAGCCTGACCTTTCTGCTACCAGCCTCTAAGATCTTATTGGCATAGGGGCATTCGACAGCAATTGATCACACATTTTCATCTGAAAACTTGCTTTCTTTTCCTCTTTTCCTTTTTCTATGAAGCTCCTTGCACATCCTCTTTACAGTGGTTTTCAAAGAAGTCTGCAAATTCTGTTGTCCTTTCTCCATTTCTCTTGACATCCACAGACCTTGGAGACTCCTCTGTGGAAACCGTATGGTGCAGCGACAGGCGTGCAGAAAGCTGAACTTGGAAAGGCTGCGTGCAGCGGTCGGTAGCTGCAGATGTCAGGGAAGTTCCCCATTTCAAGAACCTTCTTAGCTGCCGGCAAATCAGGGTGCTGGTCACACTACTTAGAGCTTTCACGCTGTGTTTTGGTGGTCACGATGACTGGGGCATAGAGGCAGAGTTTGGCTGGACAGTCTCTCTCCTGCTTTCTCCACAGGCTGCAGTTACCCAGTGGTTAAAGTTGGCCTTGTCCTGAAGGCTTTATTGTGTGTGTTGCCACTTTGACTAAGGCCAGTTGAACAGCTCACAACACATACAACTGGAAAAGTTGTCAGCAAATTGCATTTGATATAAAAAAGTAGCTAAAAGATTTTCAACTCCAATCTTGTTGTTTTACTATGAAGTTTTTTTAAAGATTTATTTATTTATTTTATGCCTATGAGTATACACTGTAGCTGTACAGATAGTTGTGAGCCTTCATCTGGTTGTTGGGAATTGACTTTTAGGACCTCTGCTCACTCTGGTGAATCCCGTTCGCTCTGGCCCAAAGATTTATTTATTACTATAAATAAGTACACTGTCTTCAGACGCACCAGAAGAGGGTGTCAGGTCTCATCACGTGTGGTTACGAGCCACCATGGGGTTACTGGGATTTGAACTCAGGACCTTCGGAAGAGCAGTCCGTGCTCTTACCTGCCAAGCCATCTTACCAGACCTACTATGAAGTTTTAAAAGAGGCATTGTAGGCTGTGGCTGTGGCTCATATGCATAAAACCCTGGGGTCAATTAGTCTCACATGCATAAAACCCTGGGGTTAATCCCTCATAATATGTAAAAGTGAGCATGTTGATGCTTCCTTGTAATCCCAATACTGGGAGGTGGATGCAAGAAGGTGAGAAATTCAAGATCATTAGTGACTAAAGAGGGAGTTTGAGACCAGCCCTGGGCACATGAGACTGCATCAAAAACAAAATGAAATCAAATAAAACAAAGCTTATCTGATTCTTTTTTTTTTTTTTAATGAGAGAATGGCATCTTTTGGGGCAGGAGCCTGGAAAGTGGATACAGAGATCCACTATCCAGGGGAAAATAGTAACCAAGCCTTGATTTAGAGAGTACACATTAGCACTTCCCCCAGAGTTCTCACCTCTGCATTGTGCCATTGCTAATGTTTCCAATATACAGCATGTGAGAGATGTAATATTACCACTTGAGGAATACTTAGACAGAGAAAGGGGCATCTTTGCTAAACAGGAACTCAGCATCTTTAGATGAAAGTCTAATCTCAGTCAGGACTGGGCACACTAAGAACAAGAAAATGTATCTTACTTAAATGGAAGGGAATGCAGGGGAGGCAGGGAGGGAGAGATCCTGGGAGGGGGAGGGGAGAGTGGATGGGTGGATGTGGGAGCACCCTCATAGAGGCAGAGGGAGGAGGGATGGGATAGTGGGTTTCCAGAAGGGAGACCTGGACTGGAAAGGGGATAACGTTTTGAAATGTAAATAAAGAAAATACCCAACAAAAGAAAAAAAAAAGCAATGTTTAGCTATTTGCCCTAAATGTTTGTATCAAGTTCCGCGCTCAGGTGTTTCTGTCCTAGAGGAAGCTCTGTTAGCTGTGTGTTCAGATTTTATGGCTCTTCAGGAGGGTGGAGGCTGAGGAGGGTCTGGTAGGCAGCAGGGATGGTAGAACTGGGATATGGGCAAAAGTGCTCCCAAGTTATGTATGTCTACGGCAAAGAAACACTGGAGGCTTTTGCTGATGAGTGGGAAGGAGATGGCCAACAGCTTTGAGGAAAGGGAGGGGGATGAACAGATGGCTCAGCAGGTATGAGCACTGGCTGTTCTTCCAAAGGACTTGGGTTCAAATCCCAGCAGCCATAGGGCAGCTTGCAACTGTCTGTCACTCCAAATTCTGATACCTTCACCCAAAAACATGCATGCAGGCAAAACAGCAATAGACATTTGGGGTTGGAGAGATGGCTCAGTGGTTAAGAGTACTGCTCTTCCGAAAGTCCTGAGTTCAAATCCCAGCGACGACATGATGACTCACAACCATCTGTAATGGGATCTGATGCCCTCTTCTTGTGTGTCTGAAGACAGCTACAGTGTACAGTGTACTCACATACACAAAATAAATAAATGAATCTTTAAAAAACAACAACAACAACAAAAGGGGGGAAGTGGGCAGAGAATGGCAGCTTTATAGGAGATCTGATATGGTAGGAACACTTCAAACCTACTTGACTCACCTCTACTCAGAAATTGGATGTGGTATGTCTGGATGTGGGCTGTGTGTACAGAACAAAGACAAACACCTTATCAAAGAAAGCAAATATTTCATTGATAGAACCCCAGTGACATGACCACTTAAAAACCAGGCTCATCCCAAGGGAGCCAGGAGAAAACTCTGGTTAGTATGGCCAATATGATGTCAAGGCCATTAATCATAGGTTAATTAGATTCAGTTGACATGTGAGCAGAGCTGCCTTTCATATTATTATTAAGAGAAAAATCTTAATTTTTTTTGTACAAATAAAATACTCATTTATGCAAAACTGGAAGCTAACAACAGCAATAGCAATAATAATAGCTGAAGCTCTAGGGGTGGTGGAGTAACATTTTGAGATTTTGTAGGCTGTGTGTGTGTGTATGTGAGTGTGTGTGTGTGTGTGTGTGTGTGTGAGTGTGTGCATGCGCACGCTAGCCAGAGGTTGATATGGGTCTTCCTCAGTTACTCTCCACTTCATTTTTGAGAGCGGGTCTCTTAATGAAGCTGGAGAGTTCCCTGGCTGGCGAGTGACCTGTAGGAATTCATCTGTGGCCTCCCCATGCTGGGATTAGTTATAAGACTGCCCCATCATGGTCGTGCCTAACTTTATAGCTAATCCAAACCCATTTCCTTAGGCTTGTGAATCAACTGCTTAATTCACTGAACCATCTCCCCAACTTCTATTTTGAGACTCTGAACCCCTCCCATAAATCTTTGCTTTTCTTCTGTATTTTCTCCCTTCTGTCCATTCAAGCAGATAAATGTAGTTTTTGTTGTTTTTTGTTTTATTTCTTTCTTCCATGAGGTGATTTAGTTGGGAAGAGAGTAAAATGAGCTGTACATCTCTGTGACCTTGAGGACATTGGTAGGTGGGGTATGGACCAGAAAGCACATCAATAACATCAATAATATGTTGGCCAGAAACCCAAAGAGAAAAGAATCTTTTGCAGAGAGATTGCCCAGAGCCAGAAGGAGGGGACATAAGAACAGAGCTCCAAAGTCACACAGCAGAGAAAAAACACCCCTGAATCCTTCAACCCTTTGACTCCCCTTTCCACCAGGCTCTAAGAGCAGTGAACAAAGAGACAAAAGTCCTCGTGGAGACTGCACCTTAGTGACGGCACTTCTGCGCAGATACCATTCTAATACTATATGTATTTCTTCACAGTAACCCCTTAAGATAGATGCTTTCTTTCTTTCTTTCTTTCTTTCTTTCTTTCTTTCTTTCTTTCTTTCTTTCTTTCTTTCTTTCTTTCTTTTTTTGTATTAGATATTTTCTTTATTTATATTTCAAATGTTATTCCCTTTTCCTGGTTTCCCCTCCGGAAAAACAAAAACAAAACAAAACAAAACACCAAACCCCTATTCCTTCCCCCTCCTCAGATGCTTTATTTCTAATTCATGGCTGAAGAAAGTAAGTCCTAATCATGTCATAAAATTTTCTGATTTCACAGATGGTTAAGTATCAGAACTAGAATTCACAACCAACTAGACTGGTTACCTTTCTTTCAAGTGCTGTGGTAAGCTGTGCTTCATTTCTAGGTGGAGGTTTCAGAAGACTGAGATGGATGCTGGAGGCAAGTGTATAGGCCTGCTCCCACCCACATAGACTATGTGAGCAGTAGACAGATCTTCAAGTTCCAGGGACCTCTCCCTGAGTTGATATATGTCCTGGAAGCTATCTAGATCTGAAAACTTCCATTGCATGAAAACTTTCATATGACACAGAATTTAAAAGTAACTAGGACACCAGTGTACACCAAGCTTTGACTGTTTATGTGGGTACTTGGAACCAGAAGTTGGTGCTCATGTTACAGATAGCATTTCAGGACAAAATAGATGACTCAAACCATTTATTGCTTAAAAAAAAAAATAGCTTACCACCACGCTATGCCATAAGCAGCTTTTATGCACACTGACAAATGAAGAGTGAGCCTCAGCTTGCTAAAGGGAACTGTCGAAACTCTTGTAACTTTTGGTGAAATGGAACATTTTTTTTTTAAACTGTTAAAGAATATAAGGAAGTTGCTGTGTGACATAACGCTGGCACTTATCTTGTCCTTTGTCTCCTTTGGACGCACCTGTGAATGTGATCAGATTGTATGAAAGAAGATTCAAAGATCTGAAAAAAAAAATTGCCGTGTCAAAGCACCATGACCAAGGCAACTCACGGAAGAGTTTCTCGGAGGCTTCCAGTTCCAGAGGGAGAGTTCATGACCATCATGTCAGGAGCGTGGCAGCAGGCAGGCAGGCAGGCATGGTGCTGGAGCAGTAGCAGAGAGCTTATATCCTTATCTGCAAGTAGGACGCAGAGCAAGAGGGGAACCCTGGGAATGTTAAAGGCTTTTGAATCCTCAAAGCCCATCCCCAGTGACATGCCTTCTCCAACAAGGCCACAGAACCCAATCCTTCCCAAACAGTTCCATCAACTGGGGACTAGGTATTTAAATATGTGAACCTAAGGGGGCAATTCTCATTGAGAATAACATTACAATCTGGCTTGCCTATTTCAGTGCAGGGAAGGCAGGGACTAAGGATCCCTGGGGCTGACATGGCAGCCCGGTCTAGCCAAACTGGCAAGTTCTAGGTTCAGTGAAACCTTATCTCAAAAAGCTACATGGAGAGTAGCTGATTGTTCACGTTTGCTTTCTGTGGCCGTGATAAAACATTCTCACCAAAAGTGCATTGGGGAGGAATGGCTTTCTTTAGCCTACAGGTTTTACAGTCCATCAGCAAGGAAAGACACAGCAGGAACTAAAACAGAGTCTGTGTAGGAATGTTTCTTATTGGCTTGCTGCCTCTTGCTGGCCCACATTTCTTTCTTACAGAGGCCAGGCTTATCTTTCCAGGTGCAGTACCATCTACAGTAGGTTGGGGCATTCCACATCAATCATTAATCAAGGAAATGTCGACAGATTTGGCATGGGCCAATCCGATGGATACAATTGAACAGCTGAGGCTCCCTCTTCCCAGGCATGTCTAGGTTCATGTTAAGTTGACAAAAATTTAACCATATCACAGTGGGAGACATAGGTACATGTACACACACACACACACATACACACACTCATGCATGCACACACACATACACGCCCCCACATGCGTGTGCACATATACACAGAATAAAGATTGTAACATAAAAAAATTAAAAATCACACAGAAATGAACTGTTTTATGCAACTCTGAGTTGTGGACTGAGGTCTAGCTGGATACATAGAAAGAGCTCTATGTGGCTGGAGGGGCCAAGGTTAGAACCCCAATTGTCACCTTATATTTCTGCCTCTAGTTTTAGAGCATAGTAAAAGAAGAACCTAAACATGGAGACCCAGACAGATCGGAATGATCTTTCATTACAAGCGAGCTGCTGTATGTCTGTGTGGGTATGGACAAATATGTTCATTTTAAATGGTTAGGGTTTTACTGCTGTGAATAGACACCATTGACCAAGGCAACTCTTACAGGGACAACATTTAATTGGGGCTGGCTTCCAGGTTCAGAGGTTCAGCCCATTATCAAGGCAGGAGCATGGCAGCATCCAGGTGGTCAAGGCTCGGGAGGAGCTGAGAATTCCACATCTTGATCTGAAGGCTGCTAGGAGGAGAGTCTTAAAGCCCACCTTCACAGTGACACATTTCCTCCAAGAAGGTCACACCTCCTCCAACAAGACTACACCTCCTAATAGTGCCACTCTCTTGGCCAAGCATATTCAAACCACCATAGTGTGGTTACAACTTATCATTTTAGAAATTAATACATGGTATGAAAATATAATTACTTGCTAATTAGTGCAAACATATCGGAAGATCCAGTCCCCTTGCTAAACATGGCATCTACAGCACAGTGCCCTAGACTACCTGCATAGGGGAAGACTTCCCAAATCTCTTAGTTATGATCAAAAGACTTACTACTCAGTGCTTACACATCCAGACCCAAGAGCATGCAGTGGTGCATTCTGCTAACCCCAGCCTTGAGGTGGAGTCAGGAATATTGCTTTAAGGCTACTCTGAGCTGCAGAGAGATGTTATGTCATAACAAAAGTACACTATATGCCTCCTGCAAGATACTAATGGAATGGCTTTTATGGTCAATTTTTATTAAATTAAAAAATTCCATACAAGGTCGATTTGTCATCTATCTATCTATCTATCTATCTATCTATCTATCTATCTATCTATCTATCTGTTATCTATCTATGTATCTATCTATCTTTCTAATCGTGTATATGATATATATCATCTAAAGACTCACTGCTTAGTTGGGACATATCCAGATACTCCAGCACTGAGGTGGAGTTCTATGTGCATAGAATATTCTCTAGCTCTGCCCTGTCCCCTGCTACTCTACTGTTGTATGTACACCCTTCTGTTCCCTCAGTAACTTTTGTTACACTTGAAAATTTCACATCTCCTTCCATCTAACATATTATTTTATATGTACATCTGTACATTATTTTATATGACAAAGTAAAATATAGGAACTACAAATAAGAGAAAATATATGGTATTTGTTTTGTGTGTGTGTCTGTGACCGTGTGTGTGTGTATGTAGGCCAGAAGACAGCTTTGGATTCTGACTCATAGATATTGTCTACTTATATTTGAGGCAGGATCTCTCACTAGCCTGGAGCTAGGCTTACAGGCCAGCAAGTCCCAGAAAAACTACATGCCTCTGCCTCCCCAGCACAGGTTCTGACAAAACAAAACAAAAAACCAAAGCAAAACAAAACACAACCAAAAAACAAAAAAACAAAAAAGCCTAAAACCCTCAGGCCTTTGTATATGTAAGAAAAATCCTTTACTGACTAAGTTGTCTCCAAAGCATGACATTTATCTTTCTGAGGTATAAAGCCATTTTTTTTTTCTTTTCTTAAGGAGGAAATCTGGAGTCTGTCAATCAGCTTTGGTAGTTCATCCAGGTACCATAAATTCTTTGATTGAGCTGGATTACTACAAATAAAGTATTCTTAGCTAGCTCGCTTTGCTCTCTCACAAGATGCCTTCATTGGGCTATGATGAAATAGTGTACCTACCTTTTTTGGAGGGGGGGTTGAGGAGCATCTCTGAGACTGCTGCTCTTTGAAAGCATCCTGCTGCCGTGACTCTCCCTGATTATGGGAATGTAAGAGTCTGAGAGTTGCTGAAGGAAGACCCCAGAATCAAACACTGTGCAAAAGCAAAGAGTCTTTACTCTGCAGAAATAACCAGCATGCAGGGGTTAGCCATTCATACAAAATTATGATGAGCAGATGAACTTGCAGGCTCCTTTTAGGCACAACTAAGGGAATTTTAGGGATGGTTAGACAATTTTTAACATGATTGGCTACGTTAGCAGCAGTTACATTAGTGTATTGGCTGCTATAATCGTTTTTCTTTTTCTTTCTTTCTTTCTTTCTTTTTTTTTTTTTTTTTTTTTTTTTTTTTTTTTTTACCACTTTTGATCAGGCCTTAGAGAAATACTATGAACTATCTCAGTCCTCGAATTGGCTGTGCCTCTTGGCTAGATGTCAGGGTCATTGCTGACTATTGGCCCATTATCTGTGTGTGTGTATGTGACTGTATGTGTGTGTGTATGTAACTGTATGTGTGTGTGTGTGTGTGTTTGTGTGTGTGTGAGCGCGCATGTGTGTGTATTTGAGAAGCCTTGCCTACTTCTTTGGGAAACTGAAGCTTAAGGCCTAACATGGCTGCCTGTTCTAAAATAGAGTGAGTTATGTCCTCTCTGGAACCCAATTGCTTTGTTCTTTCTAGAATTAATGGCAGACTAATGGACTTCCTTTGGAGATGAGCAGTGTGAATTTGTGGTCCACACTCCCATGCTGTCTGATGCCTTCTCTATTTGAGAAAGAAGCCCTGAAAATGAGGCCCTCTGCTCTGAGCACCAGTGATGTTCAAGAGACCAGTAGCTTTCAGTCTACATTCCCAGCTCAGCAACACAGGTTTTGTTTGCAGACAGAAACCCTTTTCTTTGTCCCACGTCACCTGGCAATCTAGTGTCAGATAAGTCATGTACATTGCTCATTGTTGCTATAATAAATCTCCACAAATGCAATAGTTTAAAAACAATACAAATTTATTTGATATTTCTGGTTGTGAGCTACCCCTTAATAGCTGAGCCATCTCTGCAGCCCTACAAATTTATCTTAAGGTCAAAATCCCAAGTGGAATTCATGGACTCAGGAGTTGGCAGCACTGGCTTTTCCTGGGCCCTGAGAAAGAATTATTTATTCTCTAGTTCGTGGTTCCTTCTTTTAACTTTAAAACTATCTTTTGGTCTGACCTTCTTTTGTTCTCCCTTCACCTTTGTCTCATTGTACACCCCTAGACAATCTAAGATTATCCCTTATTTCAACATCTATGACTTATAAGAAGATAAGGTGATTGATTCACAGGAATTAGGAAGTGAAGAATAAATTAGCAAATTAGAGATTTCTCTGGCTTCTTGCACATTCAAGGCTATTGTCTTAGGTAGTTTGTATTGCTATAACAAAATACCCTGAAGTGGATGGTCTACATACAACAGAAATGTGTTGCTGACAATTTTGGAGGCTGGGAAATTTATGATCATCATGCCATCAGTTTAGAAACTTCCTTCCTACTGTGTCCTGTGTGGTGGAGGAGGGCACCAGGATCATTTTAGTCTTCTCTTTATAATTATCCTTTATAGGGCGTGAATTTTACCCTTGTCAGCAGAACCCTATGTAATCATGTTCAAGGTCCTCCAACTCTTAATTTTTGTTTCTGAGCCTCGCCTTTAATGGCTGAGCCATATCTCCAGCCCAGTTCCCCACATCTTAACCAGCATTTTAAAGATTAGACTTCAATACATGAATTTTGGAGGGAGGAATAATCAGAATACAGGGCTATGGATGCTTGTCAGTCTTCCCTTGAGGACAGTAAGTGTACTCAGTGTACAGGAATACTCATCAGTTTCTGCCCACCATGGTGTAGCATGTGGCCAAGATGCACTTGGCTGTGTTGGTTTCTCTTTAGCATCCTTGGTTTTCAATGGTAGCTCACATCAGTAATCCAAGTACTGAGGAGGATGAGGCAGGAGGGTTAAAGGCCAGCCTGAGTTATATAGCAAGACCCTGTTCAAAACTGAACAATGGGACTGGAGAGGTGGCTCAGGCGTTAAAAGTCTGTATTGCTTTTGCAGAGTACCCAAGTTTGCTTACCGGACCTATGTTGCATGGTTCATAACCGCCTGTAACCCAAGCCTTAAGACATCTGACACCCTCTTTTAAAAACTTCACCAAAACAAAATAAAGCAAACAACCTCCACCAAGGGAGCAAAACAAAACAAAATCCTAAGCAGAATTAGCCAAGGTGCTCCCAGCTACTTTTTCTGTGTGGGTTTATATCTAGGGGCTAGCATTAAATGGATTGTATACTACTACCCAAGGGTGCCTCTCCCTGGGCTTGCTGAATTCTCCCCATTAATTTCCCCAATGTGTGAGACTAAATACAAACATTAGTCTATGATGCAGTTTTAGAACTGTAGTTCTCATAAACTGAAGAACTTGTAGTGACACAACACCTGAAAAGCAGCTTAAGGATGGAACGGCTTATTTTGGTTGGAATTTTGAGGGTATAGTTCATCATGGCAGGGCAGGCATGTCAGCAGGAGCATGACAAGCTTGTCACATTGAATTTACAATCAGGGAGCAGAGATGAAAGCTGATTCTCAGCTTGCTTTTTCCTTTGAAGTCCATCAGGAATTTCAGTGCACACAATGATGCTATTCATAAGTGGGATATGTGTTCCAACCTCAGTTAAATCCATTCAGAAACTCCATTAGAGATACTAGGGCTTTGCCTCCTAATACATTCTAGACCTGCCAAGTTGATAACCAAAATTAACTATCACATTTATAATGTTAAAAATATTTTAATTTTAATTGTGTATGTATGTGTTTGGTCTTATGCACGCAAGTGAAGAACTGTACAGGTTAGAGTCGCACATTGGATCCCCTAGAGCTGGAGTTCCAGATGGTTGTGGGCTGTCTGAAATGGGTGCTGGAAGAGCAGCAAGTGCTCACTGCTGCTGAGGCATCCCTTCACCTACACAACCATAATATATGGTTGTAGGCTTAGATTTTTTGTAACCTATTTTAATAAGGGTTCTTAAATGCTTCAATCTCCCTTATAGCCCACCAACCAAAGGTAGGAGAAAAAGATAGCTAATAGGACAAGGGAATATGGACCTGTATAGAAGCAGTTCTTAGTTCCAATCTTTGTTGTCAGTAGTCCAGTCCACTAGCAAAACAACAAACATGGATCATCATCAGCAGTTTGATCCAGAAGAAACTAGGAGGCTCAGCCAATCAACAAGAGTCTGCTGAATCAGCAAGAAGCAGCTGGAACGCCACCAGAAGTTCTTTGGTACATTTCTCTCTATAAAAATCACAGCAAGCCGAGATCAGAGAAGAAAGCAAGAGCATTGGCAGTGAAGACTAGTGTCAGTGAAGGCCTACAAAGACCAGCAAGGCGAACCAATGCCAGAGAATTGTCCACTGTCTGTTGGGTTATACTTCTACTCTTTTCAAACATCACATGCTCTCTTATGCATCTGCTCTAGCAAAACAGTACATGTCCTTTCATCCGGCAGCTTCCAGAAAAACACCATGTGTCTCTTTTCAGCAAAACGTCTTCACATAAGACAGTTTCTAGAAAAACACCACAAGACACAACTATGTCTTCAATAAAATCAGAAATTCCCACTTCATGTGATGTTACACAGAATATATTTTTATTTTAGGTATATGTCAACCATTTTGAATTCAGTTGATTCTAGCACATGGGAATGTTCCAAATAGATCATCATTTCCCAAATTAGAAATAATTAACATTTTATACAAATAGAGGTTCTTTGTTTAAATCTGATGCACTCAAATCTACAAGTATTCTGGATATGTGGTGCTCTAGCTTGAACATCTGGGGTGTGGGGACATGATATGTGAGCTCAGTGTGCACAGCCATATTGCTACTGGAAAGATCCCTGTTCCTGACTCCCTGATAGTTCTCAGAGTATGCTCTTCAGATTGCAGTTGTTGAACTAAATCCATGTCATAATGTCTTAGACATTTTATTACATATATACATTTTACAAAATGATAGTTTTCACTATGACTTTTCATATGTGTGAATAATGTAGTTTGAGCATATTTGCCCATATTCTCTTCTCCCTTCTCCCTTCTTACTCAAAGTTCCAAAGTCCTTCTACAGTCTTCCCCAAAACATGATCAGGTTGTCACAGGAATACCACACTTCTGGTACCAATTTGTTTTAGCCAGGGTTGCTACTCCTGCACAAAATATCATGACCAAGGTGCAAGTTGGGGAGGAAAGAGCTTATTCAGTTTACACTTCCACACTGCTGTTCATCACCAAAGGAAGTCAGGACTGGAACTCGAGCAGGTTAGGATGCAGGAGCTGATGCAGAGGCCACGGAAGGATGTTTCTTACTGGTTTGCTTCCCCTGGCTTTCTCAGCTTCCTTTCTTATAGAATCCAAGGCTACCAGTCCAGGGATGGCATCACCCACAATGAGCCCTCTCCCCTTGATCACTAATTGAGAAAATGCCTTACAGCTGGATCTCATGGAGGTATTTTTTCAACTGAAGTTCCTTTCTCTGTGATAACTCCCGCTTGTGTCAAGTTGACACAAAATCAGCCAGTACAGCCCCCCCGCCTCCAAATCCCTGTGTCCTTCCTCTCCATGGTCATTGTTGCATTGATGATTCATCTGCCTGCTCTACTGGTTATTTCGAACTTCAGGTCATTTCCATAGCTTCTGTCTTTGTGTCTACACACTGAGTGTGTGTTCTGGAGCATTGTAAGACCTTCACAGTTAAGTAGACTCCATTACTCATTTCCTGAAAGAGGTGCTCAGATGTATTTTTGTATGAACACATCATAATAGCTTTCTCTGTTCTGTTCTTCATACCCACCCCACCCCAGCATGTCAGAAAACATCAAAGCCAAGTGTAATGCTCTGTGACAATAACTGTCTGATTCCATTTTAACAATTCATTTCTGCTTTGTTTTTTCTTTGAATTAACATGAGTGTGTATTTTCACTGTAAATGACCTCATTTGCTTTTAGGAAGTATTGTATAAATTACAAATACAGTTGGCAACATTCGGCTCACCCCTGATTTATATGGAGGAAAGAGTCAACCAGTGTTTTTCACCAGGGTGAACCTAATATGATAAGAAAAACCTAGGCACAATGGCATTAGGGGAAGGCTTTATGTAGGTGGTTAAGAGCAGAAAAGGCAAATAAGGTTTAACTCTGTTAGCTGCAAATGGATACATTCCTATGGGAGGACTTGCTGCAGCTGATGGATGTTATGAAGTAGGAAAACACTGTGGAAAAACTAATTTTACATCTGTTCATTTGTTGGTTTTTTTGTTAAGCTG
>NW_022196898.1:19592851-19599410 GCF_008632895.1 Mastomys coucha
AGGAAAATCCTGAGGGCAGTGGGAAATATTACAAACCTGGCGAGAATGCTGCACCATGGTCCAGTGAGAAAGATGAAAGACCTGGGTAGTGGTGAGCATTTATAGCTGAGTGAAAAGGGTGTGCTTCCATCACTGTGGCAAAAGAAGGGAATTCATTGAGCCGGCAAGTGCTGCTTTGGGTAGTTGCAGTGACACTGCACCAGGAGAATTGTTCCGCAAAACAAGGTCTTCTTTAGCAAATTATTTATTGACTCTGCTCTGGACTTACCAAAAGGCTAAAGGCGAGAGTCATGCGGGAAAGGGGGAAGACATGGGAAGAGAAGACAAAAATTCAACTGCTCTACAGCAGTGCTATGCGCTGAGGTTTTACTTAGGGGCAACTGAGAAAGTAACAAGTTGAGCTTGTTCTTGAGCTGGAAAGACCTTTTAGAGCAAACAGCCCTTTCCAGATGAAAATGCACCACGAAGTGGGTATGCTCTTTCAATAACCAGCATTGCCTGCTTCTGTGTATTTCCATCTCAATGGGATATATTTTAGTGATTAAATATTACTTAATCTTTAGTTTAAAAAACAAAGAGGAAAAGATCTCCAAACAGAAGCTTGCTCTCAAAATGAATGCCAGTTTTAGAACGAAGAATGTCCTCTTTTGTTTGTCAAGGATGGTGGGAATATATAGGGTTTTAGAAAGTAGGACGGGTGTGAGGACGGGGAGACTGTGATCTCCGGTGGGGATGTTGCTTGGCTCGACAGCTACAGTCAGAGGTGACAGATCTGGATTCCTCAGATACCTCAGCCAGAGAACAACCTGTGGGAGAAGGTTCTTCCCTCCAACCGTGTGGATCTAGGGATTTTGCTCATGTCATGAGGCAAGTTCTTTTATCCAATGAACCATGTTGCCCTCCCTTTCTCAATGTCTTAATGGTCCCAAATTTACTATTGATATTTGATGTCACAAAAGACCGTTATTTCTGATATCTCTTGAAAAATATGTTGATATTCCACCACAGCAAGTAGCAGTAGGAACTGAATAGAAGCTGTTAATTTTTTTTAAACAAAGTTAATTTATCACTGTCCCTACCTTCATACCAACGGTCCCATTTTCTTCAGACAGCAGCTAGGTGACAATTGTTACTGTCAATTTGACAGTGTTTGGATTACAGTGTTAAAATATATTAGAATATTTCTCGTATCTGTCTTGTGTCTATCCAGAATAGAAGAAGGAGAGTGCAGGGTGCTGTACTGTGGGCTGGAGAGCTGGCTCAGAAGTTAAGAGCATTTGTTCTTGCAGAGAACTTGGGTGCATTTCCCGGCATCCACATGCAGCTCACAAACATCTGTAACTCTAGTTCCAGGGGATCCAAAGCTCTCTTCTGACTTTCAGCAGCACCAGAACTGATCTCAGGCACACACCAGACATGCATGCAGTCAGAACACTCATACATATAAGATAAGAAAAAGATTCTGCACCATTAAGAACAACGGAAGGTGTGTTTCTCTGTGGATGTGCTTTATACCCCCATCAAACATATCAGGATAGAATTCATCTGCCAGTTTTACTCATTCATTTCTTGTGGACTTTGGATTTAAGATCTCTAGTTTAGTTTTTACCTGAGATCTCATCTTCAGGCAAGAATCATCCCTGAGGCTGAGATATTTCATACCCTAAAATACAGTCTTCTCAGTGAACATTTCTATTGTTAGAAGGTGCCCAGAGCTAGACTGTGCCAACAGTTCTCGGGTTCCCTCATTTCTGGTCATGTTACCCAAGTGAGATGTAGGCAGAACATACAGAAGACTTGAATTTGAATGTATAATTGGTTTGGCCCTTGGTTGTTTTACCTGTATTCATGTCTTGGTGTAAACAAATTAACTAAAAGTGCATAAATCATTGGTGTTTCCAAGAGATAGCTTCCAGGGCAAGTGACAACTTGTGAAACTACTGAGCAGAAACACATTAAGAGTCTGGACCCTTAGGTGTGGTTGTAAAGCTAAGTCAGTTGCTGAAAATAAGTAGATTTATGTATGAGAGAAAAATAAACCCTTTATTGTATTACTATAAGCCATGGCTGCTCAGATTTTCTGTTGCTAGCAGCTAAAAGAATCCCCAAGACATTTCTCTTCCCATCTCACCACTCATAAGTTGGTAATGTTTCCCTCTATTTCTGTATTCACATCTGCTGAATTATGCCACCAATCCAATTCTGTTCTTGTTGGGCAACATTTGCAAGCATTTTTTGCTAATATTGCACTGGGAATCCCACAATGATGAATAAGACACATGTTTAAATCTTAAGTTTTCTATCATATTGGTGGGAGAACTGATTATACGCACTGATCATCACAACACAAAGTAGAATAAAAGGTGACATCACACAAGAAGTGCGGTCTCTCAGGGGCCTTTGCATAGGCATGAAGAAAGTAAGCACTGCTGTGCCTCGTTCCTGGCTGGAGTCCTCGAAAGATTTTCTGGACAGGATTGTCATCTTGAGATGAGGATTGAAGGCTTCATAGACTTTTAAAGGTTTGCCTTCCAGAAAGAGGGCTTGATAGGAGGAAAGATATAGGGCCAGGAGATGAGTAAAACATTTTGGGGGTATGTGGATTCTTTGACTGTCTGTTCTCACGCTCTAAATCCACCTTCCTGCAGTGAGCCAAGCCAGTCTCATGAATCTTCCCACCAGCTCCTCCCTGATAGCGTGGCTCTTCTTCTCTTAGCCAGTTGGCCAACTATGCTGAAAATATTGTTTCCTTAGAGATGATGTGTCTGAGCATCCAACTCAAGCCCTATTTTACCTGTGACTGCCTTGCTCCTATCAGATGCATTGTCTTTATAAAATTTATGTGTGTGTTTTATGTGCGTGTGTATACTCAGCAACTGTGAGAACCTACTGAACACATATTTGTTCTAGCATGTTCTAGGCAATGGGTCAGCACAAGGAGCTGTCCTGGTTAAAAAAAATATGAACTTACCAAAGGAACAAGTGTAATCAAATATATATTTTAATACCTTACTTTTGTTTTAAAGTGTCTGTGTGTAGGTGTCTGCACATGAGTGGCACAATGTCTATGGAGGCCTGAGGGAGGTGTCAGTCCCTTGGAGTTGGAATTATGTGTGGTTGTGAGCTGCCTGATGTGCCTGTTAGGAACTGAACCCTGATCCTTTGCAAGAGCAGCATGTGCTTTTAATGTGCCAAGCCACCTCTCCAGCCCCTACATAAGAATTACAACACAAATAGTCAAGTCACTTGCTCATAAAGGACAGAAAATACTCAAGTAACATTATTTCCTATTGCGTTGACTCCTTGAAAAGAAATAAGGGTTACTGTGCAGATAAGAACATGAAGACAAGTAAGAGAGAAGAGAAAATGCTTATAATAGTGCTTGCCTCAGAAGGTGTTGTAAATAACATGTATTTGGAGAGGTATGAGGAGGGAGGGGAGTGGCCTACATTCGTCATTTAAAAGTATTGGACTTTAAAACTTAGAATTAGAAGAATTTGTAACTTGTACACCAGCTTTTACTTAACACAGGGAAGGACACGAATCAAAAATATATGGCTGGAGGGATGGCTTAGAGGCTAAGGGCACTTATTGCTTTGTCCAGAGGACCCAGGATCAATTCCCAGCATCCATGCAGTGGCTTACAACCATCTGTTACTCAGGTTCCAGAGGATGAGACACCTTCTTTTGACCTCCCAAGGCAAAACAGTCATATGCATAAAATAAATAAAAATATAAAAACTATTGCTTGATTGTGTGTGTGTGTGTGTGTGTGTGTGTGTGTGTGTGTGTGTATTGAGGATCAAACTGGGCCCTATACTTGCTTGGTTAGTGCTCTACCACAACCCATGATGAGTTTTGACAAATGACACACTTCCATTAAACTCAATTCAACACCAGAGCATTGCCAGAATCCTTAAAGCCTTCATCCTTTTTCCTCATCACTTTTCAAAAAAATTATGTCCACTTGTGGAACACAGAGAGTGAAGCCAGAAGGTTCTATTTACCTCTTTATGCTTGAGGCTTTTTTCTTCTTGAAAAACAATATAGTTAATGGAGCATATTTGCAGATGTGTAGGTCCAAAGAAACAGTTTGGAAGGTGTTCTAAATATTTAGATTTTTATCTATTAAAATAAGAACAGGGTCAGGAGAGCTGACTCAGTGGGCTAAGATGATTGCCACCAACCTCACCACCTAAGTTCAATCTCTGGCACACACACGTTGAAGGAGAGATCAGACTCCATAGTTTTGTGTGCTTTTGGTCAACTTGACCCAAGCTAAGGTCATCAGGGAAGAGGAGACCTCAGTTGAGAGAATGCCACCATCGGACTGGTCTGTAGGCTAGTCTGTGGGAGACATTTTCTTGATTGATGTAAAATAACCCAGACCATGGTAGGTAGTGCTACCTCTTGGCAAGTAGTCCTGGATGGTATTAGAAGACAGTTAGGGGGCTAGGGAGATGGCTCAGAGCATGGGCTGTTCTTAACCCCCAGGTTCAGTTCCCAGCACCCACATGAGGACTCACTGTCATCCCTAAGTCTTATTCCTGGGGAAAAATAATCACTTCTTACCTCCATGGATACTGCCACATGTGATGCACAGACATACACGAAGGTAAAACACCCACGCTCATAAAATAAAATTAAATCTTTAAAAGAAAAAAAAATTAAAAAGAAAGGAGACTGAGCAATCCTCAGAGAGCAAGCCAGTGAGAAAGATTCCACCAAGGTTTTGGTTTGAAGTTCCACCTCCAGGTTCCTCCATTGACTTTTCCCAGTGATGGTTTGTAATTTGAAAGTGTAGGATGATCTAAACCCTTTTCTCCCCAAGTTGCTTTTCAGCAATAGAAAGCAAACTAGGACAGCCAAACTCCGATACTCACATGTTCTCAGTATAGTGTAACCCCCAGCAAACACACAAAACAAATAAATAACCAGTAAAACCCAAATCAGAACGGTTGGTTTTGTTATTAGAAATGTGACATCTTTTAGGTCTTAACAGAGAATAATGTCACTTTATAAATTGTGCTGTATTTTATTTCACATTGCATCTTACGCATGTGTATACACATATGCAAGCATGTGGAATGGAGGACTACTTTCAGAAGTCAGTTCTCTGCTTTCGTCATGTGAGTTTTGGGAATGTTGACAAGCTGTGTACTCACTTAGCTATCTCCCTGGCTCTCCAGACTTCTGTTCTACATGTTATTTTTCAACTAGAAAAAGTATCAAATGTAAATAGTACAGTGGGAAACTGGATGGGCGTACACAGTGCCAATTAGTGAGCCATATTGTTGAACTCCATGTCATTTAGGCAGGACAGGCTGTGGAATGCTTGCATCTGCCATAGATTGCTTTAGTAATGGCTTCATCCACATTAGGAATGGCATTGGGAAAGGCATGAACTGGCCACACAAACGAGTAAAGCCATGGGGACATTTAACTCCCAGCGGGTCTAGGAGTACTTTGGGAACACCCAGGCAGCCCCTGCCCTGTACACATTGTGTCACTCTCAGCTGACACCCTGCAGCTACACTGGCAGCCTAACCTTAGGTGACTGCACTGGGCTTTGTCTGTGGTTGTGGTTGTTTACTTTCGTGGCTATCTATTATTCATTATGCAAATTTGCCACAATTTACAGTTGGTGAATAGTAAATCGGTGTTATTTTTTTTACTAGTATATGACTTCTTTGGTTGTTTGAAATAGTTGTGTTGGGTGGACTGTTATAGAATAGGGCTAATAAAAGCATTGTATGTATGAGAATGCTTAAATAGCATTTGGATCCATATTGTAGACTATCAAGTGCCATTTTTCCCCCCAGCAGAGATGTGGCACAAATGCATTCTCATCTCAGACTGGGAAAAGATGATAAAGCAAAATAATGGTACTTGGTGATCCAATTAGTTTATTGGGGTTTCTTAAACAGGAGTGTTGCGTGAGAGGTTACTTAAAGAAGCATAGATGACAAACTCTGCAGCCAGTCCCACAACACCCACAGGAAGCTCCACTCCCAGGTGCTCTGACACACCCAGGATCAAAGGTGAGCAGGCACCAACATCTGTCCCAACAATGGGAGTAACTGGGACCAGTGGGACCAGTCACACAGGAACTCCGCCAGCCCAGTAACTTGGGTTCCTTCAGGTCTGTCTGGGTTAGTGTTCTGAGCAGACCTGGGGCACAAGCTCTGCAGCCAGTCCCACAACACATAGAGAAAGCCACACTTCCAGGTGATCTAACAAGCCTAGGATCCCAGGATTCCAGGAGCCCAGAATCACAGGATCACAGAGACTGCTTGACTCTGAGGAGTTCTGACACAACCAGGATCACAGGAAGGACAGGCTTCAGTCATATTTAGCAAGGGCAGGTAGCACTAGAGTTAACCAGATGGCGGGGAGCAAGCGTAAGAAAATAAACAACACAAACCAAGGTCAGTTCCATCATCAGAACCCAATTCTCCCACCATAGCAAGTCCTGGACACACCATCACACTAGAAATGCAAGATTCAGATCTAAAATCACTTATCATGATGATGATACAGGACCTTAAGAAAGACATAA
>NW_022196898.1:19601099-19614723 GCF_008632895.1 Mastomys coucha
ATAATATTTTATAAATTTTAAAGAATATGACAAAAAATACCCTGTCAATATGTACTACATTTGTGAATGTGTACATCCAAAAAAATCAATAAACTTTCAAGAGAAAAAAAAAGAAAAAAAAAGAAAAAAACAAAAGAAAAAAAGAAGCATAGATGATTCAAAGGCAACTACTTCACTGAAAGCCCCGTCCTGCATGGGTGACCACTCACAAAAGGTGAAATCCTGAAGTTCATTGCATTGCTTAAAGACAGCTAGACAGCTCTGAGAGTGTCCTCCAATCAGTTTGAATGATCCGAGTCTCCTTAGCAGTCCTTACTGCTTACCTAACACTGGGAAGAGAGGAGCCTATGGTTTCTTCAGTTTCAGGGACATCCTGGGACTTCTGAGTTGTTGACTTCCTAAATTTTTAAAGCCTCCTTTTAGAACTTCTTGAGTTCTACTGAGCTTCTCTCCAGGGTTCGTGTACTCCGTAAGCTGAGGAAAATGAGAACCTCTAGTGAGAACTTAGCAATAATCAGTCAGGCAGTGAAATGTTAGAATGGAGGGGCCAACACTATATGGGGTTCAGTCAGTGCCTCCAGTTTCTAACAGTGTCACCTGGGTTTGATTCGTTTAATGTCTTCGTGCTTCTCTGCCACAACCAAAAGAATCAAGATTTGTAGATGTTTTAGAACAGGTCTAGTTTTGTAGCCTGTCCTCCCTGAGCCAAGTGGGTACTGTCCAGACAGCTGTTGCACAACTCACAACTCACAGAAATACCCATGAGAAACTGATACCTTTGGAGACCTCCACAGTCTTGAATGGCCACTTCGAAATTACTCCCCACAACTAGAAAACTTTTATCGTTAAAACCATGGGTGAGTCAGCCATAGTTTTATCTGCAGTAAACTTTCAGGCCAACAGGAGAAAAGGTTTTTTTTCCATGTCCCTCAGATGAAACATTACACTCTCACCATGTTGCCAAACCACTAGGCAGGTTGGTTGAGCTTTGCAGAAAATCCCTGCACTGAGTTGTCTCTGCAGAGCTGGTGGTCTTTGCTGGTGAACTGTGAGGACTGGGAGAGACAAATGAGAACCTCAGCTGGGCAACTGGGAGAGATTGGGAGAGGAATGTTGCCGAGTGGGAAAAAAGATAAGGGTCAGTGCAGAACCCTGAAGCTAGCAACCCTGAGAAGTCCTGGTAACCTGAAGGGGGAACGGGAGTAAGAGCTTCAGAAACCCAGACAGGACGGCGGACCCAAGCTATGATTCTATTTTAGGGTCAGCCAAGCAGCTGTTTGCTAGTGATTGGGAGCTCTGAGAATGCTCACTAACCTCTTACCCAACCCTTCTTCTTCCAGTCGGCTCACTGGCTCTTTGGCTAGAACAATCTCAAAAGAGGGAGGCCTAAGAGCCCATTTATACAGGTCATCACTGCTCCATTCCCAAGGCAGAGATGAGGAGGAGGATTGAACATAAGGGGAAAAACATTGTATGCTATAAATAGTTATGTGGTCGTGAACCCTTGTAATTCCAGGATTACAGAAATGGACGCCCAGAGATGGGGCTATGTATGTAGCACGATTTTTTTTTTTTTTGTTCAGAAAATAAAACAAAAGCAAAATAAAAGCAAAACCAATAGGCTTATGTACTGGATGTGCCTCTGAAGATGGGTATTATACTCTTTATTTTATTTTATTTCTACAGCTACAATCACAACTGTCTGTCTTTTGTTTGGAAAAACTGAGGCATGAGAATGTGATGTTTCTGAGGTCTCATAGCATATAGGAAGCACAGAAATCAGGGTCTAGTCTCAAATTCCAGAGGCCAAGGTGTCATTTCCACCATTTGAGCAACTTCCTGACTTTCCATTTCTTTTCTCTCTTTTTTCTTTCTTTTTTCCTTCCTTCCTTCTTTCCTTCCTTCCTTCCTTCTTCCCTTCCTTCCTTCCTTCCTTCCTTCCTTCCTTCCTTCCTTCCTTCCTTCCTCCATCCCTCCATCCCTCCCTCTCTCCCCCTTCCTTCCTTCCTCTCTCTCTCTCTCTCTCTCTCTCTCTCTCTCTGTCTTTCTTTCTTTCTTTTGTGCAGGGGATTGAAACCTGGGCCTTTCAACCCTAAGATGACTTCTCTATGACTGAGTCACAAACAGCCCCACCTCCCTAATCTTTTTATTTATGCAATCTCTTTAATATTTTAATATTTTACTTTATTAGATAAGTATATTTGCATGAAGAGTCAAACAATTACAGAAAGGAATGGAGTATAAAGTTCCACTCTGTCTGTTCTGCTTTTGTCTCCCAACACTTTGTTCCTCAGGAGTTGGCTATGTAATCACCTCTCAGCCTATAGGCTAGCTTGAGAGGAGGTCTCAGCACTCCACAGTGGTGTGAGCCTCCCAGCCTGTTCTTCCCTCTGCATTTACAGACTTCTATGTAAAGATGCCCATCCATCCATCTCCTTACAGAAGAATAAAACTGAGGCTCACAGAGGTAACTGATATGCAAGTTCTGATTCTGCTGGGCATTAATTAAGAGCAGGGTCATTTCCTTATAATTTTCCCTGACTTCCTTTTTCTTGTATTTTTTTTTCTTTCACTTTGAACCACTGCTTTTGTAAGAATGTGCATTATTTTATGACATGCTAGTTTAAGTACATGCTTCCATGTTTTTTTCAGATGGCATACACCCCTAAAACTAAAATAAATTATAGGCCACAAAATATCAAAACTGAAACTTAAATTGCTGGTCCTAATGAAACACAGTTAAGTGTTCCTTAAATAAAATTATCGAGCATTTGATTTAGTGATAGGAAAGCATTTTATTTTTTACTTGTTGACTTGGTCATATTAAGTTGGAACACAAAAGATCTTCTTGAAGGGAATGTTATTATTTTTTCTTTAAAATATTATGCTTGTTTAGAGGCCTGTGGTCAATCCATGTAATATGACACTATATGTCAAAATCATATTGAAACATTTGGAAAGGATCATTTCCCAATGGCAACAATGACAACAGCCCATTTTCAATGTACTTTTATAATTATAATAACATTCTGGTAATGAACATTTATGACATGTTTACTGCATAGTGGATACATAGCACACATCCACATTTTTCCTGGATGGTACTATTACATCGTTATACCTGAATTACCATATAGTATAATGACTCATGCCTCTCACAGTCGTTTCCTGTTTCCAACTCCTGTTAAACTTTTGTTTGAAGAGTACACGATGGATGAATTTGTCCTTCTGGTGACTCTGGTGCCTTACTGCTGTTTGAGGCAGGCCCTAATCCTTTCTGCTTTTCCTTCTTTGGGTTAGAGCCCATGATACCACACCAATGACTTCATGATTCATTTCTAAACTTCTCAGTTCATTCAACAAATTAAGAAGTGACAGGTTTAGTCCATGAAAATGCCTTTCAGTTCTATCATTGCAGATCATAATATTTATTATCATGATTGGTTAAAATAAAAGACTTACATACAGTAGCACACACATTTTGCCATTTGGATTAATAAATAGCGCAGGCAGATCTAATTAGACTCATTAACATGTAGATATTAAATACCATCCTTTCAAATATTACAATCTAATTACTAGCCACAGTGAAAAACCTCAGGCACTAGGATTAATGGCTATCTGTTAATTACAGATTGGCCAAGAACATGTCATATATATATACCAATTGTGTGAAAATAAATAATTAAAATAATTCCTGAAGACTCTCAAGGTTTTTGTGAAATTCTCACCCTCATATCCATACCCACCAGACATGAGTCTAGGTTCAAGCCTTTCCAAATATGAAGAGCTGAGAGCGCTGTTTTTGCTCAGGGTTGGGTGCAGGAAGGAGGCACTGTGAGAGAAAGCAGCCTCTCCCTCAGCCTTGTGGCAGGGTTTCCATCCACTGCTGGTGCTGTGGATGCCAAGTGTAACTGTGGTCTGCACATGTTTGTATCTTCCCAATCCCAAGGAAGGGAAAAACCTTTCCCTTCTCCAGCAGAATCATGCTAAGCTATTCCTGTAGATATTGAGGCCCTGTCTAGTTGAAGCTAACCTTATAGTTTGTACTGAGGCCCCTTTTCCTGTTGTTAACATGTGCTCCCTGGAAAATGTGAGATAGTCACAATGATGACTCAATTATCCTTCCTCTCCTTCTCAAAGGGGAAATCTTCACCAGACTATAGAATTCCTTCCATAGCATTGGAGCTGTTCAAGCTTCTCACTCTCAGACCCATTGTCCAAACCTTGGAGTTAAATCACAAATGTTCACTAAAACTTCACCATCTCTGTTTGGGCCTAGTAGCCCTGAAGGACATCTCAGCTCTTCCCATTTCTTGGTTGTGTACCTGGACAGGACACAAAGATGAATTTCACTCATCTGTCTATAAACAAAGTTGCCTGGCCACTCTTATTGACACTTTCTTCAGGGTTGTGGGGAGCCTTCCCAAACAAAGAGAAAAGGCCCCAGGAAGTCATCCAGCACTCTTATAAGCTATAACTGCCAGACTTAGACTCCTTGCTTCTCTGGATGACTGTCCAGCCTTTGTCTCCCAAATAACTCAAGCATAGGGTGTCACCTTTAAATTCTAGTCTGTCTATTGTAAGTCTTCAGAAAGAAGCAGAAAAGGCTGTTGCACCTTAAAACAACATCCCAGAGAGCTATGCTTTGACTTTCAGTAGGGTTGGTCCCAACTTGTCCTTTTAAGAGCCCCTCCCTAGGTTCCTTTGTATCATGCCCTTTTGAAGTGATGTACATAGGCCTACTCTCCTTCATCCCTAATGAAGCCCCCTCTTTGGGAAACTATCTTCTCTCTTTAGAACTTTCTAGAAACCTGGGCAGGGAGTATGCCAATCAGTAAATTCCATTAACATTACCCTACACAGCCCTCGGTCTCTGTGGTTCCTCACTGGGTAGCCATCTTGAAACAGGTCAGAGAGTGGAATGTGTTTCTGATGGAACTCACCACAGTGTGGCATCTTCTCCCCAACACTCTCAAGGCATCGCCAGCTCACTGCTTTTGATGTCTTGGAATCGGAAATTCTTCTCTGTGACAGGAACCTATTGCTCTCACTCTCTCTTGCCCTGAAATAACCCTTCCTTTCCTAAACAAGAAATTTCAGGTCACAGTTGTAGCTCAGAGGTAGAGGACGTGCTTCACAGGCCTGAGACCCTGTTCCAAGGCCATTTATATTTATATCAGAAAGCTCCTATTTGCCTTAATAATAAAATACCTATTTCTTGTGTGTGAAGGAAGATCTGTGTTTCATGTTGACAATAAGTAAATGTCCAGCAGGGGCAGATGTGTGGTAGGGACCGCATAAATCTTAGGTATGTATGGCTTTGGCAAGTGGCTAGGTGGAAGAAGAAGGACCCAAGCTGAGGCTGATGTGCAAGTGTGACTGGGTGGATGGAGACAAGCTGATGGTAGGCACAGAAGGCATTTTTCCATGTCTGTAAAGAGAATTTGGAACAGGAGAAGAGAAGTGACTGTGTCCAGGACACACAGCTAGCCAGAATAAGTTGGTTACTCCACTCCCTGGTTCTTACCTTTTCTGTCAGGCACATTATTTGCTCATCTATTAAAACGTGTTTGTCACAAATTACATTAGTACATCCCAACCTGATTAAAATGTATACATATATGCCTATACTATACTATACTATACTATACTATACTATACTATACTATGCATATGTCCATACATATCATGGCAAAGATATCTAGCTACAATGATATATAAATAGAAAGGAAACAACGTGACTTCATCCTTCTTCCCCAAGGTGCCTATGACAGATTCTTAAACAGTGGATCAGGACCTTACTGGGGGTCATGTAACTGAATGCGACATTCATGAAAAATTTGACCAGAGTGGAAGGTTTCTGAATGTGCATCAACTAAAGATTATTTCAATATGAAATACACAATGAATCTGAGGTGTTCTTGGTAAGCCAGCCTATGTTACATCTTCCAACTTCACTGTAGCCTTGGTTCTGAATAAGTAATGGGAACAGTTTGTAGTTTGTATACTGGCTCCCTCCCAGCACCACTGAACCCCACCTGCAATATCCTGGCTCAGCCTTGAGACCACCACATCGTGAATTGCACTTATTTTTCTTTTCTGCACAAACAGAGCTTCTACTCTTATTGAAACATAATAGTTGAGAGTGAGACTGAATACTTTGCTTGACGTTTGTAACTATTGTATCAAGCCTGAAGAAGAGGACTTTACTCTTTCTCTGAGATGAATGTTTTTCCAAATTATCACAGCCAATGAACCAGATTATCTTTTTTTTAAAAAAAGATTTATTTATTATTATATGTAAGTACACTGTTGCTGTCTTCAGACACACCAGAGGAGGGCATCAGATTTCATTATGGGTGGTTGTGAGCTACCATGTGGTTGCTGGGATTTGAACTCAGGACCTTTGGAAGAGCAGTCAGTGCTCTTACCCGCTGAGCCATCTCACCAGCCCTGAACCAGATTCTTAATCTCACCTAATGTCTGTGCCACCCTCCATGCAGAGCCATTGTTCATTGAAACAGTTGGTGAATGACTTTATGGATAGACCATCTTAATACACTCACCATTTCTTAAATGAATGTAACCTGTTCTCTGTGGGCTGAGAATGATGACAATCACTCAAGTCAAATAGCTTTGACCATAGCAACAAGTCTGTATCCAAAAATCATGCCTACAATCCATTCCTTGGGACAACAGAACTGTCAACTCTCAGCTTAGCTACAATAGAGGTAAAATCCTTTGGTGATGTGAGGATCATTGAAATACAGCCTTATTATAAAGAAATCCAATGTCTAAAAATTGTTCTTATTTCGGGCTTGTACCACAGTAAGAGCCAAGATTTTAAGCTCTACTATATACAAAACAAACAAACAAACACCAGTTTAATTTTGAAGATAAGGGCTTTTGATTTCCAGTGGTCAGTATGTAAGTATCAGAATAACATATTTTTTGGATCCTATTGTTGGGAGAACACTTAAATTTAAAAGTTACTTTTTGAGAAGCTGACTTGAGTTTCATTAAAAAAAACCACACACACACAAACTGGTAAATGAATTTTAGCTTTGGATGAGGATGGAATTTCCAAAGATTTCTGTAATGACCCTAAATGTACTTCTGTCATTTTGCACTACATGTTCATGTGGAATGGTACAGTCGGCATTAACAGTTGAAGAATGAAGATATGCATCAACTCCAAAAAACGATGAAATGCTGTATGCTCTGCAGTCTCGAATGCTGAGCCAATATTTACTTCTTTGTGTAAAAGAAACACTATCTATCTCAATGGCATGCAAATTTGTTTTCACCTTTACTAAATGACAAGACTATTTCTAGACTAAAATAAAATTGATATTGTTTAAAAGACATTTCTTCATGGTCTACTGTCAGTAGATATTTGGTTTTCAGCCCTGCTATATATTTGAGATCGAGCAAAGATTAATTGCACAGAGGTGGAAAAGGTTCAAGAAACTGAGCCCTTGCTGTGAGATGCATGGGGCTTCTCCTTCTCCCAGCTCTAATGACTCCATATATCTACTTAACAGAATTATTGTGGCATGATCATGTACTCATGCTGCAAGTGAAAAGCCCCTTGAAGCTCAGCAGGAGCAGGCTTAGTGTTTGTAACTGCTTCATGCCTGAAAGCATAAAGTGTGGTGTTTTATTACTCTTAAATGATCTGTGATGAAATGATTGAAGACACCATTATGTGGAACATAAACAATCCAGTGAGAGTGTGAGGCCAACAGTTTAGAGCTTCAGGCTCTTAAGCAGTGCCAAGAGCATTCCTGACCAACACTAGCTGGCACTGGGCTTCCATGTGGTAACTTATGGATTCTGTGGGGAGCAGCATTCTCTGTGTAGGGTAACTCCAATTAATTTTTTAAGTGAAAAAAACATTTATTTAGAAGTCTTATAAAATAGTAATTTTCCATATGGCTTTTCCCAAACATCTTTGGTATTAGTAATCCCTTCGCCACATTACTTTAACAAAAGAAAGAAAGAAAAAATTATTTTAAAACACAAAGCATAGAATCTCAAATGAATCTTATTTTTATGTTTTTAAAAAATTATTATTCTTTAATCTTTTTTTACAGTCCAGGCGTTATCGCCCTCCTGGTCTACCCTCCAACAGTTCCTCATCCTATTCCTCCTCCCCTGTCTCCAAGAGGATGTCCCCGTCCCATCCCCATCCCACCAGACTTCCCTACTCCCTGGGGCCTCAAGTCTCTTGAAGGCCTCATATTAGCCGGCGTATGCTGCTTATCTGGCTCAGTGTCAGAGAGATCTGGGGAGTCCAGGTTAACTGAGACGCTGGTCTCCATATGCTGTTGTCCTTTTCCTCAACTTCTTTCAGTCTTTCCCTAATTCAACCACAGGAGTCCTCAGCTTCTGTCTATTGGTTGGGTGTAAGTATCTGCATCTGACTCTTTCAGCTGCTTGCTGAGCCTCTCAGAGGGCCTCCATACTAGGCTCCTTCCTGTCTGTAAGCACACCATAGCTTCAGCAATAGGGCCAGGCCTTGGATCTTCCCCTTGAGGCTGGATCCCAACTTGGGCCTGTCACTGGACCCCCTCTTATCTCAATTTCGTCTCCATTTTTGTCCCTGCAGTCTTTTAGGTAGGGACTATTCTGGGTCAGAGTTTTTAACTGTGGGATGGGAACCCCATCCCTCCACTTGATGCCCTGTCTTTCTACTGGAGGTGGACTCTACAAGTTCTTTCTCCCCACTGTTGGGCATTTCATCTAAGGTCCCTTCCTCTGAGTCCTAAGCTACTCTCACCTCCCAGGTCTCTGGTACATTCTAGAGGGTCCCCCTACTTCCTACCTCCCGAGGTTGCCTGTTTCCATTCTTTCTGCTGGCCCTCGGGGCTTCACTCTGGTTTGCCCCAATACCTGATTATGTTCTCCCCTCTCCCCTTTGTCTCCTCTGCCACCCAGGTCCCTCCTTCCCTCTGCCCCCCATAACTACTTTCTTCTCCCTCCCAAGTGGGATTGAGGCGTCCTCACTTGGGCCCTTCAGCTTGTTAACCTTCTTGAGTTCTGTAGTTTGTACCCTGGGTATTCTGTAATTGGTTTTGGCTAATATTCATTTACTAGTGCGTACATACCATTCATGTTCTTTTGGGTTTGAGTTACCTCACTCAGAATGATATTTTCTAGTTCCATCCTCAAATGAATCTTTCAAATAGTAAGACTTTTGGCAAAATAATAGGACCAAAATGAAAAGGTTGAGTTGTAGGTGCGTATTAGGGTCTGGTGAAGTATTTCCAGGTTGTTCATATTTCAGTGCAGATAAACCTCTGGATACAGATGTTATTTCTGCTTTTCATGGCTGTATTCCGATTTTTGTTGAGTATGTGACAGGAACCCCAGAAGACAAAGAGAAGGTAGATTCTTGGACCTTGTTCCACAGCCTGCTACCCACTAAAAGTGTGATACCCATCTGTCCCCACACTCCCACTCTATCTGCATGTGTGTTGCCTTCCCTTCCTGTAATAGCATATGTATCTTTCCTTAGTTCAACTCTAATAACAGGGACTAGATCAACTACAGAGATTAGAGCAGCCATAAAGACCAGGTTTACTAGTGTACTTTGAAGATTGCAGTGGCACCAGAGTGTCCTGAAGAATAAACTGCCCCCTGATCCATATCTTACACAAAGCAAATAGCTTCTTACAAAATACCATACTTATGACCAGTGGGAAATTACCATTCCCTATTGTACCCCAGAAATCCTAATACAGCTTCCTCTCTATATGCATTCATAACTATATAATTATAACTAACTAACTATATACTATATACTATATATTGCATATATACATACATATGCATATGTCTACTCCATGTGAATATATATTTATACTATATAATATAATAGTTTAATACAGTAATAAAATATACTGTATAATTATATATATATGTGGTTTATATTCATGTGACAAGCATATGCATATGTACCTGTAGGTACCCATAGAGTCAAGAAGAGGGTGTCTGAGACCCTGTGGGCTGTCTGATCTGGGTGCTGGGAAGGAAACTTGGGTCCTCTGAAAGACTCTTATGTATCACCCCTCTTTCCTTTAGTGTCCAGGGGTGGTCTAATAGCTATCAGTGCAACAGCGCTTCTGTCCCTGAAGAAAAGCTCCTCCCCATTGTAGCTCTCCTGTGTGTTTAGACTCCCTGGCTCTGTTTCTTTTGTGTTGTCATTGCCAGAACTTTCTGTGTTTAGCATCACCTTAAACATTTGTTTTTAATATAAATAATATCCATGATTTGGGAGAGTTCTTTTCATGCTCATCACCCAAGTAAAGAGAAGAGTTTGAGGCATGAGCTTTTATATCAGTAGTATATGGTATACCAGGACCCAACAGGACAGACAACAAGCTTATGTAAAATGATTAGTACATTACTGTTCCCAAGAGTGCATGATAACCTGGGTTAGTGAGATGGCTTAGTGGGTAAAGGCACTTATTACAGGAATCTGATAACCTGATAACCAGGAGTTTGATCCCAAGAATCCACACAAAGGGGGAAGGATAGAGATGACTCCAGGGTTGTCCTCTGACCTCCACACACATTAGATATCCACAGATCCTCAAAAACATTGCACATTCTAAATTTAAAGTGTTATATGTGAGTAAAATCTGTAGTGTAACAGAGAACCACTCCAGGGAGCTGTGAGAGACTGTGAGAGACTGGCCCCAGTCATCACCATCATAGCCAGTTATGAGCAGCGAGGTTGGGACCCATTAGTTGCTGTCAATCCTCAATACCTGTGTCACCAAATCTGTCTCCAAAGGCAACCCTTGTGGCCTCACAGATTCAGTGCTCCACCACCACCCCCCTGAAGGGACAAAAATGTCGTTACAAGGGCTGACTAGGGAACAGTGTAATGGTTCAAAGTAAGGAACAGAAGGGAGCTGGTTTCATCAACAGAATGACACTATAAAGAAGAATAACCCCAGGAAGTACCTTCATGGAGTAGGGGACGGAGAAACAGAGGAGTCTGATAATGAAGGAGAAAAGGGTGCTAAGGCAGCAGATGTTACAGGTTCTGTGGAGTTCCAGTTAAAGCCAGTATATGTGCAATAGACCATAACCATTATAGATGCTATTCACAGCTGTAGAGGGTGGTTCAGGTGAAGACTTAGGAAGGCACAGTCATTGAGTTAACAAAGGCATTTTAAGAATAACTGGAGTGTGTGTGTGTGTGTTTTCTATTTGAGGATGTGAGATAGTTCCTGGGCAGGTGTGCACATGTGACTCTCAGGGAACTTAAAGTGGTGTAGACAAAATGACATGCTACACATGTTGTTACAGTCCTTCATGCAATTACAAACAAAATGACCAGAATAGTGAGTGTGGGGAAAAGAATAGGGTATTAGAGAGCGCTCTTGAAGGCCAATTCCTACTACAGGAAGCAAGCCTTACTACATGCGGAGACTTGATGGGTGTTAACTACAGTGTTGCATCCTTTCTTTTCAAGAAGAGATGGAAGATGCTGACAACCAGGTTGCAGGAGAACAAGGCAGATCAGCAAGACAGAATATATTGGGATTACAGATGATTTTGTAGGGGCCTTCCTTCTAGAGAGTACCGCAATGAAGAGGACAATGAAAGTCAAGAAGAGGAGACCCAGGGTCAGCATCCTTCTCAACACTATGTCATTGGTTTCAATACACAGAGAACCTTAAACCACAAAGATGGCAGAGATAAAAGCAGTCCACCCACTAGCAGAGAATTCATCTGCTCCTGGGGCTCAGTAGGGCAAGGGTGAATAAGTACCATTTTACTATCTTAACCACCATCCGATTTGTTCATCCAATGAGAAGAAATATAAGATTCCAGTAGGAAGAAATCTCTTATGGAAGAACAGGAGAAAGGATTGTGGGCCTCGAAGGGGATAGAAACTCCATAGGAAGACCAAAATAATCAACTAACCTGGACTCTTGGAGCTCTTAGAGACTGAACCATCAATCAAAAAACACACACTGGAAGGAGTTGCAGAGACAAACTATGGAGCAGAGACTGAAGAAAGGACAATCCAGAGACTGCTCTACCTGGAAGTCCTTCCCATATTCAGTCATCAGACCCAGACACTATTGTGGATGCCAGAAAGTGCTGGCTGACAGGAGCCTGATATAGCTGTCTCCTGAGAGGCTCTGACAGTGCCTGACTAATACAGAAGTGGAGGCTTACAGCCATCCGGACTGAGCACTGGGTTCTCAATGAAGGAGCTAGAGAAAGGACCCAAGGAGCTGAAGGGTTTGCAGCCCCTTAGGACAAACAACAATATGAACCCTCAGAGCTCCCAGGGACTAAACCACCAACCAAAGAGTAAACATGGTGGGACTAATGGCTCCAGCAGCATATGTAGCAGAGGATGGCCTAGTTGGTCATCAATGGGAGGAGAGCCCTTGGCCCTGTGAAGGTTCTATGTCCCAGTGTAGGGGAATGCCAGGGCCAGGAAGAGGGAGAGGGTAGGTTGGTGAGCAGGGGGATGGGGGAGGGAACAAGTTTTTTTTTTTTTTCTTTCCAGAGGGGAAACCGGGAAAGGAGATAAGGAGGTATCATTTGAAATGTAAATAAAGAAAATATGTAATTAAGAAAAAACATACATCGACTGCAACTAGGCCTTCCCATACATATGGAGCAGATGTTCAGCTTGGTCTTCATGTGAGTCCCAAATAACTGGAGCAGGGGTTATCCCAAAAGTTGTTGCCTGTATATGGGATATGTTCTAGCTGGGCTGCCTTGTCTGGCCCCAGTGGGAGAGGAAGTGCTGAGCCTCACAGAGACTTGAAGTGACAGGGTTGGTGGGGGATACTCAGGGGGATCCCACCCTCTTAGATGAGAAGAGAAAGGGTGATGGAGGGAAGAATTGTAAGAGCAGGTGAGCTGGAGGGGGACAGTGAGTGGGATGTAAAGTAAATATGTTAAAAATTTAAATTAAATTAAAAAAAGAGAAATGACCAAAGATTGTTGCTGAAGACCATGCTTTTTGTCCATTGTCCAGATACATTAGAGCTATCTGCATTGTCTATACAGCATGGGTTTTTATTATTTTGTTATTTTTACCTAAAGATGTTTCTCTGGGGTAATGACAAACATGTTTGAAAATTTTAAAGTTTTTTAAATTGTTCTATTATCTGGTTGAATTGAGATTTTTAAGAATGTCATTTTCAATTTGAAATAAAAGTTTACAACTTGATATTTTAAAAAAGTCAACAAACTGCAAGCACCTGCTAATATGAGTCTTAAATTAAAAAAAAAAAGGAGTGTCTTAACCCAGAGACTCGGGTGAGAGCCGCCATTTTCTCTCTGGTGAGTCTCTAAGACTGGAGCAGCCAGCCAGGAGGCACAGGCCCCACAAGTCCCAGGGGAGCTGCAGGGCAGCAGGGACAGGATCCTCTTAGCTTCCTAGTGACAGAGGTGGATCAGCGTCCTTCTCTGCCCCTTCCCTTCAAGTAGAGGGCCTACCTCCAGGGAGCACCTTAACCCAGAGACTCAGGTGAGAGCCACCATTCTCTCTCTGGTGAGTCTCTAAGACCAGAGCAGCCAGCCGGGAGGCACAGGCCCCACAAGTCCCAGGGGAGCTGCAGGGTGGCAGGGACAGGAC
>NW_022196898.1:19621240-19657683 GCF_008632895.1 Mastomys coucha
GTTTTTTGGAGGGGAAACTGGGAAAGGAGAAATTTACATGTAAATAAATAAAATATCTAATAAAAAATTAATTAAAAAAAGTGTCCTATGCTATGTGGTTTGAATAAGAATGGCCTCCATAAGCTCATATTTGAATATATTTGAATAGTTTGGCACTAGTTGGTAGAATGTTTGGGAAGAGTTTGACAGGTGTAGACTCTTTGGATGAGATGTGTCACTGGGGATGGGCTTTCAAAATCACAAATCATTCCTAGTTAGCTCTTTCTGCTTTATGATTTCTAGAAAGCTTTAAAGAGGGAAGATAATGTCTTAAAGAAGGGGCTTCTTCACAAGGGATGCTGGGATGAAGGAGAATAGGCCTATGTCCATTATTACTTCAAAGGGGCACAATACAAAGGCACCTAGGGAGGGGCTCTTAAAGGAACAAGTTGGGACCAACCTTGCTGAAAATCAAACAGAGCTCTCTGCGATGTGAAGTCTTAGCTACTGCCCCAGCCCTGTGCCTGCCTGCCTGCTGCCATTCTCCCTTCCATGATGGTTATGGACTCACACTCTGAAATTATAAGCCCACCCAAATCAACACTTTCCTTTATAAGTTGCCTTGATCACAATATCTCACCACAGCAATAGAAATGTAACTAAGATATAAGAACATCTTATGTCTTACACGCCAGAACTTTAGAGATTAAAGCAGGACTGCCCCAGCTACAGAGTGGCTGTTGTAGTCAAGGTTAAAGTGTGAGATCCTGTCTTATATCCAACTCCCTCAAAAACCTCCAAACAAACAAACAATAGAATCTTACAAGAAAACAACAGATCGAAGGGGAACAATTCTCTTTAGTAGACAGTGTATAATAAAATAGTAGTTGTTGGCTAGGTTCACTAATTGCTTTTAGTTATCTTTGACTTTTCTTCCTGTCTTCTGTTATGTTCTCTGCAGATTCTTTAACTACACCACTTTACTGGTAAATAGTTGTTTAGGTCTTGCTTCTGCATAAAATCCTCTGACACTGTACCCAAAAATATCCCAAGAAAGAGCTTACAAATCTGTTTTAGTTAGGGTTTCTATTGTTCTAATGAAACACCATGACCAAAAGCAACATAGGGAGGACAAAGTTTAATCTGCTTTCACTTCCGTATCATAGTCCATCAGTGAAGGGTGTCCTGGCAAGCAGCAGGGGAGCTGGGAGGCAGGATCTGAAGCAGCAGCCTTGGAGGAGTGCTGCTTATTTGCTTGCTCCTCATGACTTGCTCATCTTGATTTCTTAAAGAGGCTAGGACCACCAGCTCAGGGGTGGTACCTCTCAGTATGGGCTGGGCCCTTCCACATCAATCACTAATTAAGAAAATGCCTATAGCCTGATCAGGCATGATATGGAGGCAATTTCTCAACTGAGACTCCTCTCAGATGACTCTACCTTGTGTTAGGTTGACATAAATGTAGCCAACATATTTTCCTTGGCTTGAGAGCTTTAAGTATTCTTATAGATGATTTATAAAGGTCATCTATCACTAGGGATGATCTGTTAAGAACCAGACCCAACAAAGATCTCATCCCTTCCAAATCAGATTGTGGCATTCTGTGACCAAATTTATTCAACAGTAGCTTATAATTTACAAAGGAAACATTCCCACTCATTACAGTGAAGTGAGAACATGTTTAAATACGTCCAGCTGGACCTGTATGATACTGTGTGACCTCTGATGAAATCAACAAGAACTTTTAGTCTTCTATACTCTTTCAAGAGTCAAAGTCACTATTGGCAAGTATTTACAAAGGGTTTTGTAACCCTCAGGGCATTAACTATTTTTAGAACTTTTTAGAGACACAAGTTTCTGAGGATACTCAGCTCAGTCCAATGCAGTACATAGTAGTCATATTTATAACATATAGGCTATTGGTAGCTTCTTATTATGGAAGCCTAACATGAATAAAGAGCAATTTGACTTCTTTGAAAAGAACTGTGGTGGTATCTGATCCTTGAATGGTTTTGTAGCATTTTTTTTATACAATGTATGAGCTTCTCTGGGTACTCTTGTGGCAGTTCCCTTTTCAGCTCTCCTTAAGAAGCAGGGCATTCATTTATCTATTGTCTGTCTATCTATCTATCTATCTATCTATCTTTCTATCTATCCATCCATCCACTTATCCATCCATCTATCCATCTGTCTGTCTATTTTACATCCTGACTGCAGTTTTCCCTTCCTCCTATTCTTACCCTGCCTCCCACTCCATCTATCCATTCATCCTCCATTTCCCTTCAGAAAAGGGCAGACCTATGAATATTAAGAAAACATGGCATATCAAGGTGCAATGAGGTGCCAACAAGAGGCACCTCCTTTTCTGTTACATCTAGATAAGGCAACACAGTAGGAGGACAAGGGTCTCCAAAACAGGCAACAGACTCAGGGATAGCCCCTGTTCCCACTGTTAGGAGTCCCACAAAAACACTAATCTGCACAACAGTTACATGCATGCAGGAGGCCTAGACCAATGCCATGTATGCTCTCTCATTGGTTGTTTAGTCTGTGTGAACCCCTGTAGGTCCAGCTTAGTTAATTCTGTGTATTTTCTTGTGGTGCCCTGATCCCTCTGGCTTCTACAATCCTCCCCGGCTTCCACAGGATTTCCCAGGCTCTGTCTAATGTTTGGCTGTGGGTTCTCTACATCTGTTTTCATCAGTTGCTGGATGAAGCCTCTCTGATGACAAATTGGGTTAGGCACCAACATATGACTATAGTAGAATGTCATTAATTTTTAGTTCTTTCTTCTCAAGCACTTTTTGTTTGGGGCTTTAGGCCTCAATCCAAAGACTCTGTTGCTACAAAAACACAGGTAAATGCATATGCCCCATGCTCTTAGTATCTGAGAGCCTTCCTTAAAAATATATCTTTTTAATTCTTTGATGATATCATGTATATATATACATACATACATATACATACATATATACATACATATACATATATATATATATATATATATATATATATATATATATATATATATATATGTGCCTATCTTTAGCCTATCCCCCAACTGTCTTCAGACATCTACTAGAACACTCCTTCTTACCTTGACATGTTTTCTCTCTCTCTCTCGCTCTCTCTCTCTCTCTCTCTCTCTCTCTCTCTCTCTCATACACACACACACACACACAGAGTCCAGTTAGTTTTTGCCTGTTGGAATGCTCGCTCATCTTGTTGGCTTGATCTTATGCAGCTTACACAGCCACAGTGAGCTCACAGTGCAGTGTTGTTGTCAACCTGAAGACAGCTTTTCACAACACTCTTCCATACCTTCTAGAGCTTACAAGATGGGGTTGATAAAAATGACCCCTTTAGGGTTTAACATAATTGCTTACTCTCAGCTCTTGACAGGATCATAACACAGATATGATCCTCTGCATTAAGTTGCTCACTGCAGAAAGAGACAGTTAGAGAGCAACAAGTTTCCTTGTATTCTCAGAGACACCTTTCTCAACTCCTAGTCAGCCCTGCTCATTGATTTGTGGAAACTGAGGCTTCAGACATAGGACAATAAATGTTCCTGGAAGTTACATGTAGAAACAGACTAAATGATGAAAGAGAAGAGGTTAAAAGGACTGGGGAGATTTCTGGTTATTTTAAATGAAACTGCTATGAATGTAGTTGAGCAAATGTCAATCTGGTAGAATGGAGTATCCTTTGGGTATATGCCCAGGAGTGGTGTAGCTGGGTCTTGAGGTAGATTGATTCCCAAATTTCTGAGAAACCACCATATTGATTTCCAAAGTGGCTATACAAGTTTATACTCCCACCAGCATCCTTACCACATCCTCACTAGCATGAGCTGTCACTTGTGTTTTTGATCTTAGCCATTCTAAGATGTAAGGGGTAAGATGGAATCCTAGAGTCACTTTGATTTACATTTCCTTGATGGCTAAGGATGTTGAATATTTCTTTTTTCTCAACCATTTGGGATTCCTCTCTTGAGAATTATGTTTAAATTTGTATCCCATTTATAATTGGGTTACTTGGTTTTTTGATGTCTAGATTCTTGAGATGTTCCTCAACTGAAAGATAGATACAGAAAATGTGGTACGTATGAGTGGAGTATTACCCAGCTGTTAAAAAAATAGCATCATGAAATTTTCAGGCAAATGGATGGAACAACAAAAACAAAACCAAAAATATCCTGTGAGGTAACCCAGACTCAGAAAGACAAACATGGTGTATACTCATTTTTAGCGCATATTAGCTATAAAGCCAAGGAAGTAAAAGTACTATAATATAGACCCAGAGAAGCTAAGTGAGAAGGAAGGATCAAGAGTGGTCTCATGAATCTCCCTGAGAAGGGAAAAGAGAATAGATATGGAGGATGGACTGGGGCTGGTATAGATGGGAACAGGAGAGTTCGGGTTGTGGGGGGATGGAGGAAGAGATGTGGGAGAGATGAATTGGGGCATTTTAGGGGTAAGGTAGAAACCTAATGTAGTAGAAACTCCCAGGAATCTATAAGGGTAACCTAGCAAAGACTCCTAGTAAAGGAGATACAGAACCTCAACCAGTCATCTTCTGCAACCAGGAAGGCTTCCAGTGAAGGGATTGGGACTCCAACCCAGCCACAAAATCATACAATTTGTCTAGGCCTCAAGATGTGCTGGGGTAAAGGTAGTGAAGAACTTGTGGGAGTGGCCAATCACTGACTGGTCCAGCTTGAGACCCATGCCAGAAGAGGGAACCCACCCTGGACACTGCCTGGATGGTCAGGATCCTGAGGCTAGCCTAGGATAGTATCAAACACCACTGGGAAAAAAAGTCAATAAAATGATTCCTAATGATACTTTGCTATACTCTTACACCAGAGCCCAACATTACTGTCATCAAAGAGGCTTCATCCAGCAACTGATGGGAGCAGATGTAGAGGCTCATAGCCAAACATTAGATGGAGATCTGGGAATCCTTCTTAAGATGGGGAAGAAGGATTGTAGGAGCCAGAGGGGTCAGGGATACTATAAACAAAACTACAGAATCAACTAACCTAGATTCATAGGGGCTCACAGAGACTGAACCGACCACCAGGGAGCCTGTGTGTCTGACCTAGGTCCTCTGCATATTTGTTATGCTTGTGTATCTTGGTGCTTGTGGGACTCCTAGTAGTGGGAGTGGGGGCTGTTTCTGAGACCTTTGGCCTGCTTTTGAAACCCTTTTCATCCTACTGGGTTGCCTCATCTGGCCTTAATATGAGGGGAGGTGCCTAGTGTTATCGTAACTTGCTATGCCATGTTCAGTTGATATCCCCTAGAGGCTTGTCCTTTTCTAAATGAAAACAAAGGAGTGGATCTGGGAGAGAGAGGTGGTGAGGGAGAGGGACTGTGAGAAGTGGATAGAGGGGAAATTGTGGTGGGAAATATAAAAAAAAATTTTAAAAAGGACTGGGGAGGATATATGGTAAATGTGTCACTAAAACACAAGTGGTATCTCTCCAGATACTGCAGCCATCAATCTTGTGATTTTTCTTACCTAACTCCCACATGAAGTCTGATTGTTCACTCTGGAATTTGTGTATTTATCTGCTGTCATTTGTGACCATCATACATCCCCTTCTGCTAATAATCGTAGTGCCTGGGTTACGAGACACCCTTGCATTTCAGGGAAAGGACAGGGTCTTGCCAACAACTAGGAGAGCTGGAACCAGAAAGCTGAGTGTCAAGAATCACTATAAATTCAAATAATGAAGATTCTTTAAATTGGAAGAGCATGAACTCCACAACCTCTTGTTGAGCCTCTGTAAGGAGATGAAGTGAAGCAGAGGGGATCTTACTAGATAAGCCTATGGAAAATGGAGAGATCTGCTGCCTGCTCAGTCAGGGTTATTTGAATTGTGGGGGACATGAACTCTTTTCACAAAAAGAATTGAAGTATTAATATGAACAAGAAAGTAAGACGTTTATTTATGGCTTATGTTAGGGAAAAATACATATGGTCAAGGGAGGTCTTCAGGGAATGAGGTCAGGGAGTTGCAGTTTGCTTAAGTTAAATAAATATAATTTAAATAGTTCAATAGTTAAATAAATTTAACATGGCTCAGCTCCCTCTGAAGACGTCCACAGGCTAACCAGACCAGAATGTAATCAATTCTGTTAGGTGCCATTAATCAAAATGAATTTTAAAATGGGCCAGTTTAGGGGGTAAGAGTGAAAAAAACCAGACCTACAATCCACAGGAACCAATTAGACTGTGTCCAGCTTGACCTGGAACTGGTGAGTCTTCTGTGTCATCCTATAAGGAAATTACATTTAAACAACTGGATTGTTTTTTGTTCTTATTTGTGCTGTTTTTTTTCCTTCAGTCCCTTTCTGTCCATAAGGTCGACTCGCTCTTTTGCTCTTTTCAATTTGGTATTATAGAGTGAGATGTTCACTTCTGGATTCCCTTAAAAAAATACCAGTTAGAATTCTTAGGTAGATCTGATATGATTTTTGCCCTTTGAAACTCACAAGACTTTTCCATTTTGAATATAGAAAACAGAAAGAAATTCCTTTTTTTCTTCACCCTTCTTTCTTCCACTTCCCCATGTTCTTTCTCTTGCCCACCCCTTCCCCACCCGCCCCTTCTCTCTGCTGTCCCTCTTCCTTTACTCCGAGTTTAAGCAGTCTGAGCATGGATGTGTGGGATGTGTGACCAACCTGTGACATGGTGCTCTTGCTATCAGTTACATCCCTTACCATCAGGATCATGACATCTGGGAAATCTACCTGCCTCTGGTGTGCTGTGGGTGCTCCAGACTGAGTGTATGGGGGTGGGTGGGTGGAACCATCTGGTCCTATTTTATAGTCTATGTTGATACTCCTTCAATCAGAAACCTAGGTCAAGGTGTGGCCTCATAATGTTCCATTGTTGAGAAAAGTAATGGTGGAACAAGCAATTTGAATCTCAAATTCATAGAAAAGGGATTAGACATGTGAATGGGATGCATCTGGATTGCATACAAAGGGTCGACAAGAAAGCTCTGGAAATAAGCTAGTTGGCCAGCTCACCAGGAAAAACAGCCTTACTGTTGGTGCTTCACTGTTCTCTGAAGAATTGAGCAGGAACAGCTGAGAGAGGCCCAGCCCTGAAACTTGATCTTACAGAAAGTTAAACTCTCTAATGAGTGTTAACATAATTAAAAATATTCTCCTTACATTTCCTTGTATGTGTGCACATGCAGCCCCTTGTGAGTGGTCAGGGACAATGTGTGGGGGCTGCTTGTCTTCTTCCAGGATGTGTGTCTGCAGGGATGGGCCTCAAAGCTGCCCTGGTGGCAAGTGCCTTTACCTTCTGAGCCATCTGATTGATGGGCTCAGGGGTGACCACGCTGTTGATGTGTTAGTCAGTTTTATAGTGCAGAGAGCCTAGACAACTAGTCTATCTCATGATGGAAAATCTGAAACTTCAAACTGGACAAAGCCTTAAAAACTAGATAAGTAGTAGTAGGGAACTATGATGTCCTTTTCAATCTCTGGAAAATCTCCTATCCTCTTCTCATAACCAGCTCTAGGTATACCTCCCCAGGATGAAGGTGTATGGGGGTGGGTGGGTTTCCTTCGAGTACACTAGAAGCTTTTCTTTTCTTGTTCATATTTTAGAATATTTTATTATTAAAAACAAAATTACAGTGTTTTGTTTATGATTTTATTTTTGTACTAATAAGGATCTTGCTTTGTTTGCATCCCCAGTTGTCCTCAAACCCTCAATCTCCTGTGCAGGAGAGCTAATGGATTATGGATTAATGGATTAATTGATAGGTTAATGGATTGTGGGGAGGTTGTAGTGTTCCTGGTTCAGAGTCCAGTTGCTGTTAATCTTGAGCAGTCTTCACCCTACTTCCTGAATAGCCATTCCTTGGCTACCTCTGTATCAGACCTAACATCCTGATAAACAGATTAAAACCTTCACCATGTATTATCTTAAAACCCTCTTCTCCACCAATCAAAGGGCTAAGAATACCATCAGATAACATCCCAGGCTCATCTGCCTGGCTGCAACCTGCTTTTCTGAAGACCCTACCAGCATGCTTTCAAATTGCTTTGTTTTATGCCTTTCTTTGTTCTATTATTATAAAACTGTTTCACTTTGGAAAACAGAGAAGTGGGGTGACCCAAATACATGCTTTTCCAGGCCATGGTCAGTCAAATTTGGCTGCAGGATCATGTCCCTTGAGGTGAAAACTATGGAGTTTTGTGTGTGTGTTCGTTGACAATTTCAATTTTTGTCTCATTAGTTTTCTTCCTTATCAAATCTAACTGGTAATATACAGTAGGATAATTTTTTCCCAAATGTTAAAAAATAAGAAAGTTTTACAAATGACCCCAGAGTGCCTGTCATGTAATCTGTTATAATTTTCATCTGCTATTTAGTCATTTCTCTTTATTCCCTTTACCTACATGTCCTGATGCCTAGTTAGCTTTCCACAAATCTGTCTTGTGGATGAAGGCTACTCCTTAGATCCACAATCAGAAGTTTCTTATGTTCAGGTGCCTGATACACAGGCCAAACTTGCTTGTCCAGAGCTTGGGAAGCTGAATAGTGCTCTGTAAGATGGCTGCCTGATAAACCTTGTACCAAACACCTGGCTAGACACTGGGCGTTCAGAAACAAGGATGATGGTGCCTTCTAGAAGCACACTATGTATAGGACCCACGTGAGTTAGTGACAGAAGAGGAAGAAGCAGAAAATGTGTTAGGGATTCATTTTTTTTTGTATAAGATGTAGACTAATCAATGATGCTATGTTAAACTCTGTGACTTCTTGGCATTTTGTGT
Source organism: Mastomys coucha (assembly GCF_008632895.1). Lineage (NCBI taxonomy): Eukaryota > Metazoa > Chordata > Mammalia > Rodentia > Muridae > Mastomys > Mastomys coucha. The sequence goes on from NW_022196898.1 coordinate 19,630,030, forward strand.
TGTTGTTATACAATTAGATAAAACAAGTTTGGAGAATATACATATACATATACATCCTCACTCAATACCAAGGAAAGAACATTTTATGAGTCCTAGTTTACTAAGTGACAACACTATGGTCCCCTGGAACCTTCGACCCTTTGAATTTTCTTGTTTCAAACTTCTAAGCACACCATTGAAATAATCATATAGTGGAAGCAAAGGAAAAGCACACCGAAAGTGTTTCTGGTCCAGACTGTCTGTGGTCAAAGTGGGAACAGTGCTGTCAGGTCTGGAGCATCAGCAGGCAGGCAGGTGTAGTTTTCTTCTTCCTGCTATACACTGGTAGCTTTTAAAACCAAACCAAACCAAACAAACCAAAACAACCCAAAATCCAAACCTGTTGCTTTTATATTTTTTTTGACCCTGTATTTACTATCTTTGTTTGTTCAGAGACAATAGTTACCTTTGATGTGACATACCAGGATGGAGTTTTGTAATAACTCTTATTAAGTTTTTCTCTGTCTATTGGTGTTTGTTTTAACTCTTAGTTTTAGAAGAAACTCTTAAACTGGAAGAAGGTCAAAGTAGTGTATCTTTGTGACTGAATTCTACTTCAGAGAGTGCAACTCTTTGGCCGCTTTGGCAGGGCTAGAGTGCTGCAGATCTTTGCAGACCAGGCCTAGTATACAGAATGACACTCAATGTGGGGTCCTTGAATTCTTTTAGGGTTACATAGATAGCATATTCTTTTTTTTTTTTTGGTTTTCAAGACAGGGTTTTTCTGTGTAACCCAGGCTGTCCTGGAAGTTACTCTGTAGACCAGGCTAGCCTCAAACTCAGAAATCTGCCTGCCTCTGCCTCCCAAGTCCTGTGTAGCATATTCTTTATATTGGTGGGAGTTATGGGGCAGTTCTCTGAATTGGATAACAGGGGGTTCATCCTCAGAGGAGTAGTATATTATTGCCGCAGCTCCCCTCTTTCCCCCATTGGTAAATATTGAGGGAGCTCCAGCTATGGGCTTTTTTGAAAATAGTTTGGGGGTTAGCCATCACAACAGATGGAGGGCAGAGGTCATTTTAGTCAGGATAATGGTTGTCAATTTATCTTGGGACTCCTATTAAGCTAATAGTAAAGCAGGAGTGATTTTTGATTAGCCATTGAATATCAGAGACAGAGAAGAGGGTGACAAGAATGTCAGGTTCTTTTCCTAGGTTTTGTAGGACTCTGTCCCTGACATTTTCAATCACATTAGTGAGTTCATCCACCTCATTTAGTATTTAGGGTATACCACCCACCCATGTGTGAAGCCATTCCAGCATGCCTGGGTTGGTATATAAGGCTCCTGCAAATATAGGGGAGGAAGTAAAGATAAGGTGTCTGAGTATTGCTGGTTCATACTTAGCAAGAGCCATATCAGCCAAGGTTGGGGCCATGTGGAGGGGCTTTGGGTGCTACCCCTATGTGAGTGTTTGTCACAGTCCTCTCCATGGGGTGTCCTGGTCATATGTCAGGACAGAAACCTGGTTGGGTGTTGAGGAAACTCTTACTGTCCTGAGGAATGAGGGTACTGGGGTTTCTGAATCCACTCGACTTTACCAAGTGTTTGTCTGGTGACACAGTTTCACTTACCCCACAGTCACTGCTTCTGCCATTTTCTCATGAACTTCCATAGGATGACTAGGGTGAATGCCCACATCACCTAGTGTGGTCCATAACTTGCCACGCTGCTTCTAGCTAATGGATTTTCAACAAGAAATTTGAGTTTTCTAAGCTCTAGGCTCCTTTCCTGTCACTGAAGTCATGTTACCTATAACACATGTATAAAGCATTGAGACATCCATTAGTATGGTTAATCTTCATTGTCAACTTAGCTCGATTTAGCATCACCATAGAAACATCTCTGAGTATGTCTATAGGGATGTTTCTAGAAAGTTCCAACTGAGGTTGTAAGGCCCACCTTGAAATGGGCAACACTATTTCTTGGAGTAGGGTCCTGGGTTGAATAAGAAGAAGACAATGGATCGATCATCAGCATCCAGTGCTCTCTGCTTCCTGACTGTGGCTGCAGTGTGACAGCTGCAGCGTGTTCCTGCTGTCATGCCTCCTCTACCACCATGTGTTGTGCCTCCCAACAGTGAGCCTGGAGAATCCCCGCCCTTCCTGAAGCTGGTCCTGCCAAGTGTCCGATCACATCCGTGAAGAAAGTAATGAGCAAACGTTAGTTTTATTTGACCATTGTGAGAACCATCTACCTATGAGATTAGGAGGCAGTCATCTGGGGAGTGCGCTGTAGTCTATCGGGAAGAAAGGAAAAGCATGTCCAAACTGGGCATTTGCTTATAAAAGTAAACTGAATTTTATTTCGCAAAAATCAACAAGTATATATTTCATATCTGGCTCCTCTTTAAAATGTACATTTTGTTTCTGAAACAGACATGCAGGTTGATTTTGCAGGCCAAATATCTTCCTTTGTACGTCTCCTTGGAATATTTTCCTCCTAAAACAAAGGTGCCAATATTGTCCAAAACTGGCTTATGTATTTATTTATTTTTTACCCTCCAGAATTGCTAGTGTTAATATTTACTGGGGGGAAAGAAAAACTGCAAGGCTTGGTCTTTGGCTTTTATGTTTGACTCAGCACTATAATTAAAATCTTACATTTGCTTTGAAGATAAACATTTTGAGAGAAATTTAAAAAATCTTGTTTCTGCTGTGCAAAGAAGCTGCTATAGCAAAGCCTTTAACTGGAGCTGCCGCCTCCCCGCTGCTTGGCTATTACTTCCAGCCTATTTATTAGCTTTTCTTCCTGTAGCCCAGGACACACAGTTTCCCTTCCTTTCACTGAAGGCCCAGCAAAACAATGATCTCTCTTCTTTCGTCTCCAGCATCATGTAAGGTGGGGCGTGATCAAAAGTCACAATATCTCAATTTGCTTTGATTATACTTTGTTTCTTAAACTTAAATTATTCTCTAGTATAATAGTTATTTGTTTACCTAAAAAAAAACCCATCATTCCTTTAAAGCTGTGATAAAGCCAGATTTCAGGAGCATTTGAAACAATGCTGAAACAAAATCTGAAACTGTCTCTGACCTATTACTTTAAAGTAAAAGAATTTTAAGTAAACCAAAGAAAATAAAAATGTAAGAAAGAAGAAGAAATGAATTTTAGGTATTAGCTAATTACCAGAAAACAAGACTTTAAAGCTTCATCTATTTATTCCCATCTTTTAATAAATTGTAAACAAGTACAGGGTACTTTTGACAGTAGCCTATGAAGAATACTTTTGTAACACATCCTTTAGTGTAGAATAATATGAAGAGAGTAGTGTAAATATGACTTTGTCATGTTTCTTATAAGTCTATTTTCCAGAAAACTTTTATTTTCAAAGCATTCTGATTTCAAACGAAATCTAAAGCCATAGAGTTGAGCAAATGTGGGCTGTGGGGTTAAAGTCACCGCCTTTTCTATCACCCAATGTGCAGTGTTGCATGTACAAAGCAAGTGGGAAGACACCCATCTCATACTCCAGGCAGGATGTGTGGGACAGTGCATAGAGAGTGCTGGTTAGGTCAGAGGTGAAAGACGATATAGTCACCCAAGTCAGTAAGTTGTAAGCAATGTGAATACATTATGCCATGTTACAGAACTTAGATGACATCAGTTAGAAATTGAACTGTCATATCCACATATTTTAGAGAAAAATTCCCAAGCCAGGCGGATGTGGATGGGGATAAAGACGTAGGCAGTGTATACCACCATAGCCACGATGGTTAGTAAGATGGTGTTGAGCATGGATTGTTCCCAAGGCTCCATGACAGCGCAGCAGGTGATGATCTGATATTGATAGTAGAGCCAGGCAAAATACTCCTTCACACGCTTGAAATCCATGGTTCTTCCTCAAGCTGTGAGAAGTCTGCCTGTTAAAGAAAATAACACAACAGAAGACAAAGTAAGAAACAGAGCATACATCCTTCTGGTAATTCACAGCAAACACCTACTGTTTCATAACCTAAAAATTTGGTCATTTTCAGGCAAAGGGTGTCCATATCAGTAGTCCTAATATGAAATTTGGGTGCTAACTTTTTTAATAGGTTTATTGTGGCTTTAAAAACATCATATGAACTGCCCCCCCTTTCCCCTCCCCTTCCTATCTCCCTCCTAGACTCCTCTCTCCCTTTACTTCCCACTACTGAGTAGTACTGTAGCATCCACACTTTGGTGTGATCTTTCTTCTGGGGTTTCACATGGTCTGTGAGTTGTATCGTGGATATTCTGAGCTTCTTTTTTGGCTAATATCCACTTATCAGTGAGTACATACCGTGTGTGTTCTTATGTGACTGGGTGATCACTCAGGATGGTATTTTCAAGTTCCATCCATTTGCCTGCAAATTTCATGAAATCGGTTTTTTTTTTTAATAGCTGAGTAGTACTCCACTGTGTAAATATACCACATTTTCTGTACCCATTCCTCTGTAGAGGGATTTCTGGGTTGTTTTCAGCTTCTGGCTATTATAAATAAGGTGCTTTGAACATAGTGGAGCATGTGTCCTTATTATATGTTGGAGCATCTTTTGGGTATATGCCCAGGAGTGGTATAACTAGGTTCTCAGGTAGGTCTATTTCTAATTTTCTGCAAGACTGATTTCCAGAGTGGTTGTACCAGCTTGCAATCCCACCAGCAATGGAGGAGTGTACCTTTTTTTCCACAACCTTGCCAGCATCTGCTGTCAGCTGAGTTTTTAAACTTAGCCATTCTGACTGGTGTGAGGTAGGATCTCAGGGCTGTGTTTGATTTGCATTTCCCTGATGACTGAGGATGTTGAACATTCCTTTAGGTGCTTCTCAGCCATTTGGTATTCCTCAGTTGATAATTCTCTGCTTAACTCTGTTCTGTTTTGTTCTTGATTTTAGTGAAAATGCTTTGAGTTTTTCTTTATTTAGGATGATAGGATATAAGCTCCCTATAGATTGCCTTTATTATGTTGAGATACATCCCATGTATCTCTAGTCTCTCCAGGACTTATATTGTGAATGGATGTTGAATTTTCACAAGAGTATATTCCTTGATTCATTTGGGCTGTTATAACAAAGTTCTTAAGAGTAGCGAACATAAGTAATAATATTTTTATGGTTCTATGACTGAGAAGTCCAAAACCAAGGTGCTATCAAATTGGTTGCTTTGAGGGTCTGTCTCTGCATGCAAAATGGTGCATGCCTTAAAGACTGTATCCTTCAAATGTGCAAAGAGTGGAAGGGCTAAGAGGTTGACCTGGCTTCTCATTTGTTTTGGAGGTCCCCCAAATTACCCACGTGCCCAGGGATTCACTGAAAAGCCTCATGAGATTCGATATGCATCTGTGATCAAAGCCAAGATATTCTACATCAAAACTGTATACAACAGGATCAGTAGGAAATGAAGACACAAAGAAATCTAGATTGGTCCATTCAAAGACTTCTTCTAATGGTTTTTCTAATTCCATCACAGGACCGACTTAGTATGCTCATTACCCTACCATCAAAACATGCAGTCATCTATCTATAATATCCAACTGACTGAAGTCCCAATGTGATCTTTCAGTGTTTATGGTGGTACATGACCAGTATAAACCATACTTCCTATCTTGAATTTTGATCCTTTCCTGGCCTTTACTATATCATGCAACACTCGTGATCCTGGGCAACAGCAGTGAGCCATGGCTTCCAGTCAGCTTTGTGATCACAAAGATAGATAAACCCTACTATTTCAAGAACTGTGTGGCTAAGATTTGGTGTTCAATAAGTTAAATTTATTAAGTGGTGTGTGTGTGTGTGTGTGTGTGTGTGTGTGTTCAGGGAGCGTTTGTAAACCTGATCCAGTCTGAAGAAAAGATAAAATATCAGGGATGATTAAAGCCCAAGCAGATAGTAAGGTAAATGAGGAAGGGGGCTGATGGAGAGGACTCACAGAAAGGAGAGAGGTGGGAGGCAGCTTGGGAGGCCAGGGTTCCAGGGAAGAGAGTGAGTGAAACCAACGAGGCTCAAGTGATGCTTTGTGTGAGTACAAGGCCAAGAGTGGGAGCATGGAGGTAGACAAGCTAATTACTTGTCCTTTAACCTATGACTCCAGGGTGTCCCAGAGGTTACTGACTGGAAGGAGGGTATAACGTTAGGAGGGAGGGGCTAAACTCACATATAGGGCACAGCCCATCCTAAAGCCGAGGTGAAGTGGGCTCGCACAGCAATCATTTTGGAAGCTCTATGCCCCAACCTTTCCCGAAGGTAGTGCCTGTTCAGAATCAGCCATATTTTGAATATTTAGAAAATTTGTAAAACTCTTTTCAGTTTTATTAATGAGATAATATTGTTCATTCAGAAATATCATTGACTTTTCTTCTCACTATTGTGGTTTTCATAAAATGCACTAATTAATCTCCTGGCTAATTTTTTTTTAACTTTAAAATTGCCTTCTTGCTTGGGAAGCCATAGCAGACAATGATGACAGTCTTTTGGGAAACCCTGAGCCTTGGAAAGTGTGGAGTAAGCTAGCTGCTGAAATAAAGCTGCTGAAAGTCAACCAATCATCAGAGAATTAGCAGATAAAGGTCATACGAACACATGTGGGAAAATCATATAGCATATCTGTTACATCCAAGACAGACATTTTGACCAAAAATGCCACAATGGCGTGGAAGTAGAAACTTAAAATTTACTTTCACGCTAAGAACGAAACACTAAATTTATTAACTACTTCCAAAATATTTCATTTCTCAGCCCTCTAAATTGCCAGTTTTGACCTGTAAAAATGCTTTTATAGATTTGTTTATTTTCTTACTGTTTGTGCATTCGTGTGTGTGTGTGCGCGCGCGTGTGTTCATGCACATGTAAGGGTACCTATGGAGGCCAGAAGGTGTTCAGTCCCTTGAAATGAGTTCTAGGCAGTTGTAAATTGCTTAACATGGTACTGAGGATGAAACCTTAGCCTTCTCTCTGCAAGAACAGTAAATGCTCTCTTACCCACTGAGCCATCTCTCCAGCCCCAGAGGAAAATGTTTGTATTATCCTGTCTCATTTTAATCTCATGAGGCCTAACAGTTCACAAAAGGCACTGATTCTTTGATTTTTCTTTTCTTTGGATTCTCCTTTTCATTTATTGATGAGAGGAAAATTTAAAGATTGTTTATTCACCATTTCTTATTATTAAAAGGTGGAAAGGAAGGGTTTTTATTGGAAAACCATCTGCTGCAATCTATTGTAGAATGTGCACTATTTTTAGGTTCTAGATTTATTTTGGTAATCTATTTTTCCTTCCTTGTGAGTCCATTTTGTATCTCCTAAGAGACAGACAGACAATATGTACAACGAGAGAGAGAGAGAGAGAGAGAGAGAGAGAGAGAGAGAGAGAGAGAGAGAGAGAGAGCGCGAGCGAGAGAGACACCACCACTCTAGACAATGTGCTGAGTCATATGGGTGGGTGAATTCGTTAACTCACTGTACAGAGTAATTTGAGTACAGCTATATGGCCTCTGAACAGCAATGGCCTCAGAAGGACATGCTCTGTCCCAGAAGGTACTGCAGGCCAAATTCTGTTGGACTATGTAGCAGGCACATCACGCATGAGGGGCTAGGAATGAACACTAGATGGAGGCAGAAGGGGTATGGAAAAAAACACCAGGAAGAATGTTGAAAAATATGCTGAATTTGGGGGAAACCATGACACAAATACAGTAAAATAGTTATCTATAGTCACCCAGAACTAGATTTTTCACACATGCACACACATAGGTGCACACACACACAGACATACACACAGGCACACACAGAGAGACACATACAGACACACAGACATACAGAGAGACACATACAGACCCACAGACATACAGAGAGACAGACAGACACACACACACAGGCATATACACAGACACACACAGGCACACACACACACACAGAGACAGAGACACACACACACACAGACACACAGATGCACAGGCACACACACAGACACACACACAGAGGCACACATAGAGACAGAGACACACACAGAGACAGAGATACACACACACAGATACATACACAGAGACATACACAGACACACACAGACACACACAGACAGACACACACAGACACACAGACACACAGACACAGACACACACACACACACACACACACACACACACACACACACACACGATAGCCCTGATGTTGAGTATCTTCTTCAAGTTGTTCTCCATGTTACTTTTTGAGGTAGGGTTTCTCACTGAACCTGGAGAGCGCTGATTTGGCTAGATTGGCTGGCCAGTGAGCTCCAGGGATCTGCTTTCCTCTGCTTTTACAAGTGTGTTTCCACGCCTAGGTTTTATTTGAATTTGAAGGATCTGAACTCTGGTCCTTGTGCTTACATGGGTACACTTTACTGCCTGTGCCACCTTTCCAGCCCCTCCAGTAAACATCTTAAAGCCTTAAAGGTTCCCAAGAAGATTCAAAATTAATATAATAACTTATATTACCTAATGCCATATCCTAGAGATGATTTTAGAAAAGGACTGGGAATGTCTGCTTTATTTGTGCCTGCTGTGAATATACTTGTTTCTACTTATATGTCTTTAAAATGATGGTTACCCATAAGTGGAAAAAGGGAGAGGTTTTTGTTTTTATTCTTTTAAAAAAAATTTCCATCTACCATTGTGTGATATTGCCTGCCACAGAGTGAGTGTTGGTAGGCTCCAGACTCTGGGCGATGATGAGCTCACGATGGCAGAGCCCAAGGAATTGTGCCACGATGAAAGAGACCCACAAAGACACCTTGTTCCTCTGCTGTGTGAAGACCCAGTAAAAGGACAGCCATGACTGTTCTCCTATGACACGGTGTCAAAAGGAGACTCATTCTTGGGCTTTCGAGCCTTGAGAACTGAGAGGGGTGGAGCTTCGGTGCTGCTAGTCCCCAGTCTACACTAATGTTACAATAACCTGCGCTAAGACAAACTTTCAAACAAAGGCAAGAACAGAAGGTGCTTTTTTTCTTTTCCCCTACATTTTCGTGGTTATGTATCTCAGGAGGCCATGGTGGAACATAAAGCAGCCAAGGGTTCCCTGTAGGAAGGGCACTTGGGACGAGGGTCAGGATTGTTACCTGAAGGAATGAAAGCTCACAGAAAAAGCTTCTCTGAACCACTGTTTTAAATACACACCTCTTCGAGGACAAGCGGGTAGCATATGCTCACAGGCCTAGTGTCCTGTGAGGCAAGGGGGCGCAGCTGTGAGGCTTCCTGGCCTTAGCACCATCCTGTTTCCCCAGACCAGATTCACTCCCTTACATAAGAATTTGTCCTGATCATCTATAATTCAGGTTCTTGTCTGACAATGAAAGGTTTCAAAGCCCTTTTGTTACAAGTCTTACTGGGACTTGGTAAAAACTAAGGTTTTTATTTGTAACGTATACCTTAGCATAGTTGACAGCCCCAACACAGAGTTTTTTCCCAGTTAAGGTTGAGGATTATTAGGGACTTGGGAACCAGGGAGAAACACTACATTCCCAGTTCAGGTGAATGAAAGCAGTGGAAATGTATCGAAGGCTTAGAAGTCTCCAGAGGGCGATTGCATAATAGAATGGCCAGTGAATTGTTACTTTCTATTCCTCAATGCTGTGACCTTTCAACCAAGAGCTGAAGATTCACACTACATTTAGGGGCAGTGGGAAAGGAATAAAAGGGTCTTCTCCCAGCGGAAGGGAGAAGACTAACACTTCTGACCCACATTAGTAAAGGGAGCCACTTCCTTCCGGCTTCAGTGGATAAGAAATCGAGCAAGTACAGCAATTAGAGAAGTACATGTCCCAACATGGTGCATTTGAGCCAGGAAGAGGATGCTGTGAGAGGAGCATGAAGGACCAGCCAGGCTTGCAGAGGAACTATGCATTGTTGTTTAATTTGTGGACTAGGAGTGGTAGAGAATTAGGCAACTGCAACGAAAGATGATTCCCATTGTGATACGGGGCTGCGACATTTGCCTTGGGAATATTGCAGAAGGCACAGTCTTAGGTGTCGTTTTCTGCTCAAGCAAAACATGACAGCAAAATGAACTTCAGTGAAAGGCCCTTCCCTTCCTACAACTCAGCAGCCCTCTTGGGTAACAGCTACATTTCTCCTTCAACCTTAGAGTCAAGGGCTGAAAGGTCAGAAGGGCCCAAGTTGATTCTGGCTAACTCCTTCCTGACTCATTTTGGAATTCCATAGCAGTCATTCAGTGTGTGTGTGTGTGGGGGGGTTGGGGGGAGGGGTTGGGGGAGAAAACATGCGCTTCATATTTAGAACCTGATAAAAAGTGTTTTATCTGTGGCAGAGAAAGAGATCTGAACCAACTGTGTCTGTACTCAGAAGTAGCTTTCTTTAAAAGTGTGATTTATGCAAACACAAGCCTTCCTTTCAGTAATTCATTTATTAAATGAATTGGGAGTGCAGTATTTCCTTCCAAATGGTATAATACAGAAAGGACAGGCAGGGGAGTGGGGTTGAGGAAGTGGGAGACGAGAGAATATGACTTCACATTTGATAAGACTACTGATCCAGGTCAATACGGACAATAGCCAATGATGACAGTGCATGTCTATGATACAATGCCAAGACAATGGGACTTTGTCTCTGTAGTCTTCTCAATAACTAGTAAGTCACATAATTAAGCAAAATATTAGACAAACTCTACTAGATTGGCACACTACAAGAGACTCAATGAATTTTTCTTAAACTTTTAAAAATTGTTCAACTCCTCCAAACCACACACACACACACACACACACACACACACACACACACACACACACACGAAGCAAAGTGTACAGAGTCATCACAGCCCAGAGGAGCTCAGAGAGACCTGATGGCTAACTGGGATGGGATGCCCCAGCTAGATTCCTGGGTCAGCAAAAGAATAGTAGGTATAAAATGAGGGAAATCTGAACAAAGGATTTTTCTTAATGCTATACCAATACTATCTCATTAATTCTAATGACCATGCCCTACCACTGTGAGCGTTTAATAGGGTAAACTGATTATACGTTTCACAAGACCTCTGTGATGCCTTCTTGATTTTTAAGCCAATAAAAAACAAAACTTGTTCTAAAGAGTCCATTAAAAAATTTCCAAGGAAAAATAATAACCAAGGAACTTCTGGAAAGTCTAGCTGACTTTTAAAAATGTTGTTTATTTATTTTATGCATATGACTGTTCCGCCTGCATGCATGCCTCTGCTCCGTGTGTGTCTGATGCCCACGGAAGCCAAAAGAGGCCATCAGACTCTCCGGGACTGGAGTTTCAGACAATTGTGAGCCCCACGTGGGTGCCGGCAATTTAACCCAGGTCCTCCGGCAGAGCAGCACGTGTTCCAGACCACTGAGTCATCTCTACAACCCCTTTCCTGGTCACCGTTTTGTTCTTGTTGTCTTCTTTTTGGGAAACTCTTGCCACGCCACCCAGACTGTCCTGAAACCCGTGATGCTTGCACTCCAGTTCTGGGTTATAGGTGAGTGACAATCACACGTTGATAATTGGGTAGCCTCTGGTAGCTTTGCTTGTCTTGCTCTTCCTTTCTGGAAACCTTTTCAAAGTAATTCTGGTATCATAGATAAAAACTACTACTACTAAAAAGCAAAGTAACTAGAAATGAGAATATAAAAACAATAGTATTCTACGAAGTGCTGACATTACTAAACATGATAGAAAAATTAAACAGTTTGCTCTGTGATCCAGGGTAGACACAGACACATATGAATGAATAAACTATCCCAAGGTAAACTAGGGACCAACCTCCTGGCCCCATGAATGCTAATAATAAATAAATAAATAAATAAATAAATAAATAAATAAATAAATGAGCCACACCTTCAGTTCCACCAAATAAGTTTCTTAACAAAACTGAAAGAGAACAAGACAAACAAAAACAAAACCAATTTAACCCCTGTGCTAACTTGTTTCTTTTTATTATTTTAAAGAACTTTTCTTGAGACCTGGTCTCATGTAACCCAGCCTGTCCTTAAACTCATTTTTGTAGCCAAGGATGGCCTTGCACTCTTAATCCTCTTACATCTATTTTCCAAGTGCTGGAATTATGGGTGTGTACAGTCACATCATTTATATTGTACTGAGAATAGATCATAGGACACTTTACCAACTTGGTTTCACCCCACAATTCCCCTCTACCTTTCCTTCCCTTTAAGATGTTTCTGTACTCTCAGCAGGACAGTGATTAGTCTTTCATGGAGATCTGCAATTCTGATTCCCAGCAGTCACATGTGGCAGCAGCCGGCTTCCATACTGAACAGCATGGATGTAGACAATATTGAGCAGCAAGGACGTAGGACATTCTGTCATTGCAGGAGAGCTTCACAGACAGTGCTGTGAAAGCTCAGATGAGTAAGACATGTTACCAACTTGTCTTTCTTCCAGTTTATACTTTTCATTGTTTCTAACTTTAACCTTTAAAACATACAGACTCTCTGCTTGAAAACCTCTATTGAGTGGTTCTTCCTTTCCTGAGAAATAAAAGGACTTGTTCACAGCTCTGCATGGTTTGATTGCTCCACTTCTCCAGAGTCATCTCTAAACTCTCATGCTAACAGACATCGACTTCAAAGTATTAATACTTTAATCCCCTGTCTTCTGTTTCCTATTCTGTTACTTCTTTTCTCAGCCAGATAAAATCCAAGTTACCTTCATGGCCTAACTCCTATAACCGTCTTCATGCTGAACAGCCTCAAGCAACCTTCTCTTTCAAGGAACACACATTGTTTTCTTCTATGTAACAATCATGGCACTAACATTTTAGCACATACTTACATCATAGTCACACACAATCCCTTTCCTCACTGGATGGAAGGGAAATGTGGCATTCACATCATCATGCCCAGAATCTGCCTGGGAAGAGAGTTGGCTAAATGACCCACAAACAATGTGGGTTATTCAGAACAGAAGACATTCTCAGATGTGTTTCCAAAGTAAATCTAAGTATGACGATTTTCTCCAGTAAGATGTAGAGCCTATAAGATGCTTAGGAACTCACAGTCTGCTTTAGGCTATGGCCTTACACAAATTGTTTCCTTCAAATTCAGTACCGCCTGTCTTTTTGAGGAATAGAAAGGAGAAAGCTATTTAAACAAATCACACACACACACACACACACACACACACACACACACACACACACACACAATAGTATAATGTCTTTTTAGTTTCTCATGTTAAAAGTTCCTGGGTTCCATACCCACGGAAGGAGTTGGAGAGACTAACTATGGAGCAGAGACTGAAGGAAGGACAAGCCAGCCTGATATAGCTATCTCCTGAGAGGCTCTGACAGTACCTGACTAACACAGATGTAGAGGCTCACAGCCATCCATTGAACTGAGTACAGGGTCCCCAGTGAAGGAGCTAGAGAAAGGACCAAAGGAACTGAAGGGTTTGCAGCCCCATAGGATGAACAACAATATGAACTAACTAGTACCCTCAGAGCTCCCAGAGTCTCAACCACCAACCAAGGACTGCACATGGAGGGGCCTGATTGTTCTGGCAGCATGTGTATAGTAGAGGATTGCAAAGTCGATCATCAATGAGAAGAGAGGCCCTTGGCCCTGTGAAGGTTCTGTGCCCCAGTGTAGGGGGAATGCCAGGGCCAATAAGTGGGAGAGGGTTGGGTGGCAAGCAGGGGGAGGCAACAGGGTTTGTTCTTGTTGTTTTGTTTGTTTGTTTGTTTTTTGGAAGGGAAACTGGGAAAGGAGAACTCATATGACAGGTAAATAAAATATCTAATAAAAAATTAAAAAAAAAAGTTTGTGGGTTCCACCAGCGAGCAGTAAGGAACACTTGTAAAATGGATTTAAATTCCACAGTTGCTTATACAGTACTTTTTCTAGGTGACTAAAACTTTAAGATGAATTAAAAATTGGTTCTGATGAGGAAAATATCCCAGACTGGGAACCCCTGGAGAGTCACTTGCTACTGTAATCTTCCTCCCATTCTTCTTCCCTTCCAGTCTCTGTTCTCCCTCCCTTCTTCCTTTTCTTCTTTCTTATCTTGTCTATCTGTGTACTTTCCTTTGTGTCACAAGGTGTTTATATTACAAATTGAAAATAATCCATAGTTTCTTCTAGTGATGAGGTGGAAGTAAGAATAACACGGCACGTGCTGTTGCTTGCAGTCACATGACCTTCCACTGTTTGTTTAAGGCTCTGTGGAGTATTCTAACTGCTTCAACAGTGGAGTGGCTGGGTGTTTTCTAGGCAGAAACCTTTTCCTGTTATTTATGTGTGCTAATTGAATGATCTATTGCACTTAGAACTAATCAACCAGTTTATCTATGTGGCCATCACTCCAAACTAGAAAGGCTTCACAGTTTCTGAACAGCATGCATGTGTGCCTTGGGCAGGGCTGCCTTGTCATCTTGGGCAGGCTGAGCAAAGTGTGACTTCCCAAGCTTGTCACAGGCACCAAATCATAAGCTGCTTCTTCCTTGAGCATAGTTCAATTCACAGAGATGTGGAATGTAATTTACTCTGTGTGTGTGTGCATGTGTGTGTGTGTGTATGTGTGTGTGTTCTGAGCCTAGAACATCTTCATTGTTCTCTACCTTATATTTTTAGACAAGGTCTCTTACTGAACCTCAAGTTCACCATTTTGGCAGGATTGACTAGACAACAAGCTCTTGGAATCCACCTGTCTCTGCCCCACCTCGCTCTAAACATGTGCTACAGCACCTGGCTTTTTCTGGGGATGCTAGGGGTTGGAACACAGGTTCTCAGGTTCACACAGCAAGCACTCCTCTACCCATTGAGCCATCTCCTCAGCTCTGCAGCATGTCATTTTTAAAAATATCAGCAACATGGATGTGACTTAAGTCTTTATAATTAATGGAACAACTTCATAGTGTATCTGTGTGAAAATAAGGCCTGGTTAGTTTATTGGTTATTATTTATTGAGTATCTTGCTTTATGATTTGGGGGTGACCACAGTGCCTTCTGTGCACTATGGAGGCTTCCAACCTTGCTTAATGTCTCCCTGGGTAGGAACTGCCTTTCCATACTGCCAAGTTTCCATCAGCAACCAATTCTCCACGCTGACAACAGAGAGAGCATTAGAAGTCAGTCTAGAAACCCAAGTCTTTAGTGGAAGGTAAAAAGGAACCAGGGAGTTTGTGATGAATGAAAGGCAGGGGAGAAAATTAAATGACCGTAGAGCAATTAATGGATTTTCTTTCTGCTTTCATGATACCTGGGTTGATTCTATTGACGCCCCAGAATGAAGAAGCAAGCAATGGTGAGTGAATACAGGCATTTAAAGCAACTCATTACATTGTGTAACTTGTACTTGGGAGTGAGTGACTTAAAGGAGAGTCAGTGACAATGCTGCCAAGTAGTAGGGCTTAGTGTCCTGATGGCTTCACCAACTCTAGCGTGTCTAATTTTTATGAATATGAACAAAAGCAGAGTACCACAAAACATGTTCTACCTGCCCAATTGTCAACTGATGCCATTGGGCAACATGGTGTGCACCAAATAACTGATTTCAACGCAGTTCTTTGGTTTTATTTATTTATTTTTTATGTTTTGTTTTGTTTTGTTTTGAGGGGACTCAACTCAGACTCCAGATGAATTAATGAGTAAAGGACTCATGGCTGAGAGAAAAAAAAATCAGAATTCAATTTCAGTGAAAGTATTCACTGCAATTTAGGGTATACAAAATTCAGATGCTTATTCAAATTCAATGTTGGGGGACTATCAAAAAGAAGTTATTTCAAAACCATAAAGTAGGAAAGCATATCAATATGGAAATGGGTAGGAAGAGAGTTTATAGTGGTATGGCGAATGACAAGCTGTGCATTCTTCTACCAATGTCTCATCACTACTAATCTAGAGACAAGGCAAGTGTCCCTGTGCATTTTGGGAAGTCCTGCAATGGAGAGATGGGATTCTGGGTCTAGGCTTAACTTTGTGGTTCTTAGGGTGGGAGTGCTCTTTATTACCGCCTTGCT
This sequence comes from Mastomys coucha, assembly GCF_008632895.1. Lineage (NCBI taxonomy): Eukaryota > Metazoa > Chordata > Mammalia > Rodentia > Muridae > Mastomys > Mastomys coucha. Next base: position 19,645,997 of record NW_022196898.1, read on the forward strand.
AAAAATAAAACCCTGCTGTTCTATAGTGACAGAAAGGAAAGCAAGTAGTAGGCCTTCTGGCCTATGACTGCTAAAGGCTGCCACCTCGACTGTAGAAGTAAAACATGAACAAATCTACAAAAGCAAGTTTCTCCAAAAAGTCATTGAAAGTACAGTTATTTGTAGGGCTGCATTATTTGATAGTCAAATAGGAGCCATCCAGATGTCTGTTGTCAAATGTGCACACCCCTTCTTCCCATGTGTGTGTGTGTGTGTGTGTATGTGAGAGAGAGAGAGAGAGAGAGAGAGAGAGAGAGAGAGAGAGAGAGAGAGAGAGAGAGAGAGAGAGAGAGAGAGAGAGAGAGAAAGAGAAAGAGAGTTGGTTGGGGAGGCAATGTGCATGTGTAGGGATAGGGGCAGGCAGAGGAGGAGGCCAAGGTGTGTGAGTGTGTATGTGAGTGTGGTGTGTGTCTGCATGTGTAAAAAGTGGATGCAGGGAGACAGGGAAGGGCAGGTTGTATGAGTGTGTGTGTGTGCCTGTGTTTATGTATGTGTGTGTGTGTCTGTGTGTGTTCATGTATATGTGTGTGTGTGTGTGTGAGAGTGTGTGTGTGTGTGTGTGTGTGTGTGTGTGTGTGTGTGTATTTAGCATGTAACTTTGTGGGTGGGCAGGCTGGGCAGGCTGCATGTTCCTGCCAACATTTTCATTAAAGACATTTTACATCCAGCAATATCAGTAGATCCATTTCTACCAGAAGCCACCACACCTGTGGTGATTGTTAGAGCAGCTTCAAGAAACCCAGGTATCCTTGAGGACAGTGGGATTGTCACATGCAATTCCCTCCTCTGAGCAGAGTCAGCATCTCTCAGTGCCAGCGTTGTGGGCCATGGCTGGATTAGGGGCTTAAATTATCCTTATGAAGATGAGCACATTGAGGCCTCACAGCCCACGGGTGAGCATGTGGAGCTGGGAGAGGCTGAAGGTTGGGGTGATCATGTGGGTGAATTGTGGGTTCTGACTGGGGCTGAACTGCAGCCCTATATGTGTGACTCACTCTGAGTAACTTAGCCACTCCTTCCCTAAGTTTCTTCAGCTGGAGAGTAAGAATGGTGACAGATCCTCAGCCCCATATCTGCCAGGAGGATTAGGAAGAATGAAGTGCTTACAGCAGGATTCTGGAAAGGTTGAGTGGTATTAGCTAATATAATAACTACTCTCTATTGCTATACTCTCACCAGATTCTCAAGACCAGGAAAGGATGGAAGAAATTGACACTACCTTTCACACCAAGCAGGCGATTTTTCCTTGTTACTAACCTAGAAATTACATTTAGGAAGACTGTCATGAGGAATTTTTATTTGGTCACAGGTGGTTGCCGTAACAGGGGTAAAAGAGCCAGCACGCTCAGTACTAACTGCTGTCTGCTGATTGTACCGCACACGCATGCTCAGTACTAACTGCTGTCTGCTGAGTGCACCGCACACGTGGAGCACCGTGCGAAGTCCTTCCCATGTATCAGTTCATTTCCCAAGATGAAGACTTTGAGGCTCCAGGGTTTATGTATTTATTGCATATTTGGGTGTCTAGCTAGAGCTGACCTTGGGATTTAGCCTGGGATGCTGTAATACTGAAGTGTGGGAGCTCTTGACAACATCCTGCCTCTTATAGTAACTAATGCTATCTGAATATCCAGAAAGGATGTTTGGAACTGGAGAAACCTATACTCATCATAATCATCGATGCATTTAAAGTATTTTGAGATAAACTAGTGCTAAGCTACTCTAGAACTATGAATCTTCTGAAACACTGCTACAGAAAGGAAAGTATAGGAGTCTGCCAGATGTTCACAAGACACATGAATATGGGGGCTGGTGAGATGGCTCAGTGGTTAAAAGCACTGACTGCTCTTCTAAAGGTCCTGAGTTCAAATCCCAGCAACCACATAGTGGCTCATAACCATCCGGAATGAGAGCTGATGCCCTTTCCTGGTGTGTCTGAGGACAGCTTCAGTGTACTTATATAATAATAAATAAATCTTAAAAAAAAAGACACATGGATAGATATCTTTCACCCACAGTTGCCCATGAATTAGTAGGCACTTTTATAAGAATCTGAATAGGAGCAGGCAGTCTAGGTTTTCTTTTAGCCTGCTTCCTTTTCTTTGTAATAATTAAAATAATAATACTAATAATAATGCTAATAAGTTTAAAACCTAAAATAAAATGTTTGCCTTTCTGTGAATAGTGGACATTTTCACTCTCATTGTGAATATTTTTATTTTGGAAGACAATGACTTCATTTTTTCCATATTTGTTATTTTAATTTAATCCCACTTGGTTAACTAAATGTTTATTAAAAAGCATTCTTCTCAGACCAAAGGCCTTCCAGGATAAACTGCTGCATCATATAAATTAAAGATGAAGGACACTGAAACAGAAGTAGTCTTCAGCCGGAGAGCCATAAATAAGGCAGGAGTTAGTGTTCTGCTGCTGTACCCATGGCACTTACCCTGCCACTGGCTTTTTCTAGGCCAGGAGTTTGTAACCTACAGTCAAAGGTTATGGGAGAGTGGCATCTCTGCAACCCTGGCAATTTATGCAAACTTTGTAGAGATGGAGAATTTTGCTGTTTATATCTCAAAGGTGCCTCGCATGTATTAAAGCCAAGAATCATTGCTTTTTATGACATAACAGGCTAATTGCTACAGTCTCCTTTGCCCCATCCCAATGTCAAAATGATATTTGCTCTACGTGTTCGCTGGTAGCTTGACAGAACACTGGAATTTTGTCTTAGTAAAGATGTAATATTACTGTGAGAAAGGTCATGTCTCTAAAAGGTTTCTAAAGGTGAGAATCCAAGATGGGAGTGGAGGAAGTCACCTGTGCAGGAGGATCCAGGCTTGGTACTCGGTTACAGTTTTCCTCTGAATGGTCTGGTGTAGATTATTACTCTTGTCTGGGCTCTATTTCTTCATCTGTGAAATAAAGATTTCAGGGAAGTTAAGCCCAAAATGTCTTCAAACTTTAAAACAGTCCTGTCCCTGGTGAAACATCATTCACCCCACCCTGACTCTCTTCCACAGACTGTAGGATAGAGTGCGAAAACCAAGAAATGTGTTAAGTTATTTTAAATATTATTTTGGGGAGAAGTCGGAGTTTAAGAACTTGCCACTGACTGCCACTTTGTGGTTGTCTTCTGGGAATTAGTGCCACGGGGACTGTGGTTGACAAAGTAGGACAATGTGAGACTCTCCCCCAACTGCTACTAAAGCAGCCAGCTCTGATATGTCCCAAGGACTGGAGTTCTGGGTACATTTGTTTGTGGAAAATGTTTCTTGATTTCAAATAGTGAATATCATGTGAGGTGTGGAGAGATGAAAAAGAAATTAGTTTAATCATTGAGTTTAAACATCTGGCCTTGGCTTGACACTATTACTGACGCTATAGTGTGCTTACAGACAGGAGCCTAGCATGGCTGTCCTCTGAGAGGCCCAACAAACAGCTGACTGAGACAGGTGCAGATACTTATATCCAACCAATGGACAGAAGTCAGGGACCTCTGTGGTTGAATTAAGGAAAGGCTGGAAGAAGCAGAGGAGGAGGGTGACGTCTTAGGAAGGCCAACAGCCTCAGCTAACCTGGACTCCTGAGATCTCTCAGACACTGAGCCATCAACCAGCATACACCAGCTGATATGAGGCTCCCACCCCCAACTTATATAGCAGAGGACTGCCTGGTCTGGCCTCAGTGGGAGAAGATGCGCTCAACCCTCAAGAGACTTGCCGCCCCAGGGAGTGGGGAAACCTGGCAGGGGTGGGATGGGGTGGGAACATCCTCTTGGAGACAGTGGGGAGGAGGAATGGGATGAGGAACTGTCGGAGGGCAGACTGGGAGGGGGATAACAATCGGAATGTAAAAAAATAAATGTAAAAAAAAATCTGCCCTTGGGCATAATGGTCGACTGTGTGTGATAAATAAATATAAATAAATAATTCAATATTCTTATATATCCACAAAATATGACACCACCGTGGAATAAAGGGGGCTCCGACTCTTCTTCTAGCCCTTAGAAATAGCTGTGCCAGTCTGCTGGGCACATCCTCAGGGTCTGGAAAATCCAGGGAGAGGAAGGTTCTTGGTCTTAGAAGGACTGAGGTTCTGACTGACACCACAAGCTACCACTGAGAAGCATTAAGACTGCTTTGCTTGCCAAGGAGCAAAAACACCTTTGTTTGCAGAGGTGAATCTCAGTTGAGAGTGAGAGCTGTAGAAAGGGGAAGAGTTGGAGGCACTATTAGTGACAGGACACTTCCCTGGTGTGCAAAATAAGTACAAATGAATAAAAGACAAAGTGTTTCATGGTGAGATATTGAGGACTCCACTAGGAAAATAGTTCAAGCAGAGACTGCTCAACACCTTCTGTAGGCTGCCATGAACCATGAACCGGGAGCGAGGGAGGATTTCAGACGAGGTTACAAGAGTGGGCATGGTGGCTTGTGCCTATAATCTTAGCAAGTGGGAAGTGGAGCTAGAAATTCAAGGTCAGTAGTGGCTGAGATATGAGTCTAGGTCAGCTGTCTCAAAGAAGCATGGCAGGAGAAACTGAGACAGATTTACTAATTTCAACAATTCTAAGATCCAATCTCTACAGTAGACCAAATGTCATAGAAGAAGGAGTTGATCTGCTAATACTCTACTTTGCGAATCTTGAACCTTTTTTTGTGATGTCCTAGAGCAGAGGCCCTCAACATTCCTAAAGCTGCGACCCTTCAAGAAACTCCTCATTGTTGAGTTGACCCCCAACCATAAAATTATTTCATTGCTGCTTCACAGTTATAATGTCCCTACTGTTATGAATCATAATATGTACATCTGATATGCATGCAATATCTGATCTGTGCAGCCCCCAAGGGGTTGCAACTCCCAGGTTGAGAAACTCTGTTGTATGGGTTGCCAAACATCTCTAAGCATTGGCTATATGAATAAGACGTATGATTGGTGACCCAGGCATGTTGTAGAGATCAATCCACACACCTTAGTAAAGAGTATCTCTGATGTAAGTAATGGCAAGTTTTCCCAATTATTATTTGTTTCTTACATTTTCTATGCATTTCCTCCCTCTTATCTGAGCGATTCTTTTTTTTCTGCTCACTGTCTTGAGCCCTTCAGAGACAAGCCAGGTAGGTAGGTGGGTGAGGGGACTGGTCTGTGAACTGGGAATTCAGCAAGCAGTAGGAAGGCAGGAAGGTGCAGTAGTGTACTGTGTTCCATGTACAGTCCTCGGTGGAGGAAACTGTAGGACAGCCTTGCCTTTTGTTTTCTTTAGCCCTAAATTATAGTATGATTTTTTTTTCTGCCAGCCAAATCCAGAACGAGGCCAACTTGACTGCTTTTTGTTGTTGTTTGTTTAGACTTTTAGACAATGAAATAATGGATTAAGACGTGAAGGCTAGCTGGGTGTGGTGGCATAAGCCTTGACAAACCTTTAATCCCAACGCTCAAGTGACACAGGTTGGTGGATCTGTATTAGACAATAGCCTGGTCTGCATAGCAAGCTTTAGGCCAGCCAGAACTACTACAGGATTTATCTGTGTAGCCCTGGCTGTCCTGGAATTCACTCAGTAGACCAGGTTGGCCTCAAACACAGAAATCCACCTGCCTCTGCCTCTAGAGTGCTGGGATTAAAAATGTGTCACACCACTGCCGCCCTCCAACCCCTTTTTGTTTTTAAATAAAATAAATAAGTAAATATGTGAATTTATAGCCTCTCCAGGGTGGGGGCATGCTGTTTGTAGCCTTATGTTTCATCTCTGCCTAACCTGTCTAGTAACAGAGCTACCTCCTAAAATAGCAAATTTATTTTTCAATTGTTAAGTAAGAAAGGGAGAAGTAGTTTACTGTTCTTAGCACAAGTGCACACAATCCCATTCTTTTGGGCATCCTGCCAAATAAAGTATGTATCTCGTGCCTGTGGGAAATGAAGGTGCTCCATGAGGGCTTCACATCAAATTGTGGGTTCTTGCTCCTTTCTATGACTACTTTTTCCTTTTCCTCCTAAAAATCAAATTTGTATTCTGCAGGCATCCGCTGCTTAAAGTTAAGGCTTTTTCCGAGAACTCACTCCTATTAGAATGGATTTTTAAGTAATTATGTAAACAGGAAACAATTAGACTCCAGTTAATGAAAACTGATGTGATAGAGTGAAGATTCAGCATAGTGATAAGTGATAGCTCAGAAAGCTTAGAGTTGTCATGTTGATGAATACCGATGATACCGATGTCAAGCAGGTCATATAACCTGTTTGTGAGATACTCCACTTAAAGCTTCGTAAGGAAAACTGGTAGTTTAACAAGGTCTACGACAATTGAATTATCACTTTCTGTAGCATTTAGCTACACAATGACTTGTAGTAATTATTAAATTTAGAATTTGAGATACATTTGCAAGAAGCTAATTTTTTTTTACATATTATGATACCAATAGATTGCATGTCTTTCTATCATATGTCTTTATTATTATGTGCACACACATACACTGATAGGATAGACTTAATATGTCTTTAGTAAAATACATGCAAGTAAGTCTCCAATATGTGACAACTTCTCCCTCAGTTATACATTATTGAAAATAGCTCAGGCAATCAGACATTTGTAATATCACAAATCTCAATGTCCCAAACACTGATTTTTGTATATGAGTTCAGTTTCAGAGAAGGCAGATGTGAGTGTCTAGTTCAGTAGAGTTTGTAATTTAAGGGAAACATTGTTGCTTTGTGGCTTTGCAAATTGTCCTTTGTTTTAAAACCTTCTTCCTTTTAGTGGCCACCTTGAGTACATAGGGTAGGCTAGTCTCAAACTCACCAACCTGTGTCAGCCTTTTGAGCTGAAATCACAAATGTGATCCACAGAAAGAATTTTTAAAGCAATTTTGATGACTGTTAAGCTTGCACTATCTGTGAAAAAAATAAATTCTGAAATGTAACAGTAAGAATTTCAGACTAGCCAAGAAATAGAGGCACATATAATTACCATATTAGATATATATTGTCTACTCTTTGATGTGTATTGCTTTCTTTTAAACCCACTTGTGATTATTGTGGTACATTCTGGTTGGTTTTGTTAACTTGATACAAACCTGGATGCATCTGGGAAGAGGGAATTTGAACCGAGAAAATGTCTCCATTGGATGGCTCTGTAGGCTAGTCTGTAGACAATTTTTTTTTTATTGGTAATTAATGTGGGAGGTCTACCTCACTGGTGGCTATGCCAGCCTTTGGCAGATGGTCCAGGTGGTATAAGAAAGCAGGCTGTTCACGTACCCAATCTGAAAGTCTATGTCTTTTTATTGGAGAATTGAGTCCATTGATATTAATAAATATTAAGGAAAAGTAGTTGGAGGGGAAACTGGGAATGGAGAAATTTACATGTAAATAAAGAAATTATCTAAAATAAAATAAAAAAAAAAGAAAGCAGGCTGAGCAAGCCATGAGGAGCAAGCCAATGAGCAACATTCCTCCACCGCCTTGGCTTTAGATTTTGCCTTTAGGTCCCTGTTTTTAATTCAGCAGACTGTGACTCAGGATATGCAACCCAAATAAACCCTTTCCTCCCAAGTTGCTTTCTGTCATGGCATTTTACCGTGGAAATGCAAACCCCAGTAAAGCATACATAATTTTGAATTTTGAGCTTTTTAACTCATTTTACCTGAAGAATTTTTTCCCATTTAATACTACATACATTTGAAAATCACTTTTCTATTGATTACATTAAACTAAATTTTAAGGTAACATACATTTACTCAATTCATATCACAAATATCTACTGAGTGATTTGTACAAACCTAGCACTGTTTTGGGTGCCATGCATTATATGGGAGGGTGGCAGAGAATACATATGTGATTTATGAAAGAAATCCATTATTATTTTAAGTTGTGTATTAATTTCTTTTTTTCACATTTTAAAAAGTTTATTGCAAATTTATAGGCACCTATTAAATAAAATTTTAAATGTGGAAATTGTTAAAAAAAATCAGCTGTAATTAGCATATAAGTAGCTACAGCTATATTTTAATGTTTTCCTTCTAGAGTTCTTATCTATATACATGTAAATTTTTAAATAAATTTTTGTTATTTGTGTGTGTGTGGTTTGTGTGTGTGTGTTTGTGTGTGTGTGTGTGTGTGTGTGTGTGTGTGTGCGCGCGTGCATGCCTATGCATGGATGTTCGCATTATTGCACAAGTGAGAACATTACAGGCAACAAGTGGAGGTAGGTTATTTCCTTCTACTATGGGGATTCGAGGGATTGAATTCATGTTACCTGGCTTTGCAGCAAACACCCCTACCCACTAAGCCATCTCACCAGCCCCATGTAAATTTTATGCAATTATAATATTTGTGTAGGAGATGTTTTGAACTTTCAATCATTCATCCTTAGGTAGACTGGTAGGAATACCTTACCTTGTTGGGATAGTAAACCTTGATACCTGTGGCTCTGCTTTTCTTTGTAGGTGTTAAATGTAACTCCTGAATTGAAAATAAGTTCTAACATATAGGTTGTGATTAAACACAACACCAAAGTCCATTTTTAAAATTTGAATTTGCTCAGCATAATGGCTAGACTATAAAATTAGATTACAGCTTACCAGCTGGGTACCCAAACTGGCCCCGGACTACTGTTGGGGCCATTGGCAGTAATACCACATCCTAACTTAGTAACTCCGTACTTGGTACTGTTCCTTTGACCACCCATTGCCCTGTTAGTTGTCTGGTACAGCCTTGGTTCTTGTGAATACAACTTAATTATCAATGACTTATTGCTTTGCTAGTGTAGCTGCTAGGCTCAGCCTGTGCCTTGGCAGCCCTACCAGCCTGGGTTCACCGTCCATCCTCAGCACACCAGTTATTAAACAGCGTGCTGTGAGAAGCAGAAAGCGGAGAGTTATTCAATGTGGCCACAAAGTATGTGATTGCTGATCTCTCAGTAAGTTGAGAAGCCTCCGGTACAGGAAGAGGGAGGCTCCGAGTGCCCATCACTATCTCTGTGTCTTTGTGTCTTAAATAAAGGACCTAATGATTCATAAGGTACTAGTTGGGAGAGCCAAGATGGCTGGCCCTAGAGTGAATTAAAGTAGGATTCACTCTGCAGGCAGGGGCTCAAGCAAGCCTGAGGCCCAAGAATCCCAGTTTTCACTCCAAGGGGAAGGAAGGAATTCTCTGAAGGGCTAGCCTTTTCTTTGTAAGTGATTGATTTTCTTCTTTGCTGGTGTGTGTGTGTGTGTGTGTGTGTGCATGCGCAATCCTTACTGGAGTCCAAATGACAGCCTTACTTGTTTGCTGGGTCCCAGCGTTGACTTCCTTGTGACTCAGACTCACAGGCATCTTGTCATGTCTCCTTGCCTCATCTGCACTTCCGACAATGGGTAAAGGAGGGCTTTGGGAAGGCTCAGGCCTTCTTTGGGCGGGGGCAACCCCCGACCCTCCACCCTGAGGACTGGGAGGGAAAAGCCAGTGTGAGCATGCGCAGTTTTCTCCAGGCAGAGACTTTCCTCTGTGCTGCTGTGAACTTTCCCCTCAGAGTTCCCGTGTATTAATTTCTTTTATGGTGCCAGGACTCAAACCTAGGGCTTTGTGCTTGACATTCTACCTCTGAGCTACACTTTCCACCCCTTATTTTGGCATTATTGCTCCCTAGTGTCAGCTATTTAAATTGACATTTAGTTGTAGATAATGAACCAAGTCAGGTAGGAAATATGTATATATATTTGGATAAGTACCTTGCCTAGGTCAAATCTATTGCACGTTAAGAAGCTTTAAAATTTTTCTCCTTCCAAAGTATGCAGCAGTCATGTCTTAGTGATGATAGAAAGTTGAGACGAACAAGGTTCTGTTAACTAGAATAGCTGCCTTCTCCTTAGTGTGGCTGGATATGCATGTTGTCATGCTTATTTATTCGTGTGCGTGTGTGTGCATGCTTGTGTGTGCATGTGTGTGTGTGCGTGTGTGTGTTTGTGTGTGTGTGAAAGAGAGAGAGAGAGAGAGAAAGAGAGAGAGAGAGAGAGAGAGAGAGAGAGAGAGAGAGAGAGAGAGAGAGCTCAAATGTGGAAGTCGGAGGCCAGTCTGCAGGAATTGGTTCTCTTCACTCCCACCTGGTTCCCAGGGATTGTTCTCAGGTGGTCAGGCCTTTACTTGCTGAGCCATGTCACTGTCCCATGCTTGCTTTCTGCCACAAGTGCCACTCTTTCTATCAGTTCTGTGATCCAAGGGCCCTCAGACGTTCCAGTCAGTAATTAAAACATTTCTTTGTAAGACTTGAGATTCTCTGTGAATTTTCCCATTGGAGAAGAACCCAAGGGTATTTTAGTCCTTAACCAGAAGAAAAGGTAATTATTTCTAGGTTTTTACTGATTGGTCCAGTTAGCTCTTCCTCCAGCTCTTTGCAAGTGGCATAGATAGCTTGATGTGGTACAGTGATGATAATGGATTAAAGGTCTGACATACCCCCAAAAGGTGATTAGATTTGTAAACCGTGCTCAAAAGGACTATCTAATGCCCTGAGGTACAGGTAAAACTCAGCTTAAGTAGTATTTGTTTCGCTTCTTTCTTTTTGTACATCAGTGAACATTCCCTGGCCATGGGCATAGTGTTCTGGGCGGCACAGTAAGCCTGGATCAGAACTGGTGTTTTCCTGCTCTATGAGGTGAACAGCCAGAGGGAGTAGGATCCAGAAAAATCGCTTTGTATCTGCCATCTTGAGCCTGTTCTTTCTTTCTTCTTCTGGTCGTTTTCATTTTATTGTTAAGTGTGCTACTTACATTCCTTTCTAAATTTACTTTTTAATATTTTTACTGATCTTGACATCAGCCGATACCTCCAGCTTGGCATTACTGACAGCCTTTGATCCTATAATGGAGCTGAAAGATCAGGGCTACAGCACTGACATAGCAAACTGTCAGTCTGAAAGCTGTTTTAGTTTGATAATAATAGTAGATATTTATTGTGCAGTTTATATTCCAGGATTTTGCTAAGTGCTTTGTAGGTAAGGCCTTGTAGGTTTCACTTAACCTGTTAAGGGTGTAGGAATCTCTGCATACTTTACAAACACGGAAATGGAAATGTTAGGAAATTTTAAATTTTAAAACTTAAAATATTTAAAATCTAAAAATCAACCCAATGCTTTATTTTCTAAAAAATTGCAGAGCACATATCCAAACTCCTCTGCCACATTGCCTTGCTATGTAAAGAACTTTGACTGTAGTCCAGCAAATCATTCATAATGATTGTTGGCCCATCCATCCATCCATCCATCCATCCATCCATCCATCCATCCAAAGAAGGGATATGCTCATTAAAACCGACATGGTTACTGTCTCCAGACCACATCCTGAGAACAGGGATAATCAGGCAAGCATCTCCTCACTGTGGCAAATGTTATGACTGGGAAGTAGTGGGTAAACTGAGGCATAGGGCAGGATGAAGAAAGGCTGTCAGGGCCTGGCAGGTAGGGCTGGATGTACTTGAGAATCTTATCCTATGTTCTTCATCCATTTTGTAGCAAATGGAGTACTGGGTTAGAGATATCGTTCAATTGGCAGGGTGTTTGCTTAGCATGAATGAAGTTCAGTGCTCAGTTTCTAGTAAAGCATGCACACACACACACACACACACACACACACATGCAGGAGCACGTGCACACACACACACACACACACAC
>NW_022196898.1:19657898-19669489 GCF_008632895.1 Mastomys coucha
GTGCACACACACACACACACACACACACATGCAGGAGCACGTGCACACACACACATACACGCACACATGCAGGAGCACGTGCACACACACACACACACAGACACACAGGCACACATGCAGCAGTCCAGAAAGGAAGAGATTTGAATAATGCCTTCCATTGTCTTGTCTTTTCCTTCATGATTATCATACAGTAGCTGTTTAATTAAACCATGTCAAATAAATGAATGAGCATTCTAATGTTCCAGTATAATAGATCTTCTTTTAAAAACCTCGTTTTTTAGGTCTACTCTTACAGTTCTTACATATTTCTCAGTTGAGATTAAAATAAATGCTCCTTTGACTTACAAAATCCCATCCTTGCTCCTTTTAAACTAGACCTAAAAAAAACCCCTCCATTCCAGGAATGTTGCTGCACCTCGTATATATTATTAGAACAAGGTGTCCTTGGGTACCTTTGAAATAAGGTACTGTGTAGAAATTCTAGAATGGTGGAGTGATGGCCATCCCCTCTTCCCCCCCACAGCTGACCTGTGGGATTCTGTGTTCTGCTCATCCTCTGTAGTCCTGGAAGAGGCACTCTTCCACTTCCTTCCTAGGATGTCTCTCAATGTTTCCTTCCCCTCAAACTCTCTTTGGCTTTTCAAAACATGCTATCTTTGAGAACCAGATCTGCATTATGTATAGACAACCCCTCAGAACACTACACAAAGAGACACAGAGGGTGGAAAAGGAAATTACAGCCCAGGCTGATGATTTCCTTGAGTGAGGATTTTTGTTTTAAGACACTGTTTGGGGGAAGAAAAGTCAGCTTTCTTTAAGGGCGTGGCTCCAGGTAGGTAGACTACACTCTAGTGGATGCCCCTGTCTCCATGAGTATATGGTCAGCACAAACTAGACGCAGTGGATCATAAGGAAAAGGGGTGAGGGTGGACCTGGGAGGAGCTAAGAGGAAGAGTGGGGAATTGAATATGATTAAAATACATTGCATGTGTGCATGGAATTTTCACAAAATTAACAAAATATTATTTTTTAAAACACTGCTTTATTAATAGTTCAGATGTAATTCTTCAAGCAGGTGTTGGAGATTTCTTCTTTGTACATACTTGGTATGTATTGGGGATAATTTTTCCTTTAGGAAACAATGGGATATTTTGGTTAAAATAATATTAATGATGATGCTTATGAGGGAGGCAAGTATAAAGAGGGAACAAACCCCAGCATGGGAAACAGGAACTTATCTGGAGTTAGAAATTCTGGTAGTTTCTTCTGGATTCATAGAGCCAGGGTTGTGCATGCTTTCTGTAGTACAGAATTACACAATCTTACTTTCCAGCTTGAGTCCACAGTTTAAAACTGTACCTCATTCCCCCTTTACCCCAAGAGCTCTTTTCTCTTTATCTATTTATATTGACCTATTCTTTTTGCTATTAATATCTGAGATGTCCACTAGAATATAAGCACTTTAAAGGCAAGATGTTTGTCTGTATGTTTATTACTTATCCAAGACCCAAGTGTGTCCTGGTACAGTACAGCTGTGTAGTAAATATCTGAATTGATATCTGCATTATCAATCCTGAATAAAAGTGACATTAAAAATAATGATTAAGCCAGACATGGTGGTGCATATCTATAACCTTAGCATTGGTAGGAATATCATGAGTTCAAGGCCAGCCTAAGCTATATAGACATGTGTGTTGCCTCAAGAACCCTTCCCCCAAGAGATGAAGAAAAAGAGAAGATATGACCAACTTATCCTATATGTGTTTAATGTATGGACAAATGATTGGACCTTAAACTCATTCTTTATCAAAGCTGGGGAGATCAATCAGTTTATAAAAAAGCACCCCTGAGAACCAGAGTTAGATTCCAAGAATCCAAGGGAGAAAGGGCATGATAGTATGTGCTTGTAATCACAGTGCTGGGAGCTCAGGGGCAGGTAGATTTCCTCGTGTTCACTGGCCAGCCAGCCAAGCCTATTTGGCAAGTTCCAAGTAAGTGTAATATGCTGCCTCTAGAAGAAAGATAAAAGATGAACTATCCTTGAGGAATAGCATCCAAGATTGTCTGCTGACACTCTGTGTGTACACAGACACCCATAAACACCGGCCAGATATACATGAATACACAGACACACAATACAGACATAAACACACACACACAATTTTTTTCAATGGAAGTCTTCTAATTAGATAAAATTTGACAGTAATCATTGCAGTTAAAGACTGGGTAGAAGGGAGGGGACTGGCTGCAGAGGGGGTGGGGATAGGAACAAGAAAGATCAGGTTGGGGGAGAATAGAGGGAGAGAGTACTGGGAGAGACAACCGGAATGGGGCCGGTGGCATCTCTGGGACAAGCTAGAAACCTAGGACAATGAAACTACCAGGTATCTATGAGGGTGACCCTAGCTAAGATTCCTAGCAATGGAGGATATGGAGTCTGAACTGGTCATTTCTTGTAACCAGGCAAGACTTCTAGTGGAGAGACTGGGATACAACCCAGACACAAAACCTTTGACCCACATTTTATTCTGCCTACAAAATGTACAGGGGTAAAGAGGAAGCAGAAATGTCTGTCAATCCATTGAGGGAATGGCCAACCAATGACTAGCCCAGTTTGAGGCCTATGCCATGAGAGGGAGCCCACCGCTGACACTATTAATGATATTCTGTTAAACTTGCAGACAGGAGCATAGTGTAACTGTCATCAGAGGGTCTTCACCCAGAAATTGATGGAAACTGATGCAGAGACCCATATCTAAACATTAGGGGGAGCTTCGGGGAATCCTAGGAAAGATGGAGAAGAAGGATTGAAGGAGCCAGACTGACCAAGGATACCACAAGAAAACCAACAGAATCAACTAACCTGGGTCATAGGTGCTCAGAGACTGATTTGTCAGCAGAGAGCATGCATGGGACTGACCTAGGCCTTCTGAACCTATGTAACAGTTGTGTTGCTTGGTTTTCATGTGGGACTCCTAACAGAGGGAGTAGGGGTTGTCTCTGACTCTGTTGCTTGCCTTTGGGACCGTTTTTTGGGTTGCCTTAGTAGGAGAGCTTGTGCCTAGTCTTACTTGCAGTTTGATATGTAAAGGCTGGTTGGTATCCATGGGAGGTCTCCCCTTTTCTGAAGAGAAAGGGAGGATGGGTGGATGGGGGAGGAGAGAGGAGGAGCTGGGAGGAGAAGAGGGAAGGGAAGCTACGATTGGGATGTAAAGTAAAAAAATATTTTTAATAATAATAATAATAATAATAATAATAATATTCCAGGTGGAATCTGTTTCTATCAGCTTGACACACTCTTAAAAAACATGCACATGGAAGGTCAAGCCTGTGTAGCTAAATAGGAGACTCGCTGAGTCTCCCTGAAGCAGGAAGACTAATCCACACACTTTAGAGTACCATTTGGCTCAGTGTACTCATAACTGTCCTGCCAACTCGTTCTGCTGCTTCATGCCTCACAAGATTACCAGGCACTCTGACTACACACTTGTTCTTGACAAAACATTGCCATTCCATCCCATGGTTCTTAGTATAGGCTCAGGAAGCTGTGGGAACTCAAAACACAGGAGACAAATAGAGGAATGAATTAATTATTTAGGAGCCTGTGCATTGGGGATTGGCATAATTACAGTCGCTGCTTTCCAGCAAGGACGTATCAGTGTGCTGTGGACTTCAGTGGCCACTTCCCCAGGTTTTCCACCCTTCTTGCCTTCAGAGCTGACCTAGGGTAAGTGGAAGTGTTTTTAAAAGAAGCAGAAATTCAGGCTTTGCTGAGATTCAGGTACCTTCCTCTCTAAGCCAGTGTAGGGCATAGCAAATTTATCAATTAATCTCAAGAACTGATAAAGACTAGATTTACCTAAAAACAAGAATAACTGACCTCAACAGCTCCTGGGTGGATGCTGTATTGCACGTAAATTCCCCTATGATAAGGAGTTGATGGCATCTGATTGATTTCTGAATAGAGGAAAAGCTTGGGCAGGTATGGAAAATGATGTACACCATACAGCTGCGCAACTCCTGTGCCATCCTTAATGGTTCCGCATATTTCCACACGGCCTTTGGGCAAAAATAGCTTCATAGTGATTTAGTGGCGCATGGGATTTTTACAAATTCCAAAGTTTTAAATTCATTAGTTCCTTCAACTATATATATAAAATTTTTTTTCTGGTTCTGGGGCAAATGCTCTAAGATTAAGCCCCTCCTCTAGTCCTTTATATCTTTTTAAAAAGTTTTTTGTTTTATTTTATTTTATTTTATTTTGTTTTTTAGGCTTGCCCTTTGTGTTTTAAGACAAGAGTCTTGCTAAAAATTTTCTGCCTAATTTCAGAACGTGCAATTCTCTTTCATCAGCTTCCCACATGCTGGGGTAATGGGTAAGTCACTACACCTGCCTACATTGGATGGGTGTTTAATGGTATGCCTTAGCAATGTCATTTGTGTATTATACAATTAACCTAGTTTAAGTATAGGGTTTAATATTTTGCAGTAGTGCGACATCCATAGCTGCAAGCCCTTCCCATGGCCTAAGATTTGCCATCTCCCAAAGACACTGTACCCTTTAGCAGTCACTTCCCATCTCTTCCCACCTTATCTCCCACATCAGCCCTCAGCAACAACTGATCTGATTTCTGTCTCTACAGATTTGCTGGTTTGAGATGTGTTATGTAAAGGGAACCACACAACGTGTGCTGTTCTTCACTTAATATAATCTTTTCAATGCCCATCCGTGCTGAAGTGTGTTCCGTAACATCTGCTGCTCAGTTCTGTATTATTTTACTCACTCACCTCTCAATACTAGGATGGTTCCTGGGATTGCTTGTTTGGTTTTGCTTGTTATGTATAGCACTGTGATGAAGATTTGGGTACTACTATTTTTGTGGACATAAACTTTCAGTTCTCCACAATATGTGTCTAAGAATGGAATTGTATTATTTGGGCAACTTTTTGAGGAATTACTAAATTATTTTCTACTACATCATTTTACATCCCCATCGGTAATACGTGACAGATCTAACACTTCTATTTCTTCCTCCTCCTCTTCTTCTTCCTCTCCTCCCCCTCTGCCTTTTCCTCCTCCTTCCCTTCCTTCCTACTCTCCTTATGATACTAAGAATCAAACCCAGATCCTTGGGTAAACTAGGCAAGCACTGACTATGCTGCAACTATTCCACATTATCTTCCAATCCCCAACTTCCTTATTTGAGCACGGATTAGGTAGAAATGTAAATATGGATCACTTTGTTTATAACTATTGTGGTTGTTATGAAGCAGTATTTCATTGCAATTTTGATTTTCATTTTCCTAATAAGTAAAGATAAGCACCTTTCTTATGTATATCTTCTTTGGAGAAATGTGTGTTTAAACCTTTGCTCACTTAAAAATGGGCTGTTTGTCTCTTTGGTAATGCGTTCTTCATATTTGGCCATGTGTGTGTTGCACATTGTCTGTAGGAAGAATGATTTCTCCATTGGTCCTCCCTGAACTAAAGCTTCCCTAACACAAAGCTGAGGAAGGTGGTGGTCTGCTTGTCTTTCAAATAGGCTGTTGCTATGGGCTGGATTCTAGGTTGAGAGGGAACTCTGCAAATTACCTAAGCACCATCCAGCCAGAGTGGATCACCACCATACCCAGCTCAGTGAGGCTGGGGAGATAAATTGCACTCAAATACCATGTGCCTTTGTTGCTCTTATAACAAAGTTGTTGTGTTACAGACTATTTTGTGTAAACACTTCTGCATTTGTGGCATTCCCTCAGAATAAAATCCAGAGAGAATTTTTCACTGGTTGTTGTTTTGAAAAAGGGTGTGTTTACAGACTTAATTCTAGAGGTTCAATTTTATTTGGATGATTTGCTCATGTGTGTGTGGTATCTATACACATGGCTGTGTGTGTATGCATGTGTGTGTATGTGTGTGTGTGATGTGGCCATACTTGTGCATGTGTGTGGAAGTCAGAAGTCAATGTTTGGTGTCTTCTGTGACTGTACATTTTACGTTTTGTGGCATGGTCTCTCTTACTGACCCAGGAGCTAGCCCATTTGGCTAGAATGGACATCAGGAGAAGACTCCGGATTCTCTGGTCTCTACCTCTCAATTCTGGGATTATAGACCCATTCTGCTGAGTCTTTTTAGGTAGGTGCTGGGAATTTGACTTGGGTCTTCAAACTTGCAAGTACTTTACTCTTTAAGCCACCTTTACAACCCCAACTTCTTTTTGGATAACTTGAAATGAAGATACACACATACACACACACACACACACACACACACACACACACACGAACACACATATATATATTTGGCTGCAAAACTTTTTTTTACTGTTTTTGTTAATTGGTCATGAATGTATAAAGGGTAGTTTTTATTTTAAAATTAGCAAAGCTATAAGCAATAGGAAGTTACTGGTTATAGGGAGAGACTGGTTAATTTCTACTTGACACACAGTAAAATTCTAAATGTCTGTGCATTTGCCTTAACTAGCCATTTTTAAATTAACTTAATTTAATTACATTTGAATTAATTATTTAGTTGTTTAGAAAGATTTGAAAAGTGAAGTTGTGTATCTCATACAAAAGTTTGTATGGGTCTAAACCAGTAGTTCTCAACCTTTGGGTCTCAACCTCTTTTTACAGGGGTCCCCTAAAACCATCTACACATCAGATATTTACATTATGATTCATAACAGGAGCAAAATTACAGTTATGAAGTAGCAGCAAAAATCACTAAGGTAATTTTATTACGGGTAACTGTATTAGAGGATTGCAGCATTAAGAAGATTGAAAAATACTGGTCTAAGTGATCCATGTACAAAGTATCACAACCATTAAAATCATGTAAATGGTGGTTACATTAAGAAGCACAGGAATAAAACAGATATGGAAACCAAGTGATGAACCTCTCCCCAGTTTTAGGCACACATCAGTTTAAAAGTTCTCTAGCAAACATGGCTGAGTATTTTTTAGTATCATTTGATTCAGAGTAACTACCACTGCCATGAAGTCTTTTACAAAAAAGCAAACATCCCAATTCCCCTGATGCCTTTATTTGGAGATTTGGGGTCTAAAGTTTAGATTTAGCAAATCTTCTAATTCTACGGGCTGGGCTGATGTGAAGACTGGCAACCAGTTGAATGTTTTCCCAATTGAAACAAGTCAGGACTAACACTTGTAACCCCTGCTCCCCATGGACACTATGATATCCGTTCCTCCAGGGACACACACTCTTCCATAGGCTGAGGATTTTGACTGCTGTGACAATCACATAAGCATCCTTGAGAAAACACTCCGTGCTTAATAACCAGGAGAAAAATGCTAAAACACATTCTTTGCTAGCTATACCTTACCTGCTGGCAGCTGACTCCTGTGTGCTCCTGCCTAAAGGAACCTAAAGAGCAGAGAAGTAAACGAATATTCCCACCCGAAGAAAGAAGCCAAACACATCTCAAGATATGTCCTTGGATATTAACAAATCGCACAAAGATGAATAATGAAAATAAGGTAAAAGATTTTTCTTCTAACTGGAAAAGTTCCAATAATAAAGTTTGGCTTCTGTTGAGTGAAGCATCTTAGTTTCCAACATAGTAAATGCTAAGAGGAACGGTTCAATTCTTAAAGTTGTAAAATAGTTAAAGAAGAAGCAGATAAATTGCATTAAAGCCAGTTCTGGTTTTCCCCCACGCAGACAGAAACTCTGTGCTATGAAAGCTCCTTATGTTTAGACGTAGGTATTTTGAAAGATGCTTACCTCCTGCCTTTGAGTGAGTTTAGATGCTCTGGCTTCTCCCCAGCTTCTGTTAGCTTGCCACTGTGCTGGGCGCAGCTGAGGCTCCCAGAGTTAGGTGTTCGGGCCCCGCCCTCTGCACTACTGCTAAAACTCCAGTTCTGCCAAACGGATTCCGGTGATTAATAATTGACAAAAGGAAAACACTCTTACGCAAACTTATGTCCAACCGCAGGGCTTGCAGCGACTTCTTCCAGAAGAGAATGCGGGCTGCACCACTCCCCTCCCCCTTCGCTTTAAGGTCCCAACTTCCTATGCGCTGATACCCTGTTCTGGGAGATTGGGCTGTTCTCCGAGTTTTGCAGCCCAGTGACTTCTACATTTTTAAAATTCGTTTTTCCCCCCTGTAGCCTGTTCGCACTTCTTCAGAGATGAGCCTCTCAAGAGGGGGCGCTTTCCCCGTTACTAGGGGAGCAGGGGCTCTGAGAGCTACGGAGGAGACCGAGGTGGCGCTGTCACCTCCGATTGCTGCAGTAAAACCCGGAGCCCAGGCAGAGATGGGAGGGGGGGATGGGTGTCGCCCTCCCCCTCGCTTCAGCGGGGGAGCTTCGACTCTACCAAAGGGGCACGTATCTTGGTGGTGGTGCAAATGATGATAGGGTGGGAATGGGGAAGAGAATGAGGGTGGAGTAGAGGGGGAGATGGAGGAGGCAGCGGCGGCGACCATAGCTAAACCGGAGGTGCAAAGGTGAATGCTGTAGGGCTTTAACCAATGCTCAGAGGATGCCTGTCAAGCATCCGTCCGTCGCAGACTTGGATGAGGGGAGACGGGGCCCGGCTTTACTGGGGGCAAGGCTGCAGTCTGAAACTCAGTGCCCTGCTGTAAAGTGAGCCCCGGGTTTGAGCTCAAGCATCTGTCAGCTCAAAGGCAAAGGAAGAAAACAAGCCACTTTGGCACTGGCACCTAGTTATGACGCCTTGGAACCTGTAAAACCAATCCCTCTCCCTCCCAGTACAGTCAGTCACCTTCCTCCAGGTAGCAGGGAGGTTAAGGTTGGAAAACTACCCCCACCCTTCCCTGATGGAAAGAGTAGGAGGACCGTGCCTAGAAAACTTGTGTGGGTTCACTCACAAGTGCAGGAAATTCATTTGCAGACGAGTGGCCGGAGGGCAAATTGGGAAAGGGGGCCGGTAGTCGGCGGGGTGCCGCAGAGACGCACGGAGCCGCTCTGGGGCTGGCGTGCCTTGCGCGCAGCATCTTCGCAGATCTCTGCAGCCAGACCTTGATCGATCTCTTTCGTCTTCATCCCGGGCAATGCTTGCATTTGACTCTGTGGTTGGGCGCTAAGGGCGCACAGGGTCTGGAGGCTCCTCATCCTGCATATTCGACCGAGAGATTTTTTTTTTTTTTCTGTCCAAGATCCAGGGGCGTCCGGGGACGGAAGCCTCTCGATTAATGAACATTTGGGCAGCATCTGCCATTCAGCTTCCACTCCAGGAGGGGGAGGCATCATAGACTCCACTGGGCCGATAGTGCTGAAGCGCGAATTTGAGCTACTGGCAGCTTTCTGCTCTTTCTCACAACACACTTTCAGCAGGATGCGAGCGCCAGCATTATGCAGAGGGAGCCTTACGCTATTGGACGGCGGTGTCTCCATGCAGGAAGCAGGGTGTCCCCCAAAGCTGAAGGTGGTTGGGGGCTGGGAATGAGCCAGTAGAACACATGCCCATGTTTGGTGCTTCTTACAGCTATCTTTCCTTTCAGCTCTTGTATTTAGTACTTTTATTTCTTAACCACTTTATGTTGGTCACATTTCTTATCTCTTGGCTTCTCCTGACACACGTTGCAGTGTTTGCCAGGCAGGCATGATCACGTACAGCTTTAGAGGGGGGAAATAGAAGCCCTGAGAAATGACTGAGGGATGACCAACGTTTTCTGGTTCTCCCACTAGACTGACACCACGTACCACATCACTGGTAATACATCTGTGGAAAAGGAGATCTAGTTCTTCCCGCCATGTGAAATGGGTACCTTTTGCAACTACTTTACATAGAGGTTGGAGGGCACTCACACGGTTGCCAGGAGTGTCCAGACCACTAAAGGTGATAGAAAAAAAAGGCACAGGGGCACACCTTCATGTTTATCTGAACACCTCCCAAGGAGAAAAAATATTGTGTTATACGAACCCAGCACTGAGTCAGAGGATAAAGGTCATCACAGTTTAAAAACAGAAATCATCAACGGTCTGCACAGGGCAGATCTGCGTGTCTGCTTCTCAGTATCCCAGTTTGCTGGTCTCCCTGGAGCTTTGCTGCAGCCAGGACAATAGACAGAAGCCTAGTAGTATGGCTGTCCCCTGAGAGACCCAGCTAACAGCTGACTGGGACAGATGCAGAGACTTACACATGCAACCATTGGACTGAAGTTGTGGACCTCTATGGTTGAATTAGGGGAAGGTTGGAAGAAGCTGAAGAGAAGGGCGACCCCCTAGGAAGAACAGCAGTCTCAACCAGGGCTCCTTGGAGGGGCCTAATCTTCAGAGACTTGAGGCCCCAGGGAGTGGGGAGGCCTGGTGGTGGTGGGGCATCCTCGGAGACCCGGGAGAAGAGAAGGAGGAATGTAATGAGGAACTGTGGGAGAGGGGACCTGGAGGGGAGGCAACGGCTGGGTTGTAAATTTTAAAAAAGCAGAAGTAGTTCAAATTATTTCACTCTTAGAGATACAATAAGGATAAAATTAACAAAATAAAAATTTCCTAATTAATATACTGTTGGACATCTAAAACTGTTTTAAATTTGGATTACACTGTCTGGAGTGGTGGTACATACCTGTGATTCCAGCATTTAGAGATAGAGGCAGGGCACTTAGGAGGTCAAGCTCACCTTCAGGTACACAGCAAGTTCAAGGTCAGCCTGGATTACAAGAGACACAGTCTCCCCGAAACCCAGTCAAACAAATAATGATCATAAGCTAAATCTAGATCAATTACAAATAAAAAAAATGACAGTCTTTTTAATATTATAATTTTAGTTGTACAAATCAAAATGGTACAGTATGATAACACTTGATGCATATGTGCAGTTTGTAAAGATCAAATCAGGACATTTCTGTCTCCATAACTTAAAATAAAGATCTCTTACTAATATGCAGTCATTGTAAATGTTTATGGGCTATAGTGTGTTAAGGAATAGTTAAGTCTTGGGACTGGAGATATGGTTCCGTCTGTGTAGCAATTGCTGTGCAAGCACACGGGGCGGGGGTGGGTGGATGCAGAGGGTCTGGGCTCACATCTCTACCCACGAGAGGAGTTGGACCTTGCAGTGCATCTGTAATCCCAGTGCTGGGAAGCAGTGCTGAGAGGATGGGAGCAGGGCACTTGCTAGAAAGGTCTTCTAGCTGAACTGCTGAGCTCCAGGTTCAGTGAGGGACTAAGTGTCTCAAAAATAATGTGGAAAGCAATAGAAGAAAATGCCAAAATTCAAACTCTGGCCTCCTATGCATGTGCATGCATGTATACGTGCACACATACACATCACACATGAATACCCACAAACACATGGGGGGGGATGAGATTAGTAAAGAAAAAACGATGCATAACCTCAGATGAGGACATTAAACAACCAACCCCCAGCTGTTGCTTTTTGCCCATGAAAAGCTTTGTCTGCTGATACCGAAGCTTATGTAGCAGAACAAGAGACTTGAGGAACCAGGAAAAACTGCCTAGAGTTTAACAGTTTAAAATATCTAGATATTCTAGACAGGTTTTCCTGGTATTTAAAATTTTTATTCTAGAAAGTTTTTCCAGCCGGGAGTGGTGGCGCACGCCTTTAATCCCAGCACTTGGGAGGCAGAGGCAGGCGGATTTCTGAG
>NW_022196898.1:19669726-19673858 GCF_008632895.1 Mastomys coucha
AAAAAAAAGAAAGTTTTTCCTGTTTCTTCAAGTCTCCTGTTCTGCTACATAATATATATGAATATATGCATATGTGTATGTATATATGTATGTACATGCATAGTGAGAGTCTGTCTCAAAATTATATGTATATATGTGTATACACACACACACACACACACACACACATATAATATGTTTGTGCATGTAGTAGTTGATTCTCTGGGCCATGTTTCCTGGTGTCCTCAACCCCTCTGGCTCCTACAATCCACCTTCTCTATCTCTGTGGGGCTTCCCTAAGTTCCACCTAATGTTTGGGTGTGCATTTCTGCATCTGCTCCCATCAGATGCTGCAGGAATCCTCTTTTGGTCAGTCCTGTTTGGTTCTACCCTAAGTCTCTGACTCATTTAGCTTCTGGTTCTTGGCCATCCAGACAGTGTTGGGCAAGGGCTCCTTCTTGTGACTTGGGCCTCAAGTTAGATCAGTCATTGGTTGCTTATGAGTATTCAAGCTCTGAGCCATGACTGCCTCAGCACATCTTACAGGCAAGATAGGTGTGAGTTGAAGGTTTGTAGTTGGGTTGGTGTCTCAGTCCCAAAACTGGGAGCCTTGCCTGGTTATCGAAGATGGCTTGTTTAGGCTCCATGTTCTCCATTACGAGGAGTCCTTACTAGTGTTACCCAAATAGGTTACAGAAAGTTTCCTCTGCTATTGGTTTCCAGATAGCCTCCTAAATGTAGTAGGCTATCCCCATTCCAGTAGTCTCTCCCTGTATTTTCTCCTCCTCCTCCACTCCTCCCTCCCCAGCCTGATCTTCCCATCCCCATGCCCACCTGTCCCCTGTACACCCACAAAATCTATTCTACTCATTCTTCCCATGTGTCTCCCTAGAGCCCCCTTTCCTACGTAGCCTCTCTGGATCTGTGGATTGTAGTATGATTATCCTTTACTTAACAGCTAATCTTCACTTATAAATGAGGACATGTCATGTTTGCCTTTCTGGAGCTGGGTGCCTTGCTCAGGATGATTTTTTTTCTAGTTCTGTTCATATGGCTATGAATTTCATATCCCAGCGGAGTAAATAATCTGTTTTTATGTAATAAAAAATTGTGTAAATATACCACAATTTTTTATCCATTCTTTAGTTGAGGGAATCTAGATTGTTTGCAGTTCCTGGTTATTAATAATAGACCCTATGATCATAGATGATCAAGTGTCCTTGCGGTGGCATTGGACATCTTTTGGGGATATGTCCAGGAGTGGCATAGCTGGGTCTTGAGGTATTATTTCCCTAATTTCTTTGTCAGTCTGTTTGTCATTTGTATATAGGAGGGCTACTGATTTTTTTTAATTAATCCTGTATTCAGCCACTTGGCTGAAGGTATATATCAGATGTAGGAGTTCCTGATAGAATTTTTTTGGTTGCATATGAATCCTATCATACCCCCTGCGTATAGAGATGCATTGACTTCTTCCTTTCCAATTTGGATCCTCTTGATCACCTTCAGTTGTCTTATTGCCTCAGTTGGAACTTCAAATACTATATTGGAGATAGCTATGGAGAGAGTGCACAGCCTTGTCTTGTCTCTGATTTTAGTGGAACTGCTTTGAGTTTCTCTTCATTTAATTTGATGTTGGCTAATAGGCTTGCTATGCATTGCCTTTATTATGTTTAGACATGTACCTTGTGTCCTGCTCTCTCCAAGACTTTTAACACGAAGGGGTGTTGGATTTTGTCAAAGGCTTTTGCAGCATCTAATGGGAGATGGTCATGTGTGTTCTTCTGTTTGTCTATATGGTAGATTGGGTTGACAGACTCTTGTATATTGAACCACCCTGCATCCCTGGGATGAAGCGTTCTTGATCATGGTAGATGATCTTTTTGATGTGTCCTTGCATTTGGCCATGTGTTTTTTATTTTATTGAGTATTGTTGCATCAATGTTCATGGGGGCAATTGGTCTGTAATTCTCTTTCTTTGTTGAATCTTGGTGTGGCCTGGGTATTAGGGTGACTGTGGCCTCATTAAATGAATTTAGCAATATTCCTTCTGTTTCAATTTTGTGATAATTGGAGGGGTGTTGGTGTTAACTCTTCTTTGAAAATCTGGTAGATTCTCTGTTAAAACTGTGTGGCCCTGGGCTTTTGCTGCTGCTGCTGTTGTTGTTGTTGTTGTTGAGACTCTTAATGACTGCTTTTATTTTGTTAGAGGTTATATTTAAATTATTTATCTGATCTTGATTTTACTTGGTAAGAGGTATCAATCTAGAAAATTATCTGTTTCTTTCAGATTTTTCAATTTCATAAAGTATAAATTTTTAAAGTATGACCTAATGATTCTTTGATTATTATTATTATTATTATTATTTGGTGTCTGTTGTTATGTCCCCCCTTTTGTTTCTTAGTTTGTTAATTTAGATATTTTCTTTTCATCTTTCACTTAGTTTGGATAGGGGTTTGTCTATTTTGTTGATTTTCTAAAAGAACCAATTTTTTGTTACATTGATTTTTCGCATTGTTCTCTTTGCTTCTATTTTACAGATTTTAGCCCTGAGTTTGGTTATTTCCTGCTGTCTACTTCTTTTGAGTGTGCTTGCTTCTTTTTGTTCTAGAGCTTTCAGGTGTGCTCAGGCAACCCTTATAAAGAAAGCATTTAACTGGAGCTGGTTTACAGTTCAGAGACTTAGTCCATTATTCTCACTGTGAGAAGCATGGTGGCATACGGCAGAGATGGTGAGGTAGCAGAAATTCAGATATGTTCATACTCAGATCTGTAGGCAGCAGGAAGAGACCGTATCATTCTCTCTTCCTTTGGGACTTCTCAAACCCCCAAAGCCCACCTCCACACTTCCTTCAACAAGGCCACATCTCCCAATAGTGCCACGCCCTGTGAGCCTCTGGGAATTTTCATTCAAACCACCAAGTTATCACAGTGTAATTCTTGCCTCTAGAAGACTGGTGCCCCCAGGAGGAACAATAAGGCCATTTTCTTTCAATTTTCACCTATTACCCTCATGTATTTTTGCAGGGGCACCCACTGCAGCTTCTCAGAGTGGAACCTTTGGCTGTCCCAGGAGGATTGTCTCGGGTTCAGGAAGCTTCTGTCATTGACTAAATACCTCTGTTGCAACCAACTGACAGTCTTTGACTTACGTTTTGACTAGTTCCTAATGTTCTATAATGCCAATGGCGGGGTATCGAGGCTGTCGGGTGGAAGTATGTAGTTTTCCTATTTCGGCACAGACTCTTCTTTTCATTTGTCTTTGGAGTACTGTTTTGTGCCTAGACTCAAGGTATAGATTTAATTTCTATTTCACCCCATACACTCCTTAATGCTTAGATGACTTGAGAGGATTTATGGTTGAAGTTCTGAAGCTTGGAAATAAAAATGGAATATTTTGTCACTGATTTGAAATTTCTTTTCAAGAATTGATACATTGGACAAAGGACAGTAAAATACTGTTCTTGGCAGCAAAAAAAGTGTTACAACCATTATATGTATATATATGTATATGATAGATATGATAGCAGCTAACAGTGACTGAACTACTAAGAGCTTTACAAATCCTCTTTCTCTCATGAGTTTTCAAGGAAGATGGCTTGATCTCCTTTTCACGGACAGTAGCTGCGGAAACAGAGTTGGGCTCTGGAGCCCCTCTTCTTCGTGCTCTGTTGAGTCCTTCTAATGGTGTTTCCATTTCCTGTAGCAGCTTCCTGGTATTTCTCTCTGAGAGTGGAGATGTTATGCTCACTAAGACAACAGGTGTTTATTCTAAACTTCTCAGAAAACAAACTGTGAAAATAAGAAACTGTAAGTCTCTAAAAGGCTTCAGTGAGCCTGGTTGCCAGAAGAAAAAAATACAAAATTCATTAACTTCTTCACATGGACACACATGAAGCCCAAAGAAGAGCCTAGCATTGAGCCCCATCCAGTAAGTGCTCATTCCTGTTTTGAGAGCTGGAGGGGACATGCAGAACACAGACAGGGAAGCAGCTGCCCTCAGTGCTGACATCAGAGGAAACACTGCACTCCTAAGGCCTCCACAGGCTTTGCAAACAGTAGTTGATTTAAAAAGAATATCTTCTGGTTTTGAAATTCATACAAAGGAAATATAATTCCTATTTAAACGTTTTTTTTTTTTTTTTTTTTTTT
>NW_022196898.1:19674086-19681950 GCF_008632895.1 Mastomys coucha
TTTATTTGTGTGTGTGTGTGTGTGTGTGTGTGTGTGTGTGTGTAATGCACTTGTACCACAGGAGGTGTGGAATCAGAGAACATCTGGTAGGACTTACCTTTCTCCTTCCCTGGGTGGGTCCAGGAGATTGGACTCCATCCAGTCTTCAGGCTTGGCATACAGCCCCTTCACCCTCTTAGCTATCTCTCTGGTTCCTAGTATAAGAAAAAAAGGCGGGGTTGGAGTCTTGGAAAGGGGAAAACAATCTCAAATCTGAAGTTGAAGACAATCCAACCATTTTGCTTTAGGGATGTAAACAGGTCCCTTGCCAAACAAGCACACTTCGCCTGCGCTCTGCACACAGGCTGACAACTTTGAAGGCTTCGACTTAGCAGCAGCTTCTCTAACTAGTTTTTCTGTCTTGAATGGGTTGGAGGGAGACTTCTGCTTTAATTAGCTTCTATTTGAGACTGGGAAGAAGCCAGTCTCACATTTCCATCTCGTGAACTGTCACCGGTGTTTGCTGAATCAGCTTCCCCAGCTCCCCGGAACCATGAAAATTCATAGCTGTTCTATTGTAGTGACATTTTTTTTCTGTGAAGAATTCACGTTTGGTGTAAAATTATCATTTTAATTCTTGTCAAATTAAACTTTTAGGTCAATGTTATTGTTCGAGATGAAAAAGTGCAAACAAAGTGAAAGTAAGAAATAATTTAAAACAAAACAAAAGAAACAAAGAGAAAACCAAGGTGTCAAGAAAATTCAGCCTTAGGATATTGAGTTAAGTGTCATGTCTCAGAATATACCTGAGGTGCCCTTAGTCCATGCTCATTAGCTGCCGCATCTCATGCCTCACCCATATTCCCAACTACCGATCTACTTCTTGTCTGTAAGCATTTGTGTATTCTGAGCATTTTGCGTAAATGATATTTGGTGGATGAATTTTCAGCCCAGTGTCATCTTTTCAAGGTCCATTGATGTGGTATTTCTTATCAGTACCTCCTTCTGCTCCAGGAGGCGCAGCAGTCTGCTCTTGTACCGACTCTGTTTTGCTTATCCAAGTCATTGTTGACAGGCGTTTGCAGTTGCCACTTTCAGGCTTAAGAAAAACCTGGACCTGAATGTCTATGCTTTTGTGTGGACACATGCTTTTATGGATGTTCTGAGTTTTATGAGGAAACTTTTTGGGGTCATGTCAAATGGTTTTTCTGAGATCATGACACTATCTCTTTATTACCACGTGCTGTGAAGTTTTGGCTGGTGTCCATCATGGTTAACCGAGGTGGTTTGAATATGAATAGCCCCCCATCCCATAAGCTCCTAGATTTGAATACTTAGTCATTGAGAAGTGCCACTCTCTGAAAGAATTAGAAGGATGAGGAGGTGTGGTTTTGTTGGAGGAAGTGTGTTCACTCAGGGTGGGCTTTGAGGTTTCAAAAGCCCAGGCCAGACCCAGAGAGACTCTCTCTCTGTCTGTGGATCAGGATGTAGCTCTCAACCACCTCTCCAGCACCATGTCTGCCACCATAGTCCTACCATGATGATAATGGACTAAGTTTCTGGAAATGTAAGCAGGGTCCAGTTAAATGCGTTTTCTTATACGAGTTGTTGTGGTTATGGTGTCTCTTCATAGCAATAGAACAGTGACTAAGATAACTTGACACTGCTGTTGTTCATCAAGCTCATCAATGACTTAGACATTGTGGGGAATAGGAAGTGCTAGCTATTGTAGTTTGGATTTGTATTTAATCTCCAAATAGGGATTCTGTACATCTTTCCATATGTTTATTGGTTTTAGATTTATTTAAATAGTTTCACTGTTTGAAAATGTGGCCTTTTTTATTGATGGTTTGTAAGAATTCTTTTCATACTCTGAAGACAAATCACTCCTCAGATATCTAACCTGCAAAGACTCTCTCCTATCCTCTGAACTATCTGTTAATTGTCCCCCTAGTATTCTTTGAAGCACAAAAGTTGTTAATTTTGATGAAATCCGATGTATTCCCCTGCTTTGGTGTCTTTTTAATTTCTTGTTATATCTAATGAACCACTGCCAAACACAAGGCTGCAAATTTTTACTTCTAATTTTCTTCTAGTTTTAACTCTTATATTTAGATATATATATAGCCCATTTAAGTGGGTTTTTACAAATGGTATAGGGTAGATTCCAAGTTTTGCAAAATCCTCCATTCTTTGAAAATAAAAGCACTCTCCATTGACTTATGTAGCCTTTATAAAAGTAACTGACCATCAGTATAAGATATTGTTTCTGGACTCTCATTTCCAATTCATTGAGTCTTAAACCTAGGCTTATGACAGCACTAAAATTATAACTGAAATTTTGGAACAGTGGGCACTCCAAAACAAACAAGATTACTTTGGTTGGTCTTGATCCTCTGTTTTTATGTACTTTTATAATAATTAGCTAGTCAACTTTTTAAATTAAAACATGTAGCTTAGATCTTGACAGATAACCTGTACACTGCCTCCGTAGATTGGTTTGGGAAAAGATAATGTCTTATGAGTATCAATGTTCTAACCCATCAACATGGGTTGGCTTTTGTTTCTAGAGCTTTCTCTTTTCTTAAGAGTTCTTAAAATTTAAAGTAATTTACTATAATGGGTTTTGTGTGTATAAGAGTTCTTAAAATAAAATTTAAAGTAGTTTACTACTATTGTGGGCTTTGTGTGTGTTTGTGCCACAGCATCCTGAATACTTTGCTCTCTAGGCTGGCAGGCCTGCAGGCTTTTGGGCAATTTGTGTGTGTCTTGCATCTCATCCTGGGATTACAACTGTGTTTACTAAGTCCAGCTCTTTCACATGGGTTTTAGGGCTCCAAGCCAAGTCATCAGGGCCTTGTGTAGTGAGTACTTTCACTTGCTAAACCACCTCGCCAACTCTCTCTCTTTATTGGCAGAGATTCCCCAGTTTTTAATATAAAGCTCTCACACTTTTGTTAAGCTTATTATTTGTAACCTCAGATTTGAATGAAGCTTAGCAATTCCCAGGAACCATACTGTGGTTAACCCTGCAGTCTTGCTCACTAGCTCTGGCTTGGGTCTTAAATTGTGGTAGGAAATCTGCATGCTTGCTGAGGTGAGTTGAAAAAAATTCTTTTATATTATGGAAAATTCACAGTAACATTTTGTTTGTTTGTTTGTTTCTTTCTTTCTCTCTTTCTTTCTTTCTTTCTTTTTTTTTTTACTCTTGCACACCATTAAGAAAACAGAAAGTGGATTAACCTTATTTAATAAGAAACCTTACTGGTGAAGGTTTAATTTTCATGGTCAAAGGCACTGAATCAAAGTCAAATAAAAAAAAAGTACAATTCAACATTTCCCCTGGTAGTGCATTGATTTTTAGTATCTTTTAAGCTGAAAGGACATGGAGAAGATCAGGAGGAGAGGGGGGAATGACACTAAGTGATTTTTATTGAATTACATTAAAAATGTATATTATCATTTTATCCAGGTTCTTTATGACTAAAAGAAGTATTTCAACTCAGGAGATGCATGTCTTTCTAGAATTTCTAACTCAGCAAAATATTTAGGAAAGAAAACAAGAGATATTTTTATGGCACACATCAATGACACTGAAGTGAACACACAGGACTCCCGACCTAGGAAGGTTCCCAGAGGGAGGGAAGTACCAAGTTTCCCAGACTCTCGTTTCTACTTGTATGTTCAGGACAGAGATCTCTTTAATGTAGTTCACTAACCTCCTAGAATGCTCTCTCTGCTCTGGGTAAGAGCTCAGTGTCCAGGTCGGTATCTGGTTGATTACTTGAAAGGAGTTGCAAAGGCGAATGAAGCATTCATTCTATGACTAAACCAGAGGAAGGTGTGAGCATCTGGTTGTACTGAGAACACTTGCTAGCCAGGCAGTCCCTGTCCAGGTGTGGCAATGAGGAAGACCATCAATCACACTACTCTCATTAAGAAGAGAAATAGAAGCCAACTGATACTGTCTTGGCAGCCATAGCAGGAAATGTAGTAAGAGCTATGCTGGTTATCATGGGTACCAGATACTGTGACCTAGAGGGAACTACTGTGACCATCCTAGAGTTGGAACTGAGTGAATAAAGATGGCTTCCTGGACCTAAGAGGTGGACACTTTCAATTATAAATGATTAAAAAAATAATCCTTATACTCCAGGAACTATTAACCAAGGAAACCAAATTAAAACCCCAGACATTTAGGAAATATAGGTAGTGGAGCAGAGGACTTCTGAAATAGTACTGAGGCAAGACGACTTACAGACAAGGGTATGGACTATTGTACGTTTATTGCCTTATTGATTTTTGAGAATCAAAACAGTGGACCCCGTTGTTAAGAAGGCCATGAAATGGATATAGCCACCGCCTATCCCCTACATCCCAAGAGGTCCATGAGTTTTGTACCTCTGCTGAACTAGGAGCTTGTGTTTGAGGTAGGAATAAGAGTATTGTTCAGTGAGGATATCAGTATTGTTACACGTTTGTTACCAGTTTCCAACAGCTCTGCTGAACATCTAGGAGGTACTGGAGCATCTACAGGAGATATCAGGACGCATTGTATACCTCACTCTCTTCCTGCTTCCCATGAATGTGCAGGAGACACAGTCTCAGTTCATACTTAGAAGTTTTAGAAGCAGTGTGGAGGGAAGGGGTGGGAAGAAGGCTTATGTTGAGGCTGTATTTCCATAATAGATAGCCAAATTTAATTCCAGATAAAAGTAGGTAAGAATTAGAAGAGCTAACTTTTTTTTTGTTTTGTTTTTGTTGTTGTTTTTTCGAGACAGGGTTTCTCTGTGTAGCCCTGGCTGTCCTGGAACTCACTCTGTAGACTAGGCTGGTGTTAACTTTTTTTTAAATGTAGTTTCAAGTAGGTTCATAGTTTCTTAGAATGGAAAAAACATCAGAGTATTGATTTTGCTAAGCTCAGATATGCTTTTGAGCAGTAGGTACCTAGACGTTTCCCACAAGGGCTGGTGAACAATATGTGATATATTTCTGGCTACGGCTTTCTGCTTTTCAAGAGTTAGAGCTATTTTTCTGCAGTAGCTGTTTGAATGCTACTCATTTTGCGGAGAGTGTCTTCAGAGTTCTCGTCAAGAGGACTTTGGAGCCTGAGAATGAAAACTCAAAATTCAAGGCCTCCCGAGGACAGACAAAGCCGGACAAAGCCGGGGTGAGCCTCCTTAGGTTTTGTGATAAAGAAGGAAAGTTGGGGGACCAAACACAAAATTGTGAATTTAGACCCACAAGAGGAGCTCAGAATGGTTCTTTCTGAAGCTGTGAAGTATATGTCGGTGTGCGAAGCTGGGGAGCGAAGAATTTGCCTGGCACGGAGCTGGAGAGCCGTGGCTGTTCTTAGGGGTGTTAGCAGGGTAAGAGCAGCAGCCTGTCTATGTCCATGGCCTCCCTTCTGAAGTATCTGGCTCAGGGACCAGTTCTAAGTGAAGAAGCTTCAGAGGCAGGCATTTGAGAGGCAAATGCAAAGGAGCAATGAATGGTAAGCACTCCTGATACTTGAACTCAGTTAACAACAAAGGAAGGGGTAATTAGGAGATGGGATGGATTTCTGCTTGCCCCTGGAAAATGTCCTATGTTTGATAGTTTTACCTTTGACAATGCCCACCCTCCCATGCTTGAGGTCTTCCTGTGTTGAAACAATGGATGGTCTTGGGAATTAGCCACTGTGCCTCCATGACACCACTTCTATATTAGCTGCACACTGTGCTGAGATTTCTGATTTGTTATTATTATTTTTTTACCCCTAATTCAGCAAGTGGCTTGACAGATGATCAACCATTTCCTAGAAACACTCTTTTCTCTCGGACTGCAGAAATTATGCTTTTCAGAAGTCCACCTCAAATTAGCTTTTGTGGGGGATTAGGGCAAACACATTTCAAGACCATTTCATTGTAAAACCTTGAAGTTTTAATTTTTTTGCTTTTTGTTTTTGTTTGTTTGTTTTTTGAGACAGGGAGGGTTTCTCTGTATGGCCCTGGCTGACCTGGAACTCACTCTGTAGACCAGGCTGGCCTTGAACTCAGAAAACTGCCTGCCTTTGCCTCCCAAGTGCTGGGATTAAAGGCATGTGCCACTACTGCCCGGCTGAAGATTTAAGTTTTAATTAAATTAGTTAATTACATAATTGTCTTTTGAGACTGGTATCATATATCCTTAAAGGACTCTGAACACACTAGGTAGCTGAGGGTGACCCTGAACTTCCATTTTTCCTGTTCTTTATTTCCTTTTTTTTTTTTTTTTTAAATTGTTTTGTTTTGTTTTTGAGACAGGGTTTCTCTGTGTGGTCTTGGCTGTTCTGGACCTTGCTTGCTCTGTAGACCAGGCTGGCTTCGAACTCAGAGATCCACTTGCCTTGCCTCAAAGTGCTGCGATTAAAGGCATGCACCACCACTGCTGCCTGGCCCATTTCTTCTGCCTGCATCTCCCACACAACATCTGAATTCTGCAGTTCCAGCAGCAGAAATCAGGACTTGGGGCCTTCCCCGTGGACACGCCATGCTTAAACTATATCCCTACCTCATCCTGACATTTTAAACAAGGCATTGTAGTTCAAAACAACTATACAAGGTTTTGATTTAGCACTGTAAAGGTGAGGACCTTGTTTTTTTTTTTCTCCTCAGTTGTAGTCACTAGGGGAGGTGGGATTTGTGGGAGACAGACAGCTAGAAGATGAGCGACTGAAGGGAGGAGTCAGTGGGCTGCCCTGCTCAGGTGACTTGGCCCGTTATACTTGGTGGCAAGCATTGCCTTTTGAGTTGCATTTTCCTGCAGCTTGTGGGGTTTTCAGACCACTGTGAGGAGCAGGGTGGTCACCCTTACCTTTTCGGTAGCCTCTTACAGGGCCCTTGCAGTGTTCCTGGTTGATATTCTGTCTATGAAGAAGTGATTGACATTTGTCAGTTTGCATGCGGTGGTCCCAACTGCACTGTCCTGTGTCTCCTCCTCTTCCTGCTACAGTCAATGTTTGTTTCCTACACTTCTTGTCATCCAGCACAGGATAAAGGCTGTTAGGACTCTGGCATTCACGTCCCACCTTTAGAAACGTTTCATCTAATTTAAACTCATCAGAAAAGTCCCTTGGTTGTTGTCTTAGTCATAGTTCTGTTGTTGTGGGAACGTACCCTGACCATGACAACTCTTACAAAAGGAAGCATTTCACTGGGGCTTACTTACACATTTACTCCTTTATCATCGTGGTGGGAACATGCCTGGACACAAGCAAACATAGTGCTGGAGAAGTAGTTGAGAGTTCTATAACCAGATTCAGAGGCAGCAAAAATAGAGGGACTCTGGGCTTGGAATGAGCTTTTTGAAATCTCAAGGTCCACCAGCAGTAACATAGTGCCTCCAACAAGCCCACATCTAAGTCTTCTTGCTGTTGTTGTTGTTTGTTTTTTTTAAATTTTCTTAATTTTTATTGCATTTTGATGAGAAAAGTTACATGATTTCAATTTATCTGAACATTTAAAAGCATATTTTAAGTAAATAGAATTAAATCACATTCTTGTTTCCCTTTTGTACCCCAACTCCTCCTAGAGACTCTCCTTCAATACCTACAATATCTTTTTTTGTCATATTCCTTAAAATTTATAAAATATTATATCAATAAAAATGAGTATTATAAAAGTTGTTTGATATAAAACAACAATCAATTTAACAGTCTTATGTAGATGCTTTTATACAGCAATACTGAAAATACATGTTTTTCTCAATATAAATTTTAAATAACTCCAAACATATTAATTGTATATTTCAAAATAATGCATCACTACTAGTATTTTCTTAAATGAACATAAATATGCAAAGTCTTTTTGTTTGTTTGTTTGTTTTTTATTTAGTAGAGTTTAAAATCTTGGCTCTTACTGTGGTA
>NW_022196898.1:19683101-19713300 GCF_008632895.1 Mastomys coucha
GTTTTGTCATGGAATATCTTGTTTTCTCCATCTAAGGTAATTGAGAGTTTTGCTGGGTATAGTAGCCCGGGCTGGCATTTGTGTTCTCGTAGGGTCTGTATGACATCTGCCCAGGATCATCTAGCTTTCATAGTCTCTGGTGAGAAATCTGCCATAATTCTGATAGGCCTGCCTTTATATGTTACTTGTCCTTTTCCCCTACTGCTTTTAAAATTCTTTGTTTGTTTAGTGCATTTGGTGTTTTTATTATTATGTGATGGGAGGAATTTCTTTTCTGGTCCAGTCTATTTGGAGTTCTGTAGGCTTCTTGTATTTTCATGGGCATCTCTTTCTTTAGGTTAGGGAAGTTTTCTTCTATAATTTTGTTGAAGATATTTACTGGTCCATTACATTGGGAATCTTCACTCTCTTCTATACCTGTTATCCTTAGGTTTGGTCTTCTCATTATGTCCAGGATTTCCTGGATATTTTGGGTTAGGAGTTTTTTGCTTTTTGCATTTTCTTTGACTGTTGTGTCAATGTTTTCTATGGTGTCTTCTGCCCCTGAGACTCTCTCTTCTATCTCTTGTATTCTGTTGGTGATGCTTGCATCTATGACTCCTGATTTCTTTCCTAGGTTTTGTATCACCAGGATTGTTGTCTCTCTTTCTGATTTCTTTATTGTTTCTATTTCCATTTTTAGATTCTGGATGGTTTTGCTCATTTCCTTCACTTGTTTGATTGTGTTTTCCTGTAGTTCTTTAAGGGATTTTTGTGTTTCCTCTTGAAGGGCTTCTAGCTGTTTACCTGTGCTCTCCTATATTTCTTTGAGGGTGCTATTTATGTCTTTCTTAAAGTCCTGTATCATCATCATGAGAAGTGATTTTATATCTGAATCTTGCTTTTTCGGTGTGATGGTGTGTCTAGGACTTGCTATGGTGGGAGAATTGGGTTCTGATGATGCCAAGTAACTTTGGTTTGTGTTGTTTATTTTCTTACTCTTGCCCCACCACCACCACCTGGTTATCTCTAGTGCTACCTGCCCTTGCTAAATCTGAGTGGAACTTGTCCTTCCTGTGATCCTGGGAAGTTGTGTCAGAACTCCTCAGAGTTAAGCTCTCTCTGGGATCCTGTGATTCTGGGATTCTGTGATCCTGGGCTTTTTAGAGCACCTGGGAGTGCAGCTTCCTCTGGGTGTTTTGGTACTGGCTTCAGAATTTGCACCCAAGGTTTGCTCAGGTCACCAGCCCAGACAGTCCAGAAGGAACCTGAGGCACTGGGCTGATGGAGTTCCTGTGTGCCTGGTCCCACTGGTCCCAGTTACTCCCAGTGTTGGGACAAATGCTGTGTCCTCCACACCTCTGATCCTGGGTATGTTAGAGTGCCTGGGAGTGCAGCTTCCTCTGGGTGTTATGGGACTGGCTGCAGAGTTTGCACCCAAGGTCTGCTCAGGACACTGGCCCAGAGAGACCACCACATCTAATTCTTTAACCAGTGTCACTCTCTGGTGACCAAGCAGTCAAATCTATGGGCCTATAGGAGCCAGCCATTCTCCTTCCAACCACATCCCACTCCCTGGGTGCCATAGGCTTGTAGCTATATCATAAGGCAACTTGCATTTAGTCTAGCTTCAAAGTCCTCATAGCCTTTCAGCCTCAACACTTTTTAAAATCGCAAAGTTCAAAGTCTCTTCTGAGACTCATAGCAATCTCTTCACTATAAATTCAAAATCAAAAAGCAGATCACATAGTTCCAGCGTACAATGGAGCAGCACATGGATTACCATTCATTCCAAAAGGGAGGAGAGGGACCACAGTGATGAGAGATTGGACCAAAAGAAGATGGAAAACCAGCTGGCCAAACTCAGACTCTGCACCTCCATGTCTGATGTCAAAGTGCTTTTCAGATCTCTAACTCCTCTCAGCTTTGCTGACTGCACACCACTTGCCTCTTGGGCTGGTTCTGCTCCCTCTTAGCGGCTTTTCTCAGTAGGTATCCCATGACTGGCATCTCCAACATCTTGAGATCTTCAATGAAATCCAGGTTTTACTTTCACAGCTTTATGCCATGACCCCTCTGGGCTTCTATGCAGGGAAGTCCCTGCCACATGCATGGCACTGGCAGCTTTTCTTAGCCATGGAAGGAGATTTCACAACTCCTTTCTTGCTTCCATGACTAGGAAGCCGGAATCCCAAGTTCTGCTGCTCCCTGGGGCTGGAACTTGGCCCCCTCCTTCACTACATTTGCACTAGGTTTTTTGTTGATGCTTTCCTTTACTGCGTAAGCTTTTCTTTGATTTCTTTCCACGAATTGGAAGGATAGCCGGGTGGGGTCTTGCCCTGAAGTCACCACTCCCTTTATTCCATTTAACATTGGCTTTTCATTAAACCTGTTTCATTGGAACCTAGATTTAGCTCTAAAACCGTTCCCAGTAATCCCTTTCCCTTCAAACTACATTTTGTGTTTTTAGGGTTCTAGCGATCAAACTCAGGTCCTCCTGCGTCCAAAGCAAGCACATATTGATGGGAGTCATTTCCTCAGCCCCTAGGCCTCATAGTTTTAATTAGTTGCTATATTTATTTATTTCTCATGTGTATGTGTATATATCTACATGTGTGGGAGGAGGGAGGGAGCACACTAGTGTCATGGCTCCCATGTTGCAACAGAGCACAACTTGAAGAAGTTCCCACAAGTGCATCCTGGGATTAACTCAGGTTGTCAGGCTTGACAGTAAGTGCCTTTATCCACTGAGCTATTCCATTATCTCATAACCAAAGCTTTACAGCATTTATTTGAGACCACAGTCAGTCCCCATGAAGAACAGTCCAGGGAACCAGATATCTCCTGCAAAGCCTTGAGCATCCGTATCTTCATCTTTGGCTTGATGACTGGCTGTCTTAGTTATTCTTTCCAAGAACACTGTAGGAGTGATGCTTGACGTAGGCTGATGGCAAGTTAAACTATGGAATTTGTAAGGCCTCTTTCATGTGTAGGACTGGGTAGTCTGTAGCAAAATAAGACGAGCAGGGACTGTTGAGCACAGGGATCACCTAAGAGGTGTTACTTGGACCTGTGACTTCAGCTAATGAACAGGCAGGTCCGGCTTATGACCACCTTGCCCAACCTTTACCATCTCTGCAGAAGAATGCTAGAGACTATCAGAAAGTGTTGCAGAGCTCCCATCGATTAAGCTAAATGCACTCAGTTGAGACTTGGCCTGGCAGTGTTGTGCAGAAACCGGGCCTTGCTTTTGGGCCTGCAAGGATTTCTTCTGTGAAACATTTAAACACGGTCCATGACAGTTTGGAACAGTTTTCTGAAACTGATTTTTTAAAAACAGTCTGCCTTTCATCTTTTTAAGTGAAGTATACCTACTTTTTTTTATGGTTTTATTTCATAAGTAACTGGGTTTATATTTTATTAATAAAAAGTATTCTTACTTAAACTTTCATCCGTGATAATTAAAATAGTGATGTCCTGCCTTGGGCAGTGGGCTGTCTAAACAACTGGGCAGTGCTTCTGTGGTTAGAGGGATTTGAGGAGGTTTAGAAGAGATTCGAGACACAAGAAGACTGTGCTAAAACATCTGGGCTCTATGCCAGCAGTGTTAGTCTCAGCTGGGAACTTGATAGAAAGCCTGCCCCCTACCCCACCCCCTGCTCCAGCTAATTTTGACTCATGGCAAAGGTTGAGAACCTGTGGTAGAAATACGAGCCTTAGAGTCATAACCCTGTGAGAGGAGGAAGCAGATCAGACTGTGAGGAATCTGGAAGCATCAAGGTGAACCACTAGACCAGCAGTTCTCAACTTGTGGGTTGCAATCCTTTTGGGGGTATTGAGTAACCCTTTCACAGGGGGGTTGCCTAAGATACTTACATTACAAATCATAATGGTAGTAAAATTATAGTGATGAAGTAGCAATGAAAATAATTGTACGGTTAGGGGGTCACTACAACAGGAGGAACTGTATTAAAGGATCGTAGCACGAGGAGGGTTGAGAAACACACTTGCACTAGACCAAAGGAAGGAAGCAATTTCATGGTACCTGTCCTATCCTGACCTTGTGAGCTTCTAATTAAACTTGCTGACCCAAAGTTGTATCTGTCTATTGTCATTATATCTGGTTACACTGCTAGTCACAACTGCTCTTTTGAGTCAGGGAGAAGGAAGAGAAGATCTGGGTTGTAATCCAGGGTCACTCTGCTTGCAAATGTTTGATAATATTTGATAATGTTTCATTTCTGTTCTGGAAAAAAATATTTCTTTTAATCCTGTTGCATATACTTTGGATTTTAGGTTTTTCAGAGGCAACCTCTCCTTTTACTGGACTCTGAAAAGAGAGTGTAAATGTGTTATGGTCTTGTGATCCATGAATCCAGGATATAGAGGTACAAATGCTGGCTTTGTTTACTATACATGTGAACTTGGGGCAACTTCTTTCCTTCCTCTCCTTCTTATAATCTCACTGGTTGAGAGTTAGGGCATTACCATAATTTAAAGCAAGCTTTAATTAAGTACTGGGCAGGAGGACGGCCTCTGGCAACGTCTACTCATGGGTTCCAAGGAAATGACCACAAGTCACATTTTGCAGGGACAAAAAAGGACAAAAGTACAGGGCCACCATGTTTCTCATCAGGTACAATCAGGGGCAACCATATATCTTGATGTACTTCCTGCCTACGTACTTCCGACTTATATCCAAACAGGGGCAAGTATACATTCTGATGTATTTCCTGCCCAAGTACCTTCTGCTTACATGTGATCAAACACATCCAGTGCAGGTGCAGATCAGATGGGTCAAACAAACACAGAACAAACAGGAACTTGGAACTCTTAACCAGTGAGGTATATTTTTCCCATTTTTGTCTTACATTTCACCTTTAAATTCAAGCTGATTGGGTTAATTAGGGTTCTCTAGAGTAACAGAAGTTATAGAATGCATCTATATATTTATATAGAAATGGAGATTTATTAGAATGACTTACAGGCTGCAGTCCAGCTAACACAACAGTGGCTGGCTGTGAACAGAAAGTCCAAGGATCCAGTAGCTGCTCAGTGCACAAGGCTGGGTGTCTCCACTGGTCTTCAGTAGATGCCGCAATCCTGGAGAAGTAGGCTCCAGTGCCAGTGGAGGAATGGACTTGCTAGCAAGGTGATGGCAAGCAGACAAAGAGCAGAATCTTCCTCTTTGCATATCTTTATATAGTCTTCTAGTGTAAGGTGTGGCCCAGGATTCAATATGCATAAGGTGAGTCTTCCCACTTCAAGGTCTGGATTAAAGGCATGTCTTCCTAACTCAAAGGGCCAGATTAAAAGTGGAACTTCCTACTTCAAGTTAAGCAAAATAATCCCTTACAGACATGCCCTCCATTTTGGGGATTTTTGTTCTATATAGTTGGGTTTTAGTCAAGTTGACAACCAAGAATAGCCACACTGATGGTTTTGGCCTGTTCTGTGCATTAGTGAGCTAAGAGTATTGTGTGTCTGAGCCTTGAGATGGCCTGGAGCTCAGTGCTGGAGCACTTGTCCAGCATGTGGGAGGCCCCTGGGATGACTCACAGTGATGGGACAGGAAGAGTGGCCCTGGGTAAAATCTCAATAATTGGTAGGCAATACTATCACTGACCCTTGTACAATGGGACTAATTCACATAATAGTATGAAGATAACTAATTAGAGCAAGTGGACAACCATACCTGGAAGCTATTGAGTTAGTCACACACATGGTTATGTTGAGGTCTACCTCCCCCGGTATAGCGGGAGCCATTTTGTTCCATGTCCCCCTGCCGTTTTGTTCCATGTTCATATTGTTGCTATAACATGCCTGCCAGCCATTGACACAGAAAAATAACTTGATTCACAGCAAGGTCATGCTGATCACATATCGTGTTATGTTTTCATTGAGGTTTGTTAATCTTGAAGAATTCCATGAAGCTTTAGGTAGACATTCATCCATATGAATGTTATGTCTAGACTGACTTGAGTTAGAGCTGACCACTGGGCAGCACTTCCTGCACCTGCATATGAGCTCACTGTGGTTTTTGTGCTTTTAAATAGCTGGCCCTGAGAAATGTTAGGGTTATAGCTCAGCCTCCAAATTCTAAGCTACATTCCTTATCCATAAGTCTTGGGGTGTGTATTCAATAATCCATCCCTATCTGACTGAGGTCCATGATGTGAGTGGCTCTTAGACCCCCATAGTTGAATTCCTGATATGGATCATACTTCGAGTGCCTTGGCTATCCTGGAGCCTTGGTTTTCTCATCCTTGAAATGAAAACAGTCCTACTTTACAGGGTTGTTGTGATAAGGAAAAGACCCTTTGGCAGGTGCTGGCGTACCTAAATCAAACTATTTTTCTTTTTTTGCTGCTTGTTTTTCTTGGGCTAATTTTAAAATAGTAACTTCCTTTTTCCTATGGAAATCTAGGGAGTCTAATTTAGATGATGTGTATATATGCTGTGGAACAGCCCATATGCCACTTTGGTATTAGAATATGACTCATTATTTCTAAACTTAGTATTGCTTTCTTGGTGTGATCTTTGCTTTTCTCTGAAGTCCCTATATTCACATTTATCCCCAAACTAGACAATAAAGGAAATAAAGTACATGTAAAAATTGGAGTATTTTCCCTGCCCTATATGTATGTGTACCACAAGTGTACTTGGTTCAGAAGAGGGTGCTGGATACCTATGAACTATAGTTTTAGATGGTTGTGGGCTACCATGTGGGTGCTAGGAACTAAATCTGGATTTCTGCAAAAGGAACAAGTGCTCTTGACCATTGAGCCATCTCTTCATGCCCACAAAGGACATGTTTTGAGCTACTACAAGTCACTTGTGTGAAATAATTCAAGCAAGTATGTTATATAAACATCTAATATTTCAGTGAACAACAGTGGCCTTTTCTGTTTGTTTGTTTGTTTGTTCGTTTGTTTTGAGAAAGGGCCTGACTATGTAGCTCTGGCTGTTGTGGAACTTACTCTCTAGACCATGCTGGTCAAACTCACAGAGATAAGCCTGCCTCCGCCTCCTGACTGCTGGAATTAAAGGTGTTCACTACCAAACTGAGCTTAACAGTGGTGTTTTATACTTGCATAAAATTTAGTATTTGTGAAATGCTTTGAATTCCATAATTTTTTACTGTGGTACATTCTATACACAATTTAAATATGTTTTCTACGGTGTTGATAAGCATATACTTTTATCAAGATATAGTGTTTCTTTGGGCAGGGGAGCTCATCTTCATGTGGGTACATATGTTTGTGAAGGCTGACACAAGTAATATCATTGCACAAGTGCAATAAACTTTTTAAAACAACAAAAACAAAACAACACAACAGAGTCTGCAGTTGTCCTAGAGTTTGTTAAACAGGCTAGGCTGGCTGGCCAGCAAGCCCTGGGGAATCTGCCTTTTTCTGACTCCCCAGCACTGGAATGACAAGCCACCACACATTGTGTTGTTAACTTGAGTTCTGGCATGAACTCACTTTCTCCACTTTACCAGAGGTATCTCCAAGACAAAAGATGTAAATTAATCTTGGTTCCCCAGAAAGTGTCCCCATGGCCCTTCTCAGTTAATCCCTTACCTGCTTCTCTGCATTCCTGATTCCCATCACTAACAGTGTACTTTTTGTGCTGTAAAGAGTCATATAAATGGAACCTTGAAGTGTTCTGCAGCTGCTCCACTTGCTCAGCACAATGCTTGTGAGGTTCATCTCCTTAGTTGCCCATATCATAAATTCATCCCTGTTAATTTCTGACTACTGTCCTACTGGGTGATACCTCATACTTTGTCTATTCCGGGTCTTGTTTAGAGACACAGAGTAGGTGCCAGTATCCTTTTGACTGTCATTGTCATGCTTTTAGATGCTCAGAAGTTTGTAGTATCTCCATTTTCCGGATTTGGAGGCCAGGGCTCAGAGAAGTGCTGCATCCCTGTGTCTAATTGTTGATCAATGAGACACTAATGAGCAGCTCTGGTTCTGGGTCCAGATTTGCTTTCTTCACGCCTCATTTTTTGACTCAGGTTTTCTTGGGGCTCTGCCCAGGAGTCGTGCCATGTCTAACACCAGGATTTGATTTGACTCATCGTACTTTTGATGAGAAAGACCTAGAATGATTTCATAGACCACAATTCATTTCTGCTCATGGAATAACCTTGGGCAGGCTTTAGTCTCTCAGATGGAATGGGCAGTTTCCAGAGACTGTCTCTAGGACTGAGGCAGAGAAGAAGAAAAAGTGTTACAGACATCGCATGGTTTCTTCGTGACAAATGGGGAGGTCCTAAAAAGCAGGATGAGCCTCTTTAAGGCCAATGTTCCTCAGATTGGTTGCATGAGTGCAGGCATCCCAGCCTCTTGGAGTCTGCTTTTCTGTCTGTGAAAGAGGGAGTGTGTCCTGTGAATTCCTAACACGGCCTGTCCTTTCTGGATTCTATCAAGATTGGTTAAAGGGAGCATTATATAATGTTCATGCTGACCTTGCTGGGGACTTTTCCTTGTATGGAAAAAAAAATCAAACCATCCTCTCTATTTTTTAAGGC
Source organism: Mastomys coucha (assembly GCF_008632895.1). Lineage (NCBI taxonomy): Eukaryota > Metazoa > Chordata > Mammalia > Rodentia > Muridae > Mastomys > Mastomys coucha. The sequence continues at coordinate 19,691,623 of NW_022196898.1, forward strand.
ACCATTGTATTATTTATAGAATCTGAATAAAACAGGAGCTTATTTGTCAGTAAAGCAGGGCAAGGCAGGTACACAGGGGGATCGTTTTGCTGTAAGACAGAGAAAATGCAGAGACAAAAATGTCCTCTAAAGATACTCTTTTTACATCTCAAAAGGACAAAGACCTGGAAGGTTCCCCTTGTTTGGAACGCAGATTAAGTTGTGTGGGTAAGTAAGTCTTGGAGGAAAAAGCAAAAGAATGGGCAGCGTCTTCTACACGTCCCATAACCTTGGAACCACCTGTTATAGATGTATGGCTGTCATCCAATCTCAGCTGCTTTGTCACCAACCTAGAAACAGTGCTCCTTATCACACACCTCAGGATGACACCAAATTTGAAGAAATTACTTTCTAATTATTTATGTGAATACAAAGATTTTGTTTAAAGCATGTGTATACTATGTAACTTGAAGTAAAGTTTGCCGCCCAAGAAAGAACTGTGAGATTCTATCACCCTAGGTCTTTCTTATCGAAAGTAAGACAGAGCCAGATCAAATCCTCACTCTAACCCCTGAAAAGACTGTTACATAAGAGACAGATTCACCCAACTCTGCTCATCACTTGGAAGACTTGCAAGGAAGAAGTGTATGCAGCACCTAAAATTGGATGATCGCCCAGCCAGTAAGAGTCCTTAGAGAAAATCCCAGAGAGATCACAGCCTCCCTGACCTTTTCAACTAAGATGAAATTGGAAGATATCAAGTGAGTCAAGGAGCCTCCACTTATAAGGAAAAGAAAATACTGAACACGCCATACTTGTGCCTGAAGAGGGGTACATCTCTACTAATTTCAAGACACTTGAAAAGAATTTATGCAGGGAATGAAAAGATGTGCCTCCTTTGTGGCTTACCATAATTGACTTTTAAGTACTATTGCTGTGGGCTCAGGTTTTAATGCCTCATGGCCTGAGTGTGTGTGTGTAAAAAAGAAAAGGATGAGTGTGCCTGGGTGTGGGCAGTCAAGCTGAAGACTACCTGAGGGAAGATGATCCCTAGGCAAAGACAAAATAAATTAAACAAGAGGAGCAGAAGAGAATAAAAAAGGACACCTCAGGAAACTGATGTGCACGTGACCATTACTTGTTTCAGGCTTTTTTTTGTTAGAAAACATTTTTCTTCCTAAATTTATTTTGTGCACTATTATTATTGTTTATTGTTATTATTATTATTGCATGTATATGTATAAATGATGTGTGGTTCTTTGGACGTGTCTGCTATGGCACAAGTGTCGAAGTCAGAGGATAACGTGTAGAATCTTACACCTTCACATGGGTTTGGAGAGTCATGAGGTCTCTAGGCTTACATAGTAAGTGTCAACTCATTGGGCCATCTTGGTGGCATATATGAATCACTATCAAATGTGTAATTTCCTTCTGTGCATAAAGAGGCACTTTGAACTCTACAAGAGTAGAGCCTATAGGATCATGCATTTTAGACATTTTTTTTTCCTTTTCCTTTTTGGCTCAAACTCTCTTCTATTCTTTCCAATGTATTCTGCTTATATTTACTCCACAGTCCTACCCCTAACTTCTTCCATTTCCTCCCTAACCTCATTCCTTCCCGACTTCTCTTTCTTTCTTCCCCTCTCCTTTAAATAACCCGCCGAGTCCAATATCTGCTGCCCATATACTCATTGGTTACCTCCCTTAACATTTGTTCCACTGTTGTACCTGTGGGCATATCTTTCCATACCATTTTAAAACACTTTAAAGAAAGTTAACAGTTTTGAGTGTTTTTTTTTAAATGTGGTAGATTCTGTAATCATCACATATGTGTTACTTAATTTTACTTCTTAACAAGTATATGAGGTCAGTATGATTAGCATTTTACTACAAGCATCATGGTGTCGCAGATGAGGAAGCTTAAGATAAGAAGTTAGGTTGCCAAATTAGGCTGACATAGTGATAAATGCCAGTCATCCTGGTACTCAAGAGACTGAGGCAGGAGGATTGTGAATTTTAGGGTATTCTGGATTACCTGAGTTCAACCTACCTCGACTCCATCATCCAAAAGTTACCAGGCAATAGGTATCAGAGCTAGCCTCTGATGTCAAAGCTACAACTCTATACCACTGTGTTGAGTAGCTCAGTGAAAAGCAGGATTCTTGGTCCTTAGCAGGAAGTCAGTGATGTAATGTTTGTTGAACAACCTACAAAACCTAAATATTTGTGAAGGGACTTTTGAGAAACTACTACTATCATTAAATCTCTCCACCTATGCACATAATCAGAGGCAGAAATTGATAAGAAGGAAGTTAGCATTTACCTTTGGACTAGTTAACTTTGCTGTACAAATGTGAATGTTGTGTAAGTAGTTGTATTTATGTGTTGAGTTCTTAGGAGAGAAATCAAGCCTAGAAATTAAATATATGATATTGTAACCATTCACTATACTTGGATCCATAACCCCCTGCCTTAACATCCTTCAATTAAAAATTTAGATTAAAAAAATGTATTTGTTCACAGTGTGGCTAAATTAGGAAGAGAAAGGACCTAACTTCTCCACACTGTTCCTGTGACAATCTTACAATGTATAGAAAAACCACTAAACAAAAGCCAGAAGATATGCAGACTTAGCTTTAGGTCAACTTAATTAGCCCTCTCTTAGTAAAAGGGTGACTCAAGCCCCAATTGCGTGAACTTTTAGCAGGATCTTTCTGATCTCTGATAAACGCTGCTGTGAGTCATAGGTAGAGCTGGCAAAATCCTGAGCACCCTGTTCTGGGTTCAATCATTGGCAGCTGAACAGAAAAAGAAGAAAGTGGGCTGGAACCGGAGGGCTGGAAGTACAGTCATGGGTGCTTGAGATACAATGACTTGTGAACATGGGTTGCAGAGACGGGTCTGAACACTGGGGTTAGTGTGGCCCATGGTGTGTGATAAGAGTGGGTTAGTAACAGGCTGAAGCATTAAAGAGCATTGGAAGCTGAGTCAGTTTACCAGTCCATAAGTGTTGCTGTGAAGGAGCCAAGAATGGGTCAGAGACTGGCCCAGGAGGCCAGTAAAGGGTTAATGTCTGATCCATGTTAGAATACAGACCAGATCTATGCTCAGGCGGCCTTGAGGCTGCAGCCCTTGCCCCCCTCTATCCAGACTCATAATATCAACTACAAAGCTCCCTCTGAATAGACTGCTCAGGTGTCTGGGCTCCAGGAGAATGGTAGGTGCCATTCAAGGGGTTATGGGAGCTACTGGTGGCAACACATCCCCTAACCATATGGAGGATACACCTTAAATATATGTGGCCCTGCTCCTTCTACAAATTCCCACCTGAGGGATCCCCTTCCTCACTCTTCCTTGCCCACCTTCTTGGGAATCAGAGATGAACTGTATCCTGAATCCTTTCCCCTTCTTCTGAAGATAATAAAGAGTGACAACCATTCTGCCGCAGAGGCTCCCTACATGCTGCTCTCCATTTGTCTGTCTGTCCATGGCGTTAGTAACTCTCCTAATAAACTTCTTACCTCAAATGACACTCTGCCTCAGTGTCCTCACATGAACCCCAAGACCTCCCAGTCTGAAGGCATATTTTATGCTCAAGGGAATGACCTACTGGTGAGGGGAAAACTGAAATTCAGCAAAGATCATTGAAAGAAGCAAGATCACAGGAATGCTGTCCTTGAGGAGCAGAGAGGAGAGCAGTAGAGACATGTTTTCATCATTCAGGTCCAAAAGTCAAGATATGTGCCAATGACAGAAAGATTTCTTCCTATGCATTCAGACTACTCAGCTGCCAAGAGCCGATGGAGTTTTGCAAGCTACAACAGATCTAACTCTATTTTTCTAGACAAACATGTAGAGAAAGTCAGAAATTTGTGTAAGATTGATGTAAATTTAGGATTGGGAGTGTCATTTAGTTGGTAAACTGCTTGCTTAGCAAGCAGGAATCCCTGCGGTTTCATCTCAGCACTGATAAACTGAGCGTGGATCCTGATGCAGCTTGGGTCACAGTAACTGCAGCAGCCTTTTCTCTCTCACAGACACAGAGCCATCCTACTGAGACTTTGTGTGGGCATTCCCAGACAGCCAGACTCTCCAGGGCCAGCATTTCCCACCTGGGAAGTGAATTCATATCAAAGCTCCTATTCCACTTGCTACCTGCAACTCTGCCATCCTCCTGGGAATCAGAGAGCCTCGAGCTTCGAAACCTCTCATCCACAGAAAGATGTAAGAGAATCCCACTTCTGCCATCTGGGCTCAGATTTCCTCCCTTGAAGCCCTCACCACACTCTTTCTTGTTGTGATAGTTCCCGAAGTCTTTCTCCTCAGAGTGCCACCATGCTTCTGTCTACGTCTGTCTGTCTGTCTGAAGCACTGATAACTTCTCCAATAAACACATTGCTCCTCCAGTAATCTGACTTACCGTTCCTCTTTAAATCTTTGTTTTTGCTTAAAGAATCGGAATCTTTATGGAAATAACAGGAATAAAGGACTTCATAGTCAACTGTTGGAATGTCTATCTAATGAGTTTTAGCACATTCTCCAGACTTTTCAAACTTTTGTGCTGATCTTCACAATAAAACAATCAGTGCAAATGAGGAAGCTGTGTGAGCATCTAGTTAGAGTGAGGTGTTTGGCCAAAGTCATCCAATTAGTAAGAGTAAATTAAGGCTCTCACTGGATTCAGAGCCTTCTATGGTATGCTTTAATGCAAACAAGATCTCTGTAATGTGTGGCAAAATCAGGCTCAAAACACTAACTTGCTCAGCTAGTTATAGACATTGCATTTATAAAAACTATATGTGTTTTTTATTCTTCTAGTCTAGCATGTAAATATGTCAGGAAGACCAGAAAGAAGGAAGAAAACGGGAGGGAAAGGAGAGGGAGAAGGAGGAAATAGCTGGAAGGAACCTTGACTTAAAAGTTAGCCATTGGTGGTTGTTTGTCGGTTTGTGATTGACCTGACAGGAATGAAGAGGCTCTTGTTCTCCTCCCTTGGGCTGTCAGACTAAACTAGATCCCAAGAAACTGGAGCTCCCCTAGGAACTGCTTCCCGGCAGATCGAGAAGACTGAAGCCTGTGGCCAGCTAAAGAAGAAATTTGTGTCCCAGGAGAGATTGCACAGTTCTTTCTTATGACTGTTAGATCACATTTGAGGAGAGGATGGACCACACTGCAGGAGGGGATGGAACACACTGCAGGAGAGGATGGACCACACTGCAGGAGGGGATGGAACACACTGCAGGAGAGGATGGACCACACTGCAGGAGAGGATGGACCACACTGCAGGAGAGGATGGACCACACTGCAGGAGGGGATGGACCACACTGCAGGAGAGGATGGACCACACTGCAGGAGAGGATGGACCACACTGCAGGAGGGGATGGACCACACTGCAGGAGAGGATGGACCACACTGCAGGAGAAGATGGACCACACTGCAGGAGGGGATGGACCACACTGCAGGAGGGGATGGACCACACTGAAGGAGGGGATGGACCACACTGCAGGAGAAGATGGACCACACTGCAGGAGGGGATGGACCACACTGCAGGAGGGGATGGACCACACTGCAGGAGAGGATGAACCACTTTGCAGGAGGGGATGGTCCATACTACAGGAGGGGATGGACCACACAGTAGGAGACATGGAACCTAGACAATGACAGAGTGATGGCTTCCTGATGGGTGAGCCCACACTGTACTTTGACCAGGGATGTTTAGTTATACAAACCTCTTGCCTTCTGTGCAGATTTTCATGGTAGAACCAAGTTGATCAAGGGAGACCCTGGACCTCTTTGCACCTCTTCCCCAAGTGGTCACATCGAATCTCTCCCCTTCTCTGCTTTTCACTATTGGTCGCCCCTGTGCTTGCCCTGCTGAGACGGAGCTGGGACCCACTAGTTAGGCTCTGAATCTAACAACTGCTAAGGAATTTAGTGTCCTTTATGTGATACTTTGATTTTCTTTATTTCAGCAGCCTTATTCATTGTGGTTTCATGATATTTGTTATATTTTAGAAATGTGGTTAAACAGCATAGGATCCCAGTGTTTTCTCAGCCGATAAGATAGGTGTTTATGGAACCTGGTCTTGCCTGTTCGCCTCAGAGCTCTCTGCTTTCCACACACTGCATTCTTTGGTCATTGAAGGTCAACGCCCTCCAGCTTAGTGGGGCTCACTCAGTTTGGGCAGAAGCCACCTGTCAGACTCACTCTTCTACACCTGTCATCTGGCTGGGTGTTCACCATGATTTCTGGCTGCTCAATACCCTTTGAACTTCCTGGCTCCATTTGGAGACTTTTCAGCCCGTGAGTCCCAAGCAGAACACCGAAGACTTGGCAGCTTCCCTTACAGCTTTTATTTCCTCACTGGAGCACTAGCTTCAGAAACGGGCAGGTCCATAGCTGAGTGCATTTTGCTGTCTGAGGTTGTGACCTTGGCTTTCTGTTTCTGGGATGTCAGTGTTTGAGAGGTGAGGGTCCTGGCACCGAAGTGGCTTTGAGGGAATGGGGTGGCAGCAGGGGCAGTTCTATAATTTTGTTTTGGATAGTCTTTCTAGAAGTTCAAACTTGAACCTGCTTCTCCAACCTTCTAATGGTTCGATAAACTGCCCAAATATCTTGGAAAACTGTTATTTCCATATAAGAGCCTCAGTAGATGAGCCTTCAGTCTGTCTTTTGTAATAAAGCCTGGATAATCTTCTAGGAAAACAAGGCTGCCCTACCTGTCTTCAGTCATGTCTTTCTGTTATTTGTAGGATTCTTCATTTAACAGGACTCATATTGACATCGTGTGTGTGTGTGTGTGTGTGTGTGTGTGTGTGTGTATGTGTGTGTGTGTGTGAGAGAGAGAGAGAGAGAGAGAAAGAGAGAGAAGAGAGAGACAGAGAGACAGAGAGAAAGAGAGAGACAGAGACAGAGACAGACACACAGAGAGATAGACACAGAGAGAGAGACCTACAGAGACAGAGAGACCAGGGACAAGATGGTCTTCAAAAGCAAACTGACCTACATTCTCCAGTTAGATGTCACAGAACACATCAGCGGATTAACCCACTGAAGGTCTTAACACCCATGTGACCCAGTCATTGTAATAGGACCACTGGCTGGGAACCAGGCCTTCAAAACACAAGACTCTGGGGACATTTTATATCTTAACTGTCAGGTCCAAAGGAAATGAGACAAATTACTAAATGTGGTATCTATTAGCATATCAAAGTGTCTGCTGGCCTGCAGGCTGGCTCAGTATCTGTGCCTCCTCTCAGCTCTTCGCACTCTGCTCCTAACCTTAAACTTCTCCAGCTCATGGGCTTTGCATCTCTTCCCCCAGCTCCCATTCCTATGTAACCCTGCCATTTCCGCCATGTGTTTTCTTGGTTCACTTCTCCCTAGCCCTCTTAGTCCTTTCTCCTCTTTCTCTTCTCACTCATTCTCCCATTCTCTCTCTGTCCTTATGGACAGGTTCAGTCTACCTGTCATATTTAGTCTACTATGTTTGCTTACTGCTCTAGACTGTTCCAGATGCCTCTGGCTCTGTTCTTCCTCATATCTATAATAAAGACATTAACCTCTACCATACCCTGGGGCGGTCACACCTTTGTTTCATTCATTAACCACAAGAGGTTGATTAATAGAAATAAAAAGGAAAAGAAAGCAGACATGACTGTTCCAAGGTGTGGTGGAGGAGAAAGTTTATTATAGATTCATGGCAGAGGATAGCCAGAGGCAGGGACACCTGGGACAGCCAAGAGTGGACAAGGCCAGACTGAGCTGTGCCCTGTGATGGGGTGGGGAGGGGAAAGCAGGGAAACCAGGTACAGCAACCAGGAGACTCCAAAGGTACCACTGGAGCAGGTGTAGCTGGGGAAGAGAAGCACAGCTCTTTGGTTTAGAGAGCTCAGAGAAGGGTTGGGGCATGCCAGCCAGGGGGGCCCTGAAGCAGATAGGGACAGAGGGCTGCAGGGAGATTCTGTGGGCCACTGTCTGCTTTGATATGCTGAACAGGCGCCTCAGCCATTTGTCTGAGTTTGAAACCTAACATTCACTTTACTTAAATTCAACAGAAAACTACCCAGGCAGTGGTGGCGCACACCTTTAATTCCAGAACTCTGGAGGCAGAAGCAGGCAGATCTTTATGAGTTTGAGACCAGCCTGGTCTACAGTGAGTTCGAGGACAGCCAGGGCTACACAGAGAAATCCTGCCTTGAAAAGCCAAAAAGGAAAAAAAAAAGGTCAACAGAAAAACAAGGTTAATCTCACAGGAGAAATGCACCCCATGGCTGCTGTTCTTGTGCTCCCAGCAGGCAGTGCGCCAAGTGGGATTCTGGGCGTGTTTGTCATGAATGTTCTATTTTTATTGCTTCCTTTTCTTACTTTATTGGTGAGGAAAGCATGCGAACATTGTGGAACCTCCCGTTAGTAATGGAATATTAGAAAAGATTTGTGTACATAAAGAATGGGAAAGCATCTCCTGGTTCCAGATGTTTCTAGACCCACCTGTTGGAGGCAGATGTTCCAGAGATGCAGCCTGGCTCATCTGGAAAATGCTTCAATCAGGAGTAAAGGCTTTATGGAAATAAAGGAGTAACTTTTCTGGTTATATCCTTCTAAATTTGGAGGGCAGAGCATTAATAGATGGAATTTCTTGTGGCCTAGAAGCATGGAAGGGATTTTCAAAACCAGTCTTCAAAATGACAAGTTGAATAGCAAAACTAAGTACCAGTAAAAGTTAAATATTTATCTTTTACAAAGGAAATTGGTATGACTCAGCAAAGCAATGCTCTCTCTCTCTCTCTCTCTCTCTCTCTCTCTCTCTCTCTCTCTCTCTCGCTGTCTCTCTCTCTCTGTCTTTCTGTCTCTGTCTGTCTCTGTCTCTGTCTCTGTCACTGTCTCTCTCTCTCTCTCTCTCTCTCTCTGTTTCCACGGGGCAATAAAGGGCACATTCACCTTACCCTGGGATATTCTTATGTTTTTTCTGTACACTGAGAATCATCAAAGGCTCCATATTTGCTGTGTATAAATTTGGCAAATTCACACATGGAAAGGGAAAAGTAACAAACATACACATGGATAACAGCATGAGTGGGTCTTGAAATCCTGTGGCTTAGTGAGAAAATGTACACAAAAATTGAAATAGAAAATTAAGTATCACTTAAACATGCAAATTAAATCACATATTCCCATATATAATATCTACTTGTGAGAACATATACATATGAAAAGATTATACACCAGAATGAGCTAGACGTGTACCACATGATTGTAGATCAGCACTCGGGAGACTCAGTTCTGAGGATCACTTGAGACCAGATGTTTGAAACGAAGCCTGGGCAACATCGAGTCTCTCTTCAGAGAAAAGAAAGGATAATAAAAAACCATGAGTGAGTGTGTTCACCAACCATGGAGGTGATGTTTCCATGAGGATAAAGAGAAAACACCAATCAAAAAGGAGGAAGAAAGATGAAGCAGACATCCGAGGTCCCTTCAATTCTCAGTCTATCTTGTGGAGGTGAATTACTCTGCCTAAGCTGTGGGTGATAATTGGGCCATAGAAATGCAGTTAATTAGAGGTTGGAGGGATGGCTCACTATCTGAGAACATTGGCTCCTCTTCCAGAGGACCATGGTTCAGTTGCTATCACCCACATAATGTTTTAACTCCATTTGTCTGTAACTCCAGTTCCAAAGATCTGACAGTCTCTTCCGGTCCTTAATGGCACCAGGCACACACGCCTTATGCATACATACATGCAGGCAAGCACTCATATGCATAGCATAAAAATAAATATTCTAAAAGTACAAATATTAGAGAGAATCCTTGGATAACTCTCATTTCCTGTACTACTATCTCACGTGACAATGTTCTTCGCACCTTGTTTCTAGTTTTGTATCCTCCTGCTATTTCAGTTATGCCCACTCGGTAACTGCTTGGTGATCAACAACTAGGCAAGTCTCCGCCCTGTGTGTGGTCTCACCTATTGCTGCTCTCAGGGAGGAGTGAGGAAATGCCTGTCTTCAATGTCCATTCTGGAACTTTAAATTCATTAAAATTCTTTAATGTTGTTACATGCGTGGGTGTGTTACCCTTATGTATGCCTGGTGTCGTGGCATCAGGTCCTCTGGAACTGTAGCTGCAGATGGCTGTAAGCTGCCCTGTGAGTGCTGAGAATCAAGCCTAGGCCCTCTGCTTAGCACAGCCAATGCTACCTGAACCAGCCCTAGCTGCTAGCATCTACCTAGCATCCAAGTTTTTCTTTTCAGTGTGTTGCTTTCAGAATTATTGAAACATCTTTCCTTCTTCAGAATAGATCACATTTTTAATTTAGCTGTGCGTGTGTGTAGTAAGGATTTTGAGAAGAAAGACCTTCTTCCACTAGGAGTTAAGCAACTGTGGAATTAGAGGCATTGGAGTGGGAAAGTAAATACTAGAAGTAAAAGTTTTGTGATTAGAAAACACCCGCAGCACTTGGAAGACACCTTGCCCCAACTGTGTGGGTCTCTGCAAACCATGCTGAAGTCTTGAGTGAGATAAGTGTTCCCACACCACGACAAGCTTCCAGGAAGACTGTCAACGCTGAAGCTCAACATTAAAGTAAAGTGATTTAAATGATCTCATGTTTACTCTTTCGAAACAGTCATCTTTATCAACAAAAATATTACATGGCCTAAATTGTTTTTTTTTCCCCACTTTGGCCTAAGAGATCCAAAGCTACCTTTGTGTCTAGATTTATCTATGGTTACTATGGAGATGACTTACTTTGCCTGGATTTACACAGACATCTCAGAAGGGAGGGGAAATTGGGCTATTTGAATCCTTTTTATTTTTTATTTTTTGTTATCTTTTTTTATTAGACATTCTTTATTTACATGTCATATGATATCTCCTTTCCCAGTTTCCCCTCCAAAAAAAAATAAAATAAAATAAGATAAAAATAAAAATAAAAACAAAAACGAAAACAAACAAACAAACAAAAAACCCTGTCCCCTCCTCCCTCCCCCTGCTCATCAACCCACCTTCTCCCGTTTCCTGGCCCTGGCATTCCCCTATACTGGGGCATAGAACCTTCACAGGGCCAAGGGCCTCTCCTCCCATTAATGACTGACTTGGCCATCCAATGCTACATATGCTGCTGGAGCCATGAGTCCCCCCATGTGTACTCTTTGGTTGAAGTTTTAGTCCCTGGGAGCTCTTGGGGTACTAGTTAGTTCATATTGTTGTCCGTCCTAAGGGGCTGCAAACCCTTCAGCTCCTTGGGTCCTTTACCTAGCTTCTTCACTGGGGACCCTGTACTCAGTCCAATGGATGGGTGTGAGCCTCTACTTCTATATTAGTCAGGCACTGTCAGAGCCTCTCAGGAGAGAGCTATATCAGGCTCCTGTCAGCCAGCACTTGCCAGCATCCACAATCGTTGTGGTGGCGCATGCCAGTAGGATTTGCTGAAGAAGGCAGAGGCAGGAGGATCACGAGTTTGATAAAGGCCTTGTGAGGTTTGTTTGGTTGAGACACCTGAGCAGCATGTGAATAGTGTCTGGGATGGAGACCTGTACCGTTGCTTTAACCTCAAACACACCACTATAAAGACTGTGCAGTTCATCATGGAGTTAATGGAGAAAATATGACAAGGAATTTTAAAATGGCTGATGCCCGGCACACTGAGTTTGAGCTCTCTTCTGTCCTAAGGTGGTGAGGATGAGGCTGGGCTAGGTGCTTCTCCAAGGTCTCATTCTCTTCCTGGAGTGCAGACAAGAGCTTGCATGCTTACCTTCTCCTCGCTTTCATCCCTCCCATCTTACAGACTCCTCAATACCCCAGCCCTGGGTTTATTTTCAATCCCTTGTTAAAAAGGGAAAGTAAATCCAACATTTATATTCCACTATGTAATCTGTCTGTATAATGGTTCGACTGCAGAGTGTGTAAAATTAATACATTACCTCGATATTGAGTAAAACATGTTCCAGAATAATGTGCCCACTTACATGTTCCTCTGGATACAGCTTAGTATGTCATCTCGAACTCCTGGTGGTGTACAGCGTTCTCTCTGGGAGTAGTTGAGATAGAGACTTTCAGTGGAGTTGGGAAAAAAATGTTCCTCTGGTCTTCTGAGATGCCTGGGATTCTACCATGTGACATGGTATTCTTTACCTTTGACAGACAGCTATAAATGGCAGCATTACGTTGTTCCCTTACCAGTGGCCTTCCGGTTGTTTAATAAAATGTGCGGAAACCCCTTATTTTGAACTGAGTTATTGCATGAAGCATCAATAAGCCCTAGCCAGTAATAACAGATAACTCATATCAGGTGTCACTTAATCAAATGGTATTTGAAAATGGGCCTGTTCTTCAGAACAAAGGAGGCTCATAGCACCCAGTCTAAAAGGACACAAATTGAGCCTGCATGTTAAGGAAGTCCTTGCTTTTTTTTTTTAACAGTCAAAAATAATTAACTTTGCAACACCCCACTTACTTGGTGTCTTATTTCTGTGCTCTTCAGTTTTTTTACCTATAGAGCCCTCCCTTTCAGTTCATTTGCCAGACCATCATTTGATTTTTAGGTGGAATGTGGCATGACTCACCAAATGCTATGCATACAATTTTTTTTATCTTTAAAGTCAATGTGTTGAATGTTTGTTCTTTGCCACAGCTCATCACTCTGCTTTCAGACCCTTTCTCTTACAATAAGCTGGTGTGGGTAAATCGCTCATCAGCTGGGCTACCTCTCACTCCTAAAACTTTATTGATCATCTGTGACCTTCTGAATCCAGTTGAACTTCTTTTCCTGGTGGCAAGAATTTTCTTGCTATCTCCTAAGCAGCCTTCCTGGGCTTATCTACAAAAGCCTTTGACATAAAACCTACATTCTTGGCAATCTGCTTGTTTTATAGTACTTGCTGATGCATGAGGAAACCGTGTGAGAGAACGTTAAGTTGGGAGATTGCCTTCGGCAGTTGATAATTATCTCAAGGATCGAGGTGTGAATGTGTCCCCCACTGACATTCTTCAACACATACCATCAGTATCCTTTGGAGAAGACCACCTAGCATGCCAATTCAGCTCTTCCTTGGAATCCTGTGACAGAAGAAACGCAGCTTGAAGACTTCCTGTTGGAGTGCAGGGTGTGTGTGTGAAAGAATGGGCAAGATTCTGAAAGTAGAGGGTAAGTAGGAAAGCTGGTGCGGTGGGTCCGTTTCACCTGTTTAAACTTCCTGGAAAGGTCAAATCACTCTAGGCAATTCTGGCACTTGTTGGGTAGGTGATAGCAGTAGACTTGTGATTGGCATGCAATGAGAAAGACATGCTGATTATAGTTCAACCCAATGTCAAGGAAAGGGAGGACTGTATTTGGTGGAACCCACTGAAAACTAGTATAGAGGTTACTAGGATACAAGTCAGGAGGCATGGGCTGGCCTTATGACTAGCCTTCCTGGAAAGTTAAGTATGTGGCTATGGTCTGAACGCCTCTCACAGCTCATGTTGAAATGTGATCCTCATTATGGTAGTAGTTAAAGATAGGGATGCTGGTGGGGTGATTAAGTCAGAAGGGCTTTGTCTTTATGGATAGCTTCATTTCTTCAGAAAGAGCAAGAGAGAAATGTAGGTCAGTTTTACATCTCTCTTCTGCCACACAAAGACGGTATTCATCCATTTATGTACGTCTCTGTTTGAGATAATGTCTCATGGAGCCCAGGGTGACCTAGAGTGTGTTTTGTAACCAAGGACTACATGAACTTCAGATTTTCTTTGGCCTCCCTACCCAGTGCTGGGATTCTAAGAGTCTCCCACAATACCCAGTTTCTGGTTGAAGCTAGAGCCTCATGCGTACAAGACAACCATTCTACCAACTGAGCTACGGCTAGCTTTCTTCTCTTTGGCTTTCTCTCTATATGTGTGGACATTTAGATGACAGCATCATTGGAGAACAGACCTTCACCAGACACAGCTCCTCTTGGTACTATGACCTTGCAATTGTCAGCCTTTAGAACTGTGAGAAAATAAATGTCTTTTCTTTATACATTACTCAAATCTAGATATTTTGTTACAGCAGTACACTCAGACTAAGGAAGACACTTCATTAGAGTAAAGGTAGGATTGCAGGGATTGTACCTGGCTTAGCTTTCATTTCAGGGAAAACAGCAACCTGAAAATCCCATTGTGGATTAAATGAAAGATATTCCAGGGTCTGAGAAAGTGTGGCTATTGTTTGCTTATGTTTAGATGATGCTTAAAAGAGGGATTCTTCCTCCTCAATTTCATTTTTGCTTACATGTCATCAGTACATATGTGTTATTATGTACCCATAATGACTAAGGCCCCTGAGATAGGACAAAACTTGACATTAGCTTTTCCAAGGCTGACTTAACTGACTTAATATGATTTTCTCTAGTTACATCCATTTTCCTGCAAACAACACAACCATTCTTCAGGACTGAAGAAACATCCCATTTTGTGTCTACACCTTGTTGTCTTTGTCCTTTTTATTTTTTATTTTTATTTTTTTGTTGGTTGTACTGTTCAGAGAAGCTGGGTTATGGGTTCAACAGAGTTAATTCTTCTACACCAGCACTATCATAATATTTTCTCTGAATACAACAGAACCTTCTCCTTGGCCTTTTCTCTTTCTCTGCATTTCTCTTTCATTGCTTCTTAAGGACTTTATTTTACTTTTTGACAGAGGGTCAGCCCTCAGAATGGAATCAAAAGTGAAACTTCCTGAAGGCTGGTAGGACTCACAGGCAGAACAATTCTCCCTTCTAAATCTAAGTTTCTCAGAGCAACAGTAAAAACTTCTGAAGCTTTGAGAATCTAGGTTTCTCTTGAGAAATTTTCATTTATAGTAGATGCAATGTCAGGAGATATCAAATGGGTATCATTGAGAGTAAAATACTTTCCAGCTTCTAAATTATTTTCAAAACAAATATGTACATTTGATACATGCAAGGTTTGAGTGTGCAAATATTGACTCATCAGATGGATGGTCCTTGATCTAACATAAGGGTTGGGTCTATTATGACTCTGACTAAGGGCTATGCTTTTTTTTTTTCTTCCCAACTGATAAGTTTGTCTAGAATGAGATGGCTTCCCACCCATGTTCCCAGAATCCATATCATCTGTATATAACAGACTTCCTTTCCAAGTTCATTATGGGGTAGGCTCAACCTTGCAAACCTTTTGTAGACCACTACAATAATCACTGGGAGATTTGATAATAATCTCCAGGTTGTTTTAATTTTTTTGAGTGTTAATATTTTTTATTTTAAGACTGGTAAAAAAAAGGTTACCCTTTACTGTGGTGGTGTCACACACCTTTAATCCCAGCAATCTGGATGCAGAGGAATATAGATCTGTCTGGGTTTTAGGCCAGCCTAGTCTATAGAGTGAAGTCCAGGACAGTCAGGGATGCAAAGAGAAATGCTGTTTCAAAAAAACAAATAAAAAGTCACCTGGAAGGCAAAGAACCCCAAATGATGTAATTTTGAAATGCTTTCAGATTTAGTTTTAGAGATTGGGAAGAAAAGAAAAAGGAAGATGAAATAGAATCCTAAGCTGTGAGATAGTATACTTCATAAAATGACACACAAGTGCAGTTTATGGTTACATGCTCTTAGGTTGGGTCAAGTCATCTGCATCTTCAGGCATTACAGGAGAGTGCTATGACTCAGCAACATCTAAAGTTTCTTCTATCGAGGCGAAGAGTGGGCAAATCATTACTACACCATAGAGTTCACAGAAGACCATAAAAATCACCCTGAAAGTCAGTCCTACCCAGAGAATTGTCTTTTACTGTTGTTTGTATGTTTATGTGGATGGGTGCATTTGTGTGTATGTGTGATTTTCAAGGGCTAGATAGAGGAGGGCTTTAGGGTTCTCCCTCCATTTCCACTTCATTCCTTTGAGCAGGGTGTCTTTGCTGAACCTAAAACGTGTGTTTCTGAGGTAGGTCTGAGTCCAAAAGGTCCCATCAACCCTCTTGTCTACACACATCATAGCTGGGCTGTCATAGCTAGGGTCACAGGAGTTTGAGAGATTGCCTCTACTCTTCTCATGGTTGCTAGGATGAGTCCTTAATCTCGCATGGGAAACACTCCCAACTGCTGGGCCATATCTACAGTCTCCTCATTAAGATAGGATCATGAAGTTAAGGATTTAACTCGGTGGGAGAGTGCATGCCAGTCAAGTCCAAGGCCCTGGCTTCAGTTCCCAACGTGGGAATAGGGTTGGGGTTAGTGAAATTGGTGGGAGGAGAGAGTAAAGATAAGATCTCTTTGTGTAACATAGGAGAGTTTTGTTCTATAGGTGTATGGGGGGGGACTGTTGCTGAGGCCTGGGTCTCTCTCTCTCTCTCTCTCTCTCTCTCTCGTGTTGGCCTGTGGCTGCATGGCACCTTAGTTAAAAAGGAGGCAATGTATACAAGAGTTATTTGTTGTGGGAAGGAGAAAATATGCTGTGTAAGTAAAGGGAAGGAAAGGAGAGGAAGAAGAGAGAGAGAAAAAGGAGAGGAGGAAAGCAAGAGAAGAGAACAAAGAGCAGAGAGGAGAGAGAGAGCAAGAGAGGGAGAGGAAGAGGAAGAGTGAGAGAGCAAGAGAGAGGAACAAAGAGCAAGAGAGGGTAAGAGAAAGAGAGGAGGAGCAAGAGAGCGAGGAGGGGGCAAACCACCCCTTTTATTGTATGGGGCATGGCATGCCTGGCTTGTGGTCAGATGACTGTGTGTAAGGTCCAGCTAGAATGCTGGGAGCTTGAGGCTTTGTCTGCCTGATAGAGCACACATCTCCTGCAGGGGCAGTTGTGAGGGGTTTGGGCTGAAATCTGAGCCACCAGGAGCTATCACCAAACTCCTACTGTCCCTTGTGAACAAATTTACTTTGCTCAGTGGGTCTTCGGGGTTCTCAGGTGGCCGCTCTACTGGACTCTGGCTGTCAGAACTGCCCACTGCCCCACAGGAGAGCTCAAAATTTCCTGTCCTCTTGTTTTTGCCTCCCTTGTGCTGGGTTGCATGTGAGCCTCCTATATACCTGGCTCGTCATAAGGCATTGCTAAATGAGCACCCTGTTTGTGTTTTTTGCTAATCAATAGCCTCTAGAGATCCACAGGAAACTGTCCAATTCCTGGAAGAGTTTTGTCACTCAGACTTCACTGGCTTTAAGAAGTGTCTCCCATCCCTGCTTGGGAGGGCTGCTATAGAGTAAGAGCCTGGCTGGATATCCCCTCTCCTGTTCCATGACTCTAAAGCCCATGTTGTCTTGAAGAGCTTGTTTAAGAAGAAGTAATACAGCCATGCATTCAAAATGATTGTGGGTTGCATCAGGTCTTACGCTCCTCTAGGTGCAGATGCATTTACTCTAGGAACTGGCCTTTGTCCTCCATGGTGCAATGCAGCCAGTGTTAGCCCTGTTTCCACAGAAAGATGGAAAGCCAAGGGCGCTTCAAGGCCAGCCTCCAGAACTTACAGTCTTTCCTCACTGGGTCCTTAGCTGTGACCATTGTGAGGAGGTTTCTCAGGGACAGGAGTTTCTGGCAGTGATTTTTTAGATCAATTTCCAGAGTATTTTGGGAGTGAGTTGGGTCTCTGGAATATTTGGAGGTTAAAAAGAAGTGTTCCGAAGCATTGTCTCATCTGTGCAACAGCCTCCTGCTGCCCCCTTCTGGAACTCTTGATATTTGTCAAATTCTTCATTGAATTTGGCTTTTTATAAATAGAGACAAATAAGATTTACTATTCTATCCTTTCTCCTGAGAATGTTAATTTATTACTTTCATCAGACTACAAATTTCTCTCTTAAATTTATTTATTTATTTATTCACTTTACATCTCAATGTCAGCCCCCCTCCTCTTAGTTCCATCCCTCTCCCCTTCTCCTCTGAGAAGGAGGACACCTATATCACACTCCCTCCGCAACCTCCATCCCCACACATCAGTAACGGTGGGACTGGCACATCCTCTACTCTCACTGAGGCCAGACAAGGTGGCCCAGTTAGGGAACGGGATTCAGAGGCAAGCAATAAATTCAGGGACTGACCTCACTCCAGTTGTTGAGGGACCTGCATGAAGACTAAGCTGCACATCTGCTGAATATGTGCCATGGGTTTGGGGGAGGTCCAGTCATGCTCACTCTTTTGTTGGTGGTTCAGTCTCTAAGAGCCTCCAAGGGTCTAGGTTAGTTGACTCTATTGGCCTTCCTGTGGAGTCCCTATCCTCTTTGGGTTTCCCAGTCTCTCCCCTGACTCTTCCATAAGACTCCCGAGAGCTCCATCTAATGTTTGGTTATGGGTCTCTCTATCTGTTTTGGTCAGCTGTTGAGTGGAGTCTCTCAGAGGACAATTATCTGATCCTGTTTGTAAGCATAATAGAGTATCACGAATAGTGTTAGAGACCGGTTCTTGTCCATGGGTTGGGCCTCAATTTGGGCCAGTCATTGGTTGGCCATTCCCTTTGTCTGTGCTCCGTCTTTGTCCCTGCACATTTTGTAGACAGGACATATTTGGGGTCAAAAGTTTTGTGGGTGGGTCAGATTACAAAGTTTTAAAGTGAAAACTTGATCATGAGTTAGTTCATGGATTCCGTGCTCATTCTACCCAATCGATCCTTACAACTGATAAACTTACACGTTTGAAATAAACATATTTTGCCAAGTAGAATGGGTGCTGGTTATTCTTTCAAACTTATTTGTCTCAACCAACAATAATAGTCTAACATGATTATACCAATCTTCTTAATCACACATGCCAGATTTCCCTGTAATATGAAAAAGGGGGAGGAATCATGGTATAAGAGGAGGTACATTTATGGTCTCAACATTTTTTTTAAACTTGGAGAAACAGCAGAGGCTTTCTTTAATTTTCATGTGTGTGAGACTTTGTGCTTTGTTTGTTTGTTTTGAGACACTGTCTGGCTTATCCCGGCTGGCCTCAGACTCACTGTGTAGGGGAGACTGCTTTGAACCCCTGAACTCAACGTTTTCACTTCCCAAGTAATGACATTGCCCCTATAGTTAGGCATTCATTGTTTGAGGTGGTTTTAGGGCTGGAGAGATGGCTCATCTGTTAAGAGTGCTCTTTGCTCTTGCAGAACACTGGAGTTAGGCCCTCAGCACCCACAGCAGGTGGCTCACGACCTCTCAGCTGCCTGTTCTGTCCTCTGTGGACATGCACACTCTTGTGCACACTCAGTTGTGCACACACATACACAAATAAAAATAAATATAGATCTTAAAACTGACTAAAAGTAGTTTTAAACCTGGTGTGGTAGTGTGTGCCTGTAATTCCAACACTTGGGAGGTGGGGGGCGGTGTGCAGAAAGAGTTTGAGTCCAGTGGGGGCTACATGAAATCTTATTTCACTGTCCTCCCCAAATCTACTAACCAATTCTACCCAAACTCAAAGGAAGTGCCTCCTCCCTCGCCCCCCATCCCCTGATCTGCTAAGTAATGACTTCTAAATCTCAAGCTGGGCTTCAGTTCCTTGAATCTCAGCTTCTTCTTCCCTAAAATGAGGGAGAAATATGTCATTTGTGAGACTTCTGGGACAATTTCTGGTGAAGAGAATGTTAGCAAATGAGTCAGTGGTAGGTGTGTGGCTGACAACACACCTGTAGCCCAGCTCCTCAGCAGTCTGAGGTAAGAAAATCACAATCATGAGACCAGTCTGTCACCGCCACTACTGTCACCAGCTAATGAGGAGACAACGAAAAGAACAGTAGAACCAACTAAACAACAGCAGCGACAACCTAGTGGGGCTGTAGCTGTGACCCCTCTGCTTTTACACGAGGAAGCTCTTCTCATTTGCTCTGAGGCTCCCTAGCGCTCCCATCTCTGATTCTGAGGATGAGGGGCAGGCACAGGAAAGCACCGCCCCAGCGAACAGAACTTTCATTTCTTTCCTCCCAGGAATGTCCTTCCCTCCCCACAGTACCTGACGGGAGTAGAAACTTCAGAAGTGATGTATTATAAGAGGGAAGCTCTAGCTACCACAAACTTTCCTGGTATGTGAAGCCACCTTGCTCGAGGAACAGATGCAAGGACCACACCACAGAGGTGCTCAGACTTTGAAGAGACACTTGACAGGGAAGTGGCAGCTGCCCCTGTGCAGTGAAAGCAAGCTTTGTGGAGAGACTGGGGTCTGGACACCAGAAGGTGTGAGGAAACCCAGACCCAAGAGGTTTACCTTTGTCAGTTAAAATAGTGAAAACAGGGCTGGGAGATGGCTCACAGCAGCTGAGAGCGCTTGCTGAAGACCAGGTTCCAGTCCCAGCACCAAGATGGTGGCTCACAACCGTCTGTAACCCCAGTTCCAGCGGGTCTAAAAGGCATGTGTGCTGTGTGTATATATATGCATGCAGGCCAAACATTCATACACATGAAAGTAAAATAAATTTAAAAAGTAGTCAATACAGGGGCTGACGAGATGGCTCAGTGGTTAAGATGCTGCAAGGTCATGACACTGGAATTTAGACCCCAGTCGCTCATTCGCAAGTATTAAGTGGGGCTTTTCTCTCAAGTCAGAGAGCCTGGGTGCCATGTGTGTTGTTAGTTATTTCAGCTGTCTTAGTTTAATTAAATAGCTTCTCTGAGATGAGACCTATGCTGGTGTGTCTTCTACACAGTAGATAACTTAGCGGTGCCCAGTAACCACTCAGTTGAATCCCTCCAATATAATGGAACAGCACAATAAATAAAGAAGATAAAGGAAAATACTTTTTGAAAAGAAAATGAAAGCCGGGCAGTGGTGGCACACGCCTTTAATCCCAGCACTTGGGAGGCAGAGGTAGGCGAATTTCTGAGTTTGAGGCCAGCCTGGTCTACAGAGTGAGTTCCAGGACAGCCAGGGCTACACAGAGAAACTCTGTCTTGAAGAAAAGAAAGAAAGGAAGAAAGAAAGAAAGAAAGAAAGAAGGAAAGAAAGAAAGAAAATGAAAACCTTTCCTTTAAAAAGATTTATTTATTTTATTCATATGAGTACACTGTCACTGTCTTCAGACACACACCAGTAGAGTGCATCATATTCCATTACAGATGAATGTGAGTCACCATGTGGTTGCTGGGAATTGAACTCAGGACTTCTGGAAGAGCAGTCAGTGCTCTTAACCCCTGAGCCATCTCTCCACCCCTAAACTTTTCTTTCTTTCTTTTAAATTACAACTTGCATAAATTTGATTTGAAAAATAATCACCTATTCAAGATATAAGCTTGAGTTTCCCCCTCAACTTTTCTATCGAGAAAGGACAAGTCAAGCAACAGCTCTTCCTAGCAAGGATCATGTAGGATGTTTAAGCATAAGTAGACACACTCACACACAATATTCCTAACATGGAGGTATACAGAGCGCACAGACTTTCTGTCCGGAGCTGAAGTCCTTTGAACTCAGAGGAGCAGACCAAAGGTGAGACTGCAAAGTGGAAAGACTGGACCAGAGACCCAGGGCAGACGATGAGGTTTTAAGTAGTGTTCTGTGTGTACATCTGTGGCCAGCAAGCATAGGGGAAGGTTTAGCAACCCACTTGACTCAGGCCATGTACACATCCTTCTTCTAATGATACACTTGGTTTGTGATCCTTCCATGCCTGTACTCCTCTCGCTCTTTCTGTGTCATCATCATCATCATCATCACCATCACCATCACCATCACCATCACCATCACCATCATCATCATCATCATCACCATCATCATCACCATCATCATCATCATCATCATCATCATCATCACCACCACCACCA
>NW_022196898.1:19713795-19721887 GCF_008632895.1 Mastomys coucha
ACCACCACCATCATCAGGATCATCTAGCAACCTGTTAGTAGTCTAGGAACCCCCACCTACATAGAGCTTCACGCATACCCCATTTTGAAAGATAGAATGCGTGTCTCTTTCCTTTAGCCACCATGAAACTCAGAGATTCTGTTCAATCATACATGTGTGTGCATGTGTAGAGGAATCTTCGAGCTAGTTTTGTGTGCATATGCAGTAATGCAAACACTGCCCTCTAGGTGAACTTTCTGGGAGGGTCCCCTATTTACTATTCCCCATCTATGCATAGTGAGTGCACATGTGATTACAACCAGGAGGGGAGGGTGGGCACAGCGAGAAGGGCTTATGTAATACAACTCTGTCAATCAAAAAGGAGAGCTACCCACACCCAAATCCTTAGGCATCAAGTTCTCCCTTCTCTTGAACCTTGTAGAAGGAAAACCAAGCAGTATTTGAGGCCCCTGAGAATCCTGACTCGTGGCCTGCTGTCTTTCATAGTGTGTGTTCTCTATACCCTTGCTTCATTGTATTTATTTATGCATTTTTCTGGTTTGTATTGCTGCTTCAGTTTGCATAATGCTTCTCAGCTGCCGTTGCAAGCTGGGTGCATCCTGATATCTCTTTTGTGAGTTTGAGGCCATCAAGTGCCTGGAAACATCTGGCTCAGACCCAGCCTCCCAGTGGTACTGCCCCACATGGCAGCTGCATTCTTTCTCTGACAGAAACAAAGAACTCGATACCTACAAAAGTTGTATCCTTCCTTCCTTTTGAGTTTTGGAGGAAGAAAGTAAAACTTTTTTTTTTAAACTAATTTAACTTGTACCTGCAGTGTAAGAATAGGTACAAAGGATTGTATGGCTTTTGGAAGCTAGACTATTTTGAGCTCCTGTTGGCCCTGCAGCAAATGGAGGGGGTGGTTCTTGGATGGCAGGCCGTCCTGGAAGGAGGCCTGGCTGCAGTTGGCTGGGTAATGTTTTCAGCTAGAGTGTTGGTGTGAGGCATCCCCTGATGTTTTCTCTATCAATGCCTCTAGAAGGCCAAGGTTGGATGAGGGTCAATCTGGCACAGAACTAGTGTTAGAAGCCATGTGGCACAGGGCTGCTTGTACAAAAATGAGTATATTTTTATCTAGTAGCCTGTCCCCTGAAGGGACCCCAGCATGGCTTCTATTTTCAGCAGTACTTTGTTGGAGTGATTTTGCCTTTGAGGGGAAATTCAGCAGTACCAGGAGACGTTTTGACTACTATAATTAGGGAAGGAGACACTGTTGGCATTGGATGGGCAGGGGACAGGGTTGCTGTCAAACATGTGTGAGCGCACAGGGTGGCCCCTCTCCCCACAGAATTAGTTGGTCCAAAATGCCAATAGTGCCAGGATTGTGAAGCACGGATTTGTGTCTGAGAATAAGTAAGCTTAGCGTGCCAACAAGCACTGTCCAGACCCTAGCACCACGTGAGTGGCCTCGAAAGGCACTGCCAGGCCCAACAGGGACTGCTCGGGGTCAGAATCTATCCTCGCATGAGGTTGGCAGGTGGTGTATGTGTGTGTGTGTGTGTGTGTGTGTGTGTGTGTGTGCTTCACTTTGAGGAACAAACCTGGAACTTAGGACAGCTACAAAGAACAAGGCAGGGCGGCCCCAGGTGGACACATAAGAAAAGCGCCATGACAGGTGCACCGCCATTTTGTTCTGCTTCCTTGCTCCCCTTTCCTTCCCTGTCACTTCTGTTCTTTTGTCACCTCCGGTCTCCGTTTGCCTTCTTTCTCTTCCTTACTTCCTCTTCAGCTTACACCTCTTCATCACAGCTGGGTTTGTTATCTTCATGCCATCCATGGACGGCTTTCCCTAGATCTTTCATTTAGAGTCCATCCTTCATACTGGCGTGGGATGGGAGATAACTGGAACTTTGTAAGTTAAAGGACATCATCCTGAAGGCACTTTGTAAAACCTGATGACATAATTAAATTTAACCTTTTCAGGAACCAAATGGGAAGGCAATAAAGAGCTTCTAGTACTACTTTAATCGAAAGCCAGGACTCTTTCTGTACCTTTGCCCATAGCTTCAGGTTTGAACAGGCGATCTAAAACTCTGTTGACACATCAGCAAAATTTCTGCAGAACATAGATATAATAATAGAACTGATTAAAAAGAAAATCGAATCTGCACCTCATGCCAATGTACTATTAAAATCCTGGAGTCCTTTGGATGTTTTACTTAGAAATGTTCTCATTTTAGGCACTTGCTTAAGAAACCATTAGCTAAAACTTTTAAGTTATTAAAAGAAATTTCACCTTGATGAACTTACTAGGCAAGCACTGTTTATAAATGCTCTAGTAAAAATTATGGGCCCTTAAAACAATTATGATATAGTCCCCAGCTTAGTTCATAGTCTATTGTGTGTATATTGTGTGTGTATGTGCATGTGTATGTGTGCACATGTGTATATGTGTGTGTGGTGTGTGTTTGTGATATGTATGTGTGTGTGGTGTGTATGTGTTGTATGTGTGCGTGGTATGTATGTATGTGTGGTATGTGTGTATGTGTGTGTGGTGTGTATGTGGTGTGTGTGTGTGGTATGTATGTGTGTGAGGTGTGTGTGTACGTGTGTGTATGTGTGTTGTTGAATGGTTATAGATAAAAGAGGATGCAAAAATTTACTCAGTATATTAAATTGTTTATCAACAAAATGTCACAGGGGTTTATAATGTTCATACCTATTACATTAGAAAATTTATTTTGAAGTAAAATGGTGAAAAAGATAATAGTTCCTAAAAAGCTGTGATTTTCTCAGTAACATTTTACACCCTGGATAACAATTACGACATTCATTTTCATAAACTTTTAGCTTAGTCACATCTTATAATGTAGAACATTTCACTTCCATATATCTGCTGTCCCAGGAATTTCTTCATAGCTATATTTTTGAACACATGTTGTCATTTATGTTAATTCTTTGCTTTCCCCTTGAAAAACTGGACTTGTTCCAGTGCAGAGGTTTATTGAATATGGATCTAGGTTATCTGTGAAAGACATTGAGATTGTTATGGATTATTGAAAAGAACTTGCTGGAAACAAAACTCTAATAGGCATTTTATCGATTTGACTAAATCAAACATCCTTCTTAGAAATGACCTTTAAAATAATGCTTGTAGTAATTATGCTGCTGATTTCCTCACCTGGCATCTCCCTGGGCCTTGGAAAGGCTCTAGCAGCATCCCCCAGGTGGCCCCTGCAAGCTCATCAATGCACAGAAGCAGAAATGCTTCCGGGAATGTCAAGCGAAGGGAGGGTCACTCCTGTACTCCTTGCCCATCAGCTTCCCATGGACATTCGTGCCAAGAATTACATCAGTATTTGGCTGAATTCCTAAAGAAATTAAAAAAAAATAGTCACATGAAAGCTTTATTTAATTTGGCAATTGCATTTCAAAGTTCACTTCTAAAATAAGCAGGATGAAACTGGCTTTATGGGATAGATTCGAGGACAAGGCTGGCCTTTAAGTGGAGGGTGCCTTCACCGTGCAATGTAGACATATTGAATATAAGTATGGATTCATGCTCACCAGCACATGAAGTAAGTCTTCTTCGTTAATAATGCTTTTGAAAATACAGATTTAAAGGCTTCACACTCTGGAAGACACTGAAGAGATGTATTTTATTTTTCTAGGGGATCCTTATTCCCCTTTATCTTCCTTCATGCCTGAACCCAAAGTCACAATTTTCAAGGAGGGAAGGTAATTCTTACTAGGTTGAAGAAACCAGTTGCATCAGCATGACTTGGCATATCAACAATGTTCTGTCAGAATGTCTCAGATATAAAGGACTATGAAGTCAGAGGCCACCCATTGGGGAAAGAAGGTAACAGAGGTGAAGTGCACCAATGAGACAGTGTCTTCAGGATTCTTTGTAGGTTGACATACTGAATATGGAGATCACCCAGAGAATGAGTGGGGGCCGGGGAAAGATGATGGCCTCATCTAGAGACTGCCCCACCTTGGGATCCTTACCATCCACAGACACAAACCCTGATACTATTGCTGATGCCAAAAAGCACTTGCAGATAGGAACCTAGTATGGCTGTCCTCTGAGAGGCTCTGCCAGAGCCTGACTAAGATGCAGATACTCACAGCCAACCATTGGACCGAGCCCAGGGACCCCAATGGAAGAGTTAGGGGAAGGACTGAAGGAGCTGAAGGGGATTGCAACTACCATAGGAAGAACAACAATACCAACCAACCAGACCCCTCAGAGTTCCCAGGGACTAAACCACCAACCAAACAGCATACATGGGTCTGTCTATGGCTCCAAGCTACATATGTAGTAGAGGATGGCCTTATCTGGCATCAGTGGGAGGAGAGACCCTTGGTCCTGTGGACGCTTGATGCCTCAGCTTAGGGGAAAGCTAGAGGGGTGAGGTGAGAGTGGGTGGGTGGGTGGGGGAGCACCTACTTAGAGGCAAAGGGGAGTGGGGATGGGATGGGGGGTTTACGGAGGGGAGAGCGGGAGGGGGACAGCATTTGTAATGTAAATAACTAAAATAATAAAAAAAACTGGTTAAAAAAAAGGATAGTGGCCTCAGCCCTGTCTCCCACCCCTAACTGGTTTATCTTCCACTGTAGGATGTCGAACCCAACATCCCAGGCAATCAGGCTACTAAGTATTTCAACTCCATAGATGAGAATTAGCAAAGTCAACAGTGAGTATAAAACACATTTTTCAATCAGATACATAATATAGAACCACAGGGATAACTAACTGTCTCTTAACTGTTTTCTTTCTTTGATATCAAACTATTATCCTCTTGCTTAATTAGGAAAGATGTATCAAACCCAAATTAATAATATGCTTTTAAAATTAGTGAAGATGCTTTAAAATATTAATATGTAATGCAGGTGAACATGTGTTAATGAAGGCTTTGATGGGAGTTTAATTTTTTCTTCTTATTTATTCTTTCAAAAGTTACATATGTATGTTTTGTTGTACAGCATGGTGTTTTTAAACATACACATAAACATACATACATGCATATACATACTCATACACATGCATAAATATATACACATGTATATACATACTCATAGACACACATAAATATATACATATATACACACATTCATACACACAAATATAAATACATGAATACACATACTCATAGACAAATGTAAATATATATACATATGTATACACATACCAATATACAAACATAAATATATACACATGTATACACACACTCATAGACACACACAAACATATATACATGTATATACATACTCATATACATACATAAATATATATGTATACATACACTTATACACACAAACATATGTACACTCACACACAAACATATACATATATATGCTCATATACACAAAAATATGTACATGTATACACACATTTATAGGCAACATAAATATATGCATGTATACACACACTTATATACACACAAACATATGTACATGTATACACACACTGATAGACCCAGAAACATATGTATGTATATACACACTCTCATACATACATAAACATATACATATATACACATTCATATATATAAACATATATACATGTACATATACTCATATACATATAAATATATATATATACATGTATACACACTCATACACACACACACATATATATATCCATGTGTATACACATGCATACACACACATTGTGAAATAAATGCCTTGAGTTACTTAATATAGGCACTATCCTGCATGTTTTATTTGTGGTAAGAACATTTAAAACCTACTTTCTTAGAGACTGTCAAGTGGGTAGTGCATCTCCATTAATTATAGTTGGTGTCCTTATTCTTCTTTGTAAGTGTTCCCTGTCTCCTGTATTTGGCCAAGCATTAGAGCAGCCAACCCCCGACTTCTGCAGTTTACCAGCCAATGAAACAGAGTGTTTGGAATCAAGAGTTAGTCTGATTGCAGGACTCCAGTGTTTTCATTAAAAATTGTTCTGTAAACATAATTTTACAAATAGTGATGATCTGAGTGAATTAATAGCATAATGAATGCTAATAAAGGCACAGTTCTCATTTGAAGTACTGACTATATCACTGCAGGTCCAGTTTTGTATTTTCCCGTGTTGAAAGAAATTAAACATAAAATTATAATGTTTTAATGTACTAATGTGTGTTGCATACCTAATTTTTAAAAACCATATTCTTTTCAAGTATATTTTAGAGAGATTCAAATGAAAAGAAATTGATTGTAAGAAAAACTAGAGTATACTGAGCGAATGCTACTCTCTAGTGGACAGAGGTAGGTATGACAAATTGAACTTTTTTCCCCTTTAAAATCTAGGGAACACAGAGGAAGTGTGGCTGCTTCCATTTTACCATCTGATCTTGTAATGGTGTGTTGATGTTTTGTGTTGATGTTTATTAAATACTAAAATTATAGGTGTCAGCAGATGGGACTATACTAAAATGAAGTTTCTTCACAGCGGCAGGGGCGGGGAGGGGCAGAGGTGGGGGCAGGGAGGGGCAGGAGCGGAGGTGGGGGAAGGGTGGCAGGGGCGGGGCCAGCAGGGGCAGGACAGGGGTGGGAGCCTGAGCACACGGGGAGCGGCAGAGGCAGGACAGGGGTCGGAGGGTGGGGGAGATAATCTTTACCAGCTGCACTTCAGACAAGGAGCAAATATTCAGAACTTACAAAGAATTGGCAGAAATCAAAAGCCAAGGAAATAAATCTGCATCAACAAATAGTCTAATGAATTGGATAGATAATTTTAAATACGAGAAACCAATAACTATTTTTTAAAAGTGTTCCATATCCCTAGACATTAGGGAAATACAAATTAAAACTACTAACATAGTACCTCACCCCAGTCAGAACGGCTATATCTAGAAGTCTGGCCACACATGCTGTGGAGGATCTGGAGAAGGAGGAACCCTTACTGCTGGTGGGAGTGCAAATTAATAGTGCCATTGTGGAAATAAGTTTGGAGGTTCCTCAAAATACTAAAAAATAGCAGGGCGTAGTGACACACCATTTCATCTCCACACAGAAGTTTGAAGCTGGCCTGGTCTATATAGTGAGCCCCAAGACTGACAAAGTTATATCATGAGATCTTGGTCAAACAAACAAGTTAAGAATAAAACTTCCACATGATCCAGACGCTTTGCTCCTGGACATACATCCAGAGAACTCCATATCCTACCATAGAGATGTTTGCCGTCACCTACTCGTGATTCTTTTATTCAATATAGCAAGAAATAGAACCAAGCTAGATGTCCTTCAACAGAGGAGTGGCTAGGTAATGATGATCTGGTATGTAGGTATTCAGCTCTGAAGAAAATGAAAACCACAAAGTCTGCAGGAAAATGGATGGACTTAGGATGCATAGTATTAATCAAGGTCACACCATCTCAAAAAGGAAAAACCACTTGCTCTCTCTTATATGTTGCTATTATTCTATGATGTTTACATGTTTATGTGTAAACAGATGTGCACATGGGGATAGTTTGGCATGTGGAAAGGAAAACAGGAAATGTAAATATTAAGTGAGAAGAAAGGGCAGAATGTGGGCGATGGAAATGTGGATCCTGAAGGAAGTTATAAAGCAAAGTGTTTTATCTGTTATAGATTTTTTTCCTGGGGGCAGATAAACGGATAAGAATGAAATTGACAGTGGAAGTGTAAAAACAACTACAGATGTTCACTGAGATAGTTGACTTTGGGTCTGGGTGTGATGACTTTTATTTGCAAGTTCTTTACAATAAAATTTCAATTTATTATTGTCTTAGGGTTTCCTTTGCTGGGAAAAAGACACCATATTCAAAGCAACTATTTTGTGTGTGTATGTGTGTGTGTGTGTGTGTGTGTGTGTGTGTGCTAGCTTTATTTAGAATTTTACATTATGTAAAATATAAATAAAGCATATTTTAAAAAATAGTACAGTTCTGCTTTCATTATTTATTTTCATTTATGTACTCATAGTAGAGTTAGGCATTTTTATGTTTATTAAGCTCATTAATCCTTTAATTTGATATATTGGTAGTTACCTAAGGCATGTCTAGATCATACAATTTTTATTTTATTTTATTTTTTTTAGATATTTTCTTTATTTACATGTAAATTTCTCCATTCCCAGTTT
>NW_022196898.1:19723226-19735160 GCF_008632895.1 Mastomys coucha
CACAGAATGCCAAAGGAGAAGTGGAGAGTTGAGTACCATAAGAGCAAAGCCGAGCCCTTACAGCACATGAAAAAGAGAATCAATGAACATTTCTATTGATGAATAATAAATCCAATCAAATTCTGGTTTTGATTGGTTTTATTTTATAGTGCTTTACTTTACACAAGACAGTAACTTGGGAAGGGCTATTTCTTACACTAAGGGCATTCTTTCTCTCGCTTTGCCTGGGTCACCTTGAAACAACTGAACAACTGTAGTAAAGATTACTCACCTGCTAACCATACGATAGCAAAATGCTGACCAC
The DNA here is from genome assembly GCF_008632895.1 of Mastomys coucha. Lineage (NCBI taxonomy): Eukaryota > Metazoa > Chordata > Mammalia > Rodentia > Muridae > Mastomys > Mastomys coucha. The sequence continues at coordinate 19,723,531 of NW_022196898.1, forward strand.
CCACAAGATCCTCAAGTGAAACAAATCTCTCCAATTATGCTCTGCGGTCTGCGACTACCACACTAGTTAGCTGAGTTACCTATGACCCGTTGCTTTGTGCTTCCTTCAGCTCTCACACGCACACACCCTGGCACTCTGGCACTGGGAGAGAATGCTGATTAGTTTGGAACAGAAGGGACCAACTCCATTCTTGAAGGAGATGGGGCAGTATCCTCTCAATGTTGCAAATTATGCACCAAATCATGTAAGACCCAGGAATCTCTCTTGGTAGTGGCTGGATTACAGTTGAGAATGAGAAGAACCAGTCCTATAATGTACTAGTAATCTGTTTTGAGACATGGAAAGACTGGTGTAGACACAGCCGTACGTGAGTTACACCCCAGAAGATCTGTCCACACCATTAGTCCTGGACAAATGAACCCCAGCTTCACAAGTTGGAGTGTCACCCTTTTTGTAAAGAAGGCGCTTGAGTACTTTGAAGTTTTTGTTTATATTTCTGCATTTGCTTTGACCTTGAATGAAACTTGTTGAAAAGTTCACGAAATTTATACTGTGTAAATAAGGTTTCTAAGAAGCCTTCTAAGAAGACATACACCAGTCTCCTATTTAGCTGGCTGTGCTGAAACATTTCAAAAACACGAAGAATACCTTTCTGTGTTGTCTCAGCTCCAATAATGTGCTTCAGTTCATCTGGCATAATTGCAAATAATTTTGTTTTTCCTGCAGTTCTTTTTACATTCAAATAGCTTTATCTCTTTATGGAACAGTCTCTGCTAAAATGCCATTGAGCCAAAATGCATCTCTGAAGCACTTCACCGAGTCAGCTGCTTGTTCCAGTGGGGTCATCCAGTCAACATGGTCAACTGTTTTTCTGTTAATAGTATCACCACATGTAGCTCTAATAAGTTGTTGGAGTAAGTTCTTGATATTCCTTCTCAACCACTGGTTTCTCTCTTTTAAGTCAAACACCTTATCCATGAGAAACAGCATTACCCTAAGTGGAATATTGTCATCCACATTATCATCAAGCCGAGCTGAGACTCGACAATGTTCAGGATCTGAATCAGTCTTTGTAGTGAAAGGAGGTACCTTAAAAAAAATGACTGCTTTATGTCTTGCCCTAATCTCTCTGACATTCTGCCCATGTTGTCTGACATTTTTGTCACTCCTTCTGCCAAGCTATCAGGAAGGGATTTGACTGCATTTGAAACATTCTTCATAGAGCTGTGAAGGGGATTTACAAACGTGTCCATCTTTCGAGCAAAATCGCCCTTCCCTTTCCTGTAGGCTTCGTTCTCAAGGAAATCATAGACACAGCGAGCCAACGCCGGGGAGGCCTTCATCATTTCCGGAGTGAAGAGGAACTGCAAGGAGGCATTTAAATCCTTTTTCCTTTTTTCTAAAAAAAATCTCTATCCATATTGTTAAACGTCTTTTTACCTGGAAGCTTCAATATACTTGACAGATTTTCAAACTGCTCAGTGATTCTCATGTGGAAATCATGGAAGTCACTGTAATGCCAATAGGTTTTCCACATCTCCTCAGTGTTTAGGTTGTGCCGGTGTACAGTGATGGCGTACAGTGCATATGTCTTGCCATGATCATTACAAATGCCAGTGTCTGAAATGTACGCATGAAGTTGTACAGAATCATCAGAAGTCACACTTGAAAGGTCATCTAAAGTTAGAGGAAGTGTGTCTCTGAGGTAGGTTCCTAGGTTTCCAAAGCTCACAGCAGTCTCTGTCAAATTTATGCTTCCTGGAGGAGACCCATTAAAAGATTCTCTGTTCCCATCATCTGATCCTCTGAAACTAGGATCTTTTAACATGTCAAGCTCAGCTAGCATTTGCACATAGAGAGCATTCTGCTTAAAGGAAGGATAAAATCTTTCATCTCATAGCATCAATTCATATACCTTTCTTTGAATGTCATCAAAGATTTCTAGAGTTGGATCTTCATGATTCAAAGTATCTGCTAATTTTGCTACTAAATAGTCATCAACAATAACTCTTGCCTTTTCAGATAAATACTGTTCATAAATTCCAACAGCTGCTGCTCTTAAAAGTCCTTTGGTTTGGTTGGTCTGCTGTTTGCCATCTCGTTGACGACTTGGTAGAACTTCTAGCTGCTGCTGGGCTGTAACCCAGTACCCTTCCACTGTCAACCAAAAGAAAAGATGTGCTTGGCCTCCAATTCGCTGCATATAATCCATAAAAATTGTACTGAAACATTGTCTATAAGAATGCTGTCCAAGGGGACTGTACAAAGTTTCCCAAAGTTTGTTGCTAGCTTCACAGTATTTATTTCTTTGCCTGCCTGACTGTAACCGCTGTATTCTTGAGTCACATACTTTCTTTACAAATAATAAGCTATTTATTTGATTTTCTATAGTGTTAATATCATCACCGGCTGCATCTAAAGATCTAAGGTACTGTAGCCCTTCTGCTGCCTTCTCTCTGACTGCTTCTAACTCTTCAATGTTGTCACTTAATTTAATAAGGTTCATAAAGTCCTCATAGTTGCAATTTGAATTGCAGATCATCCATATGATATATTGGTTACTATAATCAGGATCACTGAGTTGATTTATTAATGGAAGAAGAATTCCTCATGCAAGGATTTTCTTCTTTATCTTTGAGGGAAGAGCACACTAGATCCCAGCAAACATTTCAACTTCAACTTCAAAAAAGGCTTCTACCAGGTCCTCTGCTGTGCCTTTTCCTTGATCATCTTTCTCTGTTACTCTCTGTTGGGCCTTTCTGAATACTCGTAGGTGAGTGCCAAAATCATCTACAATGCATGCAGTAAAATAAGGCTGCCAGTCTATTTCTTTTGACCTAGTAACAAACTGAATGAGTGCATTTTGAAGAGTTTGCCTATTTCAAGAAAAAAAATGACTCATCATCGCTTAATGTATAATACCAGTACTGGACATAATCCCTCAAGGAAAATTGAATAACTTTCTGGAGAGGCTCATCAATTATATTGGCACCTATCAATCTTCTGTCAATCTTTCGAGACAGGGTTTCTCTGTGTAGCCCTGGCTGTCCTGAAACTCACTTTGTAGACCAGGCTGGCGTTGAACTCAGAAATCCGCCTGCTTCTGCCTCCCAAGTGCTGGGATTAAAGGCATGCGCCACCACTGCCTGGCTCTTCTGTCAATCTTTGTAGTCCTGGCTTCGTGTTTCATTTCTTCTAAGCACTTAGGAACCCCAGATGATGTTGGAGGAAGCAATGGGTGTTCACACTGCTCTAAGTATTTTTCTGAGTTAGTTTTCCCATACAGAAGAGTAACCACTAACCCCCTCCCACAATGCAGAGGATATAAAATGCCAAATTAAATATTACAAAGGGTCCAAAGGTTATTAGTAAAAGGACAATGCCAAGGCTTCCCCATCCCTATATGGATAGGCTGTCCTCTGTTTACATCATTATACCCCAGGGGAGTGAGGTCCTCCCTAGCCTCACCATGATGGCAACAGCCATAGCAGCAGCGGAAACTGCCAACAGGGTGGCAACTGCTGCTTCAGTCCTGTCCTGAAAGTGATAGCTTTACTGGACTTCGCTGGCTTCCCCCTCTAAAGCAACTCTTATGAGGATTACATTTAGTTGGGGCTGGCTTACAGGTTCAGAGGTTCAGACCATCATCATCAAGGTGGGAGCATGGCAACTTCCAGGCAGGTGCTGGAGGAGCTGGGAGGTCTACATCTTGTTCAGAATGCAAACAAGAGAAGACTGACTTCCAGGCAACTCAGATGAGGGTCTCAAAGCCTGTCCCCACAATGACACACTTCCTCCAACAAGGCCATGCCTCCTAGCAGTGCCACTCCCTGGGCCAAGCATATTCAAACAACCACAATTATTATAAAATCTTAAAAAAATGTTAGTAATTATGTAAACTCTTTGAATAAGCACGGTACAAATATGGCATACAAAGTCTAGAAAAAAGTGTTCAGATTTTATTAGCAATAAAAAATCTAAATTAAGAAAAAAAGCAACACTTCAAACCATTTGACATTAAAATATTTCATTGTGCTTATACGATGTTATGAAAATATCTCTTGACTCATAAAGGACTGGACTTTTTCTGACTCACAACAAAGTCAACGATGCTCTTGAGCTCACTCAAGGGACTGGGCTGGAGAGCCCGCCCAGTGCTTAAGAGCCTGAACTGACTGCTCTGGCAGAGTTAGCTCCCAGAATGCACATCAGGCAGCTCATGACAACCTGTAATTCCAGCCCCAGGGAATGTGCCACCTTCTCCTGAACTCTGTGGACACCTGCATTCATGTACTTATAGCTACCACACACACGTGCTCATAGCTACCACACACGTGTGCATGTGTGTGTGCGTGCACACACACACACATACACACACACACACAAAATGATGATGATGATGATTATGATGATGATGATGATGATAAGACTGTGTACTTAATGTGCTGCCCTATTGTGCACTCGACCTGTTTAACTTTAACCTGCCTTTAGGAGAACATTGTAACCTTCCTTACTTGCCTTGGATTTTCCATGTAATCAGCTTTTATAACCTAAGCTAAATGCATAGCTTTAACTTTTAAGTTAAAGTTATGTTCTCATTCCTGCTCTGACCCAAAGCAATGTATTTGTGGTGGTCACAGTTTGCTAAGAGCAGCTAACAGGTGAGAAGCAACCTTATCAAGTAAGCAGCCACCATAAATGTTGCAAAGAAAACATGTGGACATAGCTTGATAACATGTTTGCTACTCTGCTTCGGTTTGGGTGGATAAAGTTATTTCTTCCCTTACAAACTCCACTAAAGGTACCTCGGGATCTCTCATCCCTTTCCCATGGCATGCTTTCTGTGGTGTGTAATAAATACAGAGCAAAGCCCTTTGTTACAGACAGCAACAGGGACAAACACAGACTGACACAGATTCACAGAGACATTCAGACATCAGACAGACACAACTGAGAGACTGCACATAGGCCAGTAACCACAGGCTACAGATGGGAGACAGGCAGAATTGAAATTTGTGTTGGAGTCTTGATCAAATTAATCCAAAAGAAGTCTGTTTTCACTCTGTAATGTGGCACTGACACATTTTGGTGCCTCTGAGGTTATCTTTAGTGAGTTAATTTGTTGTTAGTGTTGTTGTTGTTGGTGGTGGTGGTGATGGTACTGCTGCTGCTGCTGCTGGTGTGTGTGTGTGTGTGTGTGTGTGTGTGTGTGTGTGCCATGGTGTACATGCAAAAGCTGAGGACAACTGTGAGCTGGTTCTCTCCTTTCACCTTGAACTCAGCTTGTGGGGCTTGCACAGAGAAGGCTTACCTGCTGAGCTATCTCGCTGGTCTAACATTGTAATATTTATGGCTAACAACCAGCTAAAAGTCTCAGAACATGGTAAATGTGTGAGCAAAGGCCTTTGATATTGTTGGTAAGGACAGACTGGCATCTAATTCTCAACTGGGTGCGCTTTGCGGAAGTATTCCTAAGTTACAAGAACATTTTAAGATCTAGTTCTCTCCCTCTCTTTCTCTCTTCCTCCTCTCTTTTTCTTTCTCTCTCCCTTCCTTTTCCCTCTCTCTTAATGAGAAGAGGCACATCTCTCAGCTTCTCAGAAAGATCTACATTCCCACATATTAAGAACGAAGCTTTAAGTCAGTTTTGGACAGTAATGTGTCAAAATACATCCCTGAAGTCAAAGGTTTACATATTTCAAAATTATTTTGAATGCTTAACAATGAATGCCACATGATCCAAATGTTTGATAAAAGAAGTTTTGAAATAAACTAGGCTAGTTTCCAGCTGTTAACAATTGCATTATAGAACTAGCCATGTGGAAACACTGAGCACATGTGAACTAGAAATAGTTTCTTGTAAAAGTCATTGCTATAACCTGACTTTATTAGTATGTAAACCATAAATCATGCACAGGAAAAGATCTGAGTATGTGTCTGATAAAAGAAAACACCAGAGCTATTCATAGACAATGAACTGGAGTGCTTGTCTTTATTTTTTTAAAAGAATTTATGAATATGACTTTTGTAATAAAAATATGGTAAGTGTTCTAGAAAAAGAATTGTTCTCTCTCTCTTTTTTTTCTGTTAAAATATTAGACATGAGAGCTTACCTAACCACTGTGCAGCCCTCTGAGATGGACAGTGCACGTGTGTAGTAGCAGGAAAGAGCTAGAAAAGTAACCACTCGACAACCGACCACTTGCAGACATCATCTCGAAACTTTGTAAAGTCAACTTAGCAATCTGTAACTTTCCTAGCAAATATAAAAATCTGTGCTGTTCAAGCACTTAACAAGATGCTGAAAGTTATTGCTAATGTAAAAGGGCAGAGTAGAGTTGAATAGAAAGAAGCATTAATAAAAGGCCAATAGATCACTTTTAAGCATACAGATAAACCCCTGCAAACGTTTGTGCTTTTCAGTGACAACCAGTCATTGAAGGTTGGATTTCCACATAAGTTTAATCTCATTTTTCTTCTTTTCTTTTCTTTTCTGTGATTTTTTGGGGCAGTTGGGGGAGATTATGTTTTTATGTTTATTTTACTTGTACCATATATTCTCCAGTGTAGGGACTGCGAAGGGAGGCTTCAGAGGATGCAACAACTCATTTTAAACTACAAGTAACTAAAAACATATCTACTCAAGGACAATGGGGCCCTTGAAAATGTCTTTTAACTTTACAACTTTTCCACTGTCAGGCTTAGGGCTGTAGGCAGCTCCCCTTTCCTCTCCCCCTCCCACTCCTGAGCAGAGAAGAAGCCATATGATCCCAGTGCAAGAAGCAAGCACTCCGCAGGACAGAACACTGTATTATGTAGATAACTTCTAAAAGCGATGCAGTGAAAGCCCCTTGAGGGGATGTGAGAGCGTTTCTGAATGGTGGCATCCCAAGAGAGGGAAGGAGCAAGGCCAGGTGCAGGCTTACTCTGGCTGCGTGACTTAGGGTGAGTTCCCACGCCTCAGTGGGTCCAAAAGCCTACAAGGAGGGGAACGGGGTGTCTGGAGACACAGTGAGAAGTGGACAGGACTTTCTCTTCACTCTTGTTAATCTTGCCTTCCCAGAAAGATCGTGTCTAGGTCATTTCTTCCAGTATCAGAAAAGAAAGTTACAATTAAATAAAAACTACAGTCTTAAATTTTGTCATAATGAAAACCATTTCAGGCCTTAAGGCTTGGCTTCCAAGTTGAAGCTGAAGCTTAGCGTTATCAATACTATTTTTTAAGTAATTTTTGTTAGTGCAGAATAATTGTGCAGAATGATGGACTTACTGTGACCCTCTTGTACATGTATGTCATCTGCTTTCTCCTTAATCGCCTTGCTCTGAGTACTGTCTGCCTTCCTCTCTCATCCATCTCCTCTACCTAAATAGTTCCCCTCTGCTTTTAAGTCTTATTTATGTTTAAGAATTGACTTCTCATATGTAAGAACATGTGCAATATTTGGCTTTCTGTTTTTATGGCTTTCCTCTTTGTGGCTGAGCACACCTCCATTGTGTGTATATTATGTATATCTCTGTGTGGCTGAGCACGCCTCCATTGTGTGTATATTACGTATATCTCTGTGTGGCTGAGCAAGCCTCCATTGTGTGTTTATCACGTATATCTCTTCCCATTCTTTTGCTGAGGGCATTTTGGTTGACTCTATAATCTGGCTATGGTGAACAGTGAGTTCAGCAGTTACATGCATGTGCAGGTGTCTCTGGAGCATGCTGTCTTGGATCCTTGGGGTATACTCCTAGATGTGATCCCATGATCTACTTTCAGGTCCTGATGAGCACCACACTGGATTACACTGTGGCTGCACTAACTTAAATTTCAACTAGCATTGTTTAGGGTCCTTCTTTCCCTGAATCCTTGCTAGCTAGCAAGAAATTTTTGCTTGATTTTGTGACAGGGGTGAGATGGAATGTCAGTGTAGTTTTGATTTGTGCTTCTTTGATGGCTAAGAAATGTTGCACCATTAAGCACATTATGCACAATATTCTGGAGTAACCAACCCCTTTTGATTGGGTTTAAGACCCACTCCACTAGATGGAAGCCATACCAGCCACTGTCAATGAAGTCAAGAGTCTGAGGCAAGATATGTCACAGCCCCTAGGAGAAAACTTCCTAATATTAATCTGCTAAGGGAACATAGCAATCAAATGACTGCTAACGCCATACCACTATGCCACAGATCAGTCCTCACTCAGCCCACATCAGAGAAGCTGCCTTTTGCAGAAGATGGCAGTTAACATAGAAATACACAACTGGGTAATGTACAGAGAATAAGAGACTTTGTGATGTTCATCTGCAAATGGGAGTCTCTGTCTCATGCCTCCCCTCAAGGCCTGTTTGGAAGAGAAGCAGAGAGAGTGTAAGAGAGTGTAGATGACAGAGAGATGGTGTCAACCTGACCCAACAGGACAGATGCACATAAGAACTCGTGGAATCATGGCAGCATGCTGAAGACCTGTGCAAGATCAAGCCAGGCAAAATACCAGCATGGAGGAAAGGTGTGGGACAAAGCCTCACTCCAAACCTAAGGGGCTGTTGGCAGTTGATAGGAGAGGGAAAGTCAGTTTTCTTTTCTTCTTCTTTTTTTGTTTTTGATTTTTTATTGGATATTTTATTTATTTACATTTCAAATGTTATTCCCTTTCCCAATTTCCCCCACTCCTGGAAAACCCCCTATCCCATTTGCCGTTCCCCTGCTTCTATGAGGGTGTTCCTCTGCCCACCTACTCACTCCCGCCTCCCTGCCGTCGATTCCCCTACACTGGGGCATCTAACAAACCTTCATAGGATCAAGGACCTCTCCTCCCATTGATGACCTGACAAGACCATCCTCTGCTACATATGCAGCTTGAGCCATATGTACTCCCTTGGTTGGTGGCTTACTCCCTGTGAGCTCTGGTGGGGAGGGTCTGGTTGGTTGATATTGTTGTTCTTCTTATGGAGTTTCAAACCCCTTCAACTCCTTCAGTCCTTTCTCTTACTCCTTTATTGGGGACCCTGCACTCAGTCCAATGGTTGGCTGTGAGCATCGCTTCTGTATTTTTAAGGCTCTGGTAGGGCCTCTCAGGAGACAGCTGTATCAGGCTCCTTTCAGCAAGCATTTCTTGGCATCCACAATAGTGTTGGGGTTTGATGATTGTATATGGGATGAATCTCCAGGTGGGACAGTCTCTGGACGGCTTTTCCTTCAGTTTCTCCTCTATACGTTGTCTTCATATTTGCTCCTGTGAGTATTTTGTTCCCCTTTCTAAGAAGGACTGAAGCATCCAAACTTTGGTCTTCCTTCTTTTTGAGCTTCATGTGGTTTGAGAATTATATCTTGGGTATTCCGAGCTTTTGTGCTAATATCCACTTATCAGTGAGTGCATACTATGTGTGATCTTTTGTGATTGGGTTACCTCAGTCAGGATGATATTTTCTAGTTCCATCCATTTGCCTAAGAATTTCATGAATTCATCGTTTTTAATAGCTGAGTAGTACTACATTGTGTAAATGTACCACATTTTCTGTATCCATTCCTCTGTTGAGGGAAATCTGGGTTCTTTCCAGCTTCTGGCTATTATGAACATAGTGGAGCATGTGTCATTGTTATATGTTGGGGAATCTTTTGGGTATATGCCTAAGAGTGGTATAGCTGGGTTCTCAGGTAATACTATGTCAAATTTTCTGAAGAACCGCCAAACTGATTTCCAGAGTGGTTGTACCAGCTTGCAATCCCACCAACAATGGAGGAGTGTTCCTCTTTCTCCACATCTTCTCCAGCATCAGTTGTCACCTGAGTTTTTGATTTTAGCCATTCTGACTGGTGTGAGGTAGAATCTCAGGGTTGTTTTGATTTGTGTTTCCCTGATGACTAAGGATGCTAAACATTTCTTTAGGTGTTCTCAACAATAAAAGAACATCTGGGGGAATCACCACCACTGACATCAAGCTGTATTTATAGAACAATAGTGCTAAAAACTGCATGGTATTGGTACCAAGACAGGCAGGTAGATCAATGGAAGAGAATTGAAGACCCAGAAATGAACCCACATACCTATGGTCACTTGATATTTGATAAAGGAGCTAAAACCACCCAGTGAAAAAAAGACAGCATTTTAAACAAATGCTACTGGTTCAACTAAAGGTCAGCATGTAAAAAAACACAAATTGACTTATTCTTATCTCTGTGTACAAAGCTCAAGTCCAAGTGGATCAAGGACCTCCACATAAAACCAAATACACTGAAACTTATAGAGGAGAAAGTGAGGAAGAGCCTCGAGCACATGTGCACCGGGGAAAATTTCCTGAACAGAACACCAATGGCTTATGCTGTAAGGTCAAGACTCAACAGATGGGACCTCATAAAATCGCAAAGCTTCTGTAAGGCAAAGGATACTGTCAATAGAACAAAATGGCAACCAATAGATTGGGAAAAGATCTTTACCAATCCTACATTTGATAGAGGGCTAATATCCAATATATACAAAGAACTCAAGAAGTTAGACTCCAAAGAATCAAATAACCCTATTAAAAATAGGGTACAGAGATAAACAAAGAATTTTCAACTGAGGAATATTTTTTTATTAGATATTTTCTTTATTTACATGTAAATTTCTCCATTCCCAGTTTCCCCTCCAAAAAACAAAGAAACAAACAAAAACAAACCCCTGTTGCCTCCCCCTTCCCCATGCCTGCCACCCCACACTCTCCCACTTATTGGCCCTGGCATTCCCCTACATTGGGGCACAGAAACTTCACAGGGCCGAGGTCCTCTCCTCCTATTGATGATCGAAATGGCAATCCTCTACTATACACATGCTGCCAGAACAATCAGACCCCTCCATGCACGGTCCTTGGTTGGTGGTTGAGACCCTGGGAGCTCTGAGGGTACTAGTCAGTTCATATTGTTGTTCGTCCTAAGGGGCCTGCAAACCCCTCAGCTCCATTGGTCCTTTCTCTAGCTCCTTCACTGGGGACCCTGTACTCTCAACTGAGGAATATTGAAAGTCAGTTTTCTTAAATGGAGTGTCACTGGATGTATCAACCACACTCCAGAGAAAGTGCCGTGCTCGTGAGTAGTCGGTCGATACACACTAGACTCCATGATTGTAAATGTTTAGCTTACTATAGTTTTTAAAAAGAGAGAGAGGACATGGCGTTAGGTGTGAGGAATGGTAGAGGAGGAGCTGGAGAGGGAGAATGAGTGTGATCAAAATATATTGCATAAAATTCTCAAAGGATAAATGAACACATTAAAAATAATGTTGGGGGGGGGCTGGTGAGATGGCTCAGCAGGTAAGAGCACTGACTGCTCTTCTGAAGGTCCTGAGTTCGGATCCCAGCAATCACATGGTGGCTCACAACCACCAGTAATGAGATCTGACGCCCTCTTCTGGTGTGTCTGAAGACAGCTACAGTGAATTATGCCAGAACGAGCAGGGCCGGCAGAGGTCCTGAGTTCAATTCCCAGCAGCCACACACATGATTGCTCATGGCCATCTGTATAGCTACAGTGTACTCATATACATAAAATAAATAATGAAAAAAAAATCTTTTAAAAAAATAATGTTGGCAGCCAGGTGGTGGTGGCGCACACCTTTAATCCCAGCACTTGGGAGGCAGAGGCAGGCCGATTTCTGAGTTCAAGGCC
>NW_022196898.1:19735633-19736773 GCF_008632895.1 Mastomys coucha
AAAAGAAAAGTTGGGAATTCTCATGCATTTATTCACCATTTATATTTCATTGTAAAGCTATTCAATTCATTTTCCCACTTAAGACTGGATGGTTTAATTTTTGAGTTCTTTGTGTGTCCTGAGCATTGACACCTCAGGTGACTAGTGGGTCATGGATCCCCCATTGTGCAGGCTTCTTTTCACTCTGATGCTTGTTTCATTTGCTGTGCACACAGGAAATATTATTGTTTTATTTATATTATTAATATTTATTTATATTATTACAATATTGTTTTTTAAATACTTGGTATTACTTCCTGGGCCTTTAGAGTTCTACTCAGAAAGGTCTTCATTTGTATCTTAAAACATTTGCCCCATGTTTTCTTCTAGTAGTATTTAAGTTGTAAGCGCTGAGAAGGTCTTTGATTCACTTTGAGTTGACTGTCCTATAGGTGGAGAGATAGACATGGCATGTATTTTCATTGCCCTCCATGTGAACACCCAGTCTCCCCAGCCCCATTTCCTGGAGTGGCTGTCTTTTTTGGCGTTTTCAGTGGAGACCTAGTATCTTGACTTGTGTGGGTTTATTTCTGGCTCCTGTATTCTAAGTCATTGGTTTGATGTCTGTCCCGATGGCAGTACCATGTCCCATGTTGGTCTTTGCTCTTAGGGATCCACAGTGGACTTTGGGATCACCTCTTCCAGCATCCGTGGCTCAGTTTTTCTGTTGTCATGCACTCTGGCAGTTCATCAATGGGGCACATCTTGGGGTGGGACAATTCAAAGTCCTGAATCTGAGCCGGAAAGGTTCAGGCCAGCAGACAGGCTCTCCTGCCCTTATGCCCTCAGGGACTGCTCACCAGCAACCTGCTTCCACCCTCCATTTTTAGATTCTGGATGGTTTTGCTCATTTCCTTCACCTGTTTGATTGTGTTTTCCTGTAGTTCTTTAAGGGATTTTTGTGTTTCCTCTTGAAGGGCTTCTAGCTGTTTACCTGTGTTCTCCTGTACTTCTTTGAGGGTGCTATTTATGCCTTTCTTAAAGTCCTGTATCATCACCATGATAAGTGATTTTATATCTGAATCTTGCTTTCCTGGTGTAATGGTGTATCCAGGACTTGCTATGGTGGGAGAATTGGGTTCTGATGATGCCAAGTAACCT
>NW_022196898.1:19736790-19739189 GCF_008632895.1 Mastomys coucha
ATTTGACTGGAACCTGTCCTTCCTGTGATCCTGGTTGTGTCAGAACTCCTCAGAGTCAAGCTGTCTCTGTTTCCTGTGATCCTGGGCTTCTTAGAGCACCTGGGGGTGGAGCTTCCTCTGTGTGTTGTGGGACTGACTGCAGAGCTTGTGTCCAAGGTCTGCTCAGGACACCAGCCCAGAGAGACCAGAAGAAACCCGAACCACTGGGCTGGTGGAGTTCCTGTGTGCCTGGTCCCGCTGGTCCCAGTTACTCCTGGTGTTGGGACAGATGTTGGGTCCTCCTCACCTCTAATCCTGGGCATGTCCATGTATGTACATTTTCATACCACAACATATATTTGCAAGTCAGAAGACACCTATTAGGAGTCAGTTTTCTTCTTCCACTCTGGAGATGGGGAATTGAACTTGGTACTCAGGCTTGATGACAGTCCGTTGAGCCTATCTTGCTTGGCCCCATCATTTTTTAAAATACGGGATGAAATCTCATTAGCTTTCATCCCTCCTAAGCTCTCTAATTCAATTTTGTAATGCATTGACTAATTTTCCTTTAGTAAGAGGGAAGCAAGTATGGAAAAGATAACTTATTTAAAAATTTGTCACATGAAGTCTAGCAAATTTCTTGCCTGTGTTGTATTTACTTGTAATCTTCTCTCATGTATTTTGACAGTTTGTATTTTTGCTCTGAAAACATGACTTGGGAGTATTGGTTTTTTTCTTTATTTCTGCTTTTAAAGGCACATGTGAATAAACACAAGTAGCCACTAAAAGCTTTTTCCTTGGAGAGTGACAGTTTCTTTAAACCACCATTATAATAGCCTTTCTGACCCCCTTCTTTCAGGTGTGTGATTTCTGACTCACTAATTTAAGTTCCCTGAGGAACTGCCTGGGGCCTATCATCCAGTGGCAGGATGTTGTAAACATCCCCTCTCTTTTCACCCAGACTCCATTAAAGAGCTTGGGAAGCAACCAGAGCACAGATGGCTCTGTCTGGCCAGCATGTGAATGAAGCTGTTACATCTACCACCATTGTCATTTTTCATAGTCACGTAGATTGAGTGGAAAGCAATATCAGTCTTGAAGTGCACAATTCATTCATTCTTGTGCCCGAAGACCCAGTCATTTAAAAACTGTTTATTACTGTAAATGAGGTGACACTTGGAGTCACAAGACATAAATCAGAAGAAATCTGTTTCTAGCGATGGTGTGGGCTGTTGTGAAGGGCTGCATAGGTGTGATGGTTTGAATCAAAATGGCCCTCATAGGCTCATAGGAAATGGCACTATTAGGAGGTATGCTTTTGTTGGAGTAGGTGTGGCCTTGGAGTAGGTGTGACCTTGGAGGACGTGTGCCACAGGGGATAGACTTTGACGTTTCAGAAGCTCAAAACATGCCCAGTGGTTTCTCTTTTCCTGTCGCCTGCCATCCTCTCAGATCCGTCCCCAGCACTGAGTCTGATTATATGCCACCACGCTTCCTGTCATGATGACTATGGACTGAACCTCTGACTTGTAAGTCAGTCCCAATTAATTTTTTTTTTTTTTTTTACGAGTTGCTGTGGCCATGGTGTCTCTTCACAGCAATGAAACCTTAACAATGAAGCAATGAAGTTGGTACCAGGAACTGGGGTTGCTGTCATAGGCCAGATCATGCTTTTGTTTGGAGGAATGTAGACTTTTAGACTTTGGATTAGAAAATCAGTTGAATGCTTGCTTTAAGTGGGACTTAATGGGCCATAAGAGGAGCACCGAAGACAGGGGTGCTGAGGTGATTTGAATTGTGGGGGCCTAGCTCAAGGGGTTTCAGAGGAGAGTATTGTTTGTGGACTAGAGACTGTTCTTGTGATATTTTGGTCAAGAATGTGGCTGCTTTCTGTCCATGTCAAAATAAAATATAAAATAAAATAAATCTGCCTAAATCAGGCTAAACTGAAGAGTTAAAGGAGATTTCAAAACAGCCTACTATTGACTGTGTGGCATGGTTATTAATAACCACCCTTATGCAGGTCTACAATGAAAGGAGCAAGCTGAGCAAGGAAAAATACAGAATAGCTGGTGGAGCAAAAGAGCCCCAGGAAGTGTAAACAGATTAAAGAAAAGCCTGCTGCTGAGTGGAGCAAAGGCAGTGCTGAGTGCTGAGTGGAGAAAAGGCAGTGCTGAGTGCTGAGTGGAGAAAAGGCAGTGCTGAGTGCTGAGTGGAGCAAAGGCAGTGCTGAGTGCTGAGTGGAGAAAAGGCAGTGCTGAGTGCTGAGTGGAGCAAAGGTAGTGCTGAGTGCTGAGTGGAGCAAAGGCAGTGGTGAGTGCTGAGTGGAGCAAAGGCAGTGGTGAGTGCTGTGTGGAGCAAAGGCAGTGCTGAGTGCTGAGTGGAGCAAAGGCAGTGGTGAGTGCTGAGTGGAGCAAAGG
>NW_022196898.1:19739883-19756088 GCF_008632895.1 Mastomys coucha
TGCTGAGTGGAGCAAAGGCAGTGCTGAGTGCTGAGTGGAGAAAAGGCAGTGGTGAGTGCTGAGTGGAGAAAAGGCAGTGGTGAGTGCTGAGTGGGAAAAAGGCAGTGCTGAGCTCAGAGCAAGACCCCACCCAGCCAAGCTTCCAACTTGGGAAAAGGAATTAAAGACGATCTCGGGGCTGGGAGTTATGATGCATACTTTAAAAGTTTTTTTTCACGAAATAGTATTTTTTGTTGATTCTTTGGACATATGAAATCATATACCCCATCATACCCACTTCCCTGTCCTCCCATGTCCACCCTCCTTCCTGCCTTTGCAGCTCCCCCAAAAGTCCAATTTGTGTTGTCCATGTACTCACTGGAGCATGGAAAAACTCCCAGCGGCCAGCCCCTTAAATAAGTGAGTTCATCCCCACCTGCACCCCAACCAAAAGCCATCCGTCATGGAGAGTCACATTTCAGCATCCTTATCATATATTTTTTTAAAGAGTTCTCTTTGATGACCTCCTTTTTAGGCTGTTACTTTTTGGGGGTTGGGGTTGGGTAGTTGCTGTCACAGAAAGCACCTCTTTCTCAACTGTGTGCCTAGAGTTATTACTACCAAAGTAGCTTCCTTGCTCTTTACAGTCAGCAGGAGCATGAGTCACAGGCTTCAACATGTATGTGGCTGCAACACAGAGCACAAACATGACCCCCAGCTGTAGTAGGATCATGGACCCAACGAGGCCTTTGGAGGGAGCTCAGATCACAGATACCAACATGGCCTCAGGGTCTCAGGTGGCAGCATGGGCCACTCACATCAATATTCCTCATACACACAACAGCATGGCCCATTGACATTAACATGGCTTCAGGCTATAGCATGGACCTTGGACATCCACATGGCCTTCAGCGGTAACACAGAGCAGGGGCATCAACACCGATCTCAGCAGAAGTACTACCTCGTCAGAGCCAGTCAAGGTCCATGGCAGTAGCATGAATCTGGCATCGTGATGGCATGGCACTCACACCAACATGGCCGCCAGAGGCAGTACAGACCACAGACATTCATATGGCCCTCAGTGTCATCAACACAGACTCTGGCTGCAGTAGGACTTTGGACTCAGACATGGCTCTCAGTGACAGCACATACCCAGACATCATCAGGGCCTCAGGTGGCAGTGTAGGCCACTCACACCAACATGGCTCCCTGTGACAGCATGGCCCATGGACATTCACATAGGTTCAGGCTGTGGCACAGACTATGGACATCCATTAGGTGGTAATATGGACCATGGGCATCAATCAGGGCCTCAGCTGTATCAGGACCACTGACCCACGTATAGACCTCATTGGCATTATGTACCACAGTGGTCTTTCAAGGAAGTCCAATCCAGGAAGGGAAATGTGCCTCATCTAGCCTCTGTCATTGTCCAGAGCCAAGGAGATCCCATGGCTGGGAGAAGTTTTAGAGGGCTGATTCTGCATCTTTGTAAGTTCCAGAGTGTTACACACCACCCTGCTGACCCCACTATCCCACCGTTCCACTGTTCCACTGTTCCACTGTTGACCTCAGCCCTCACACACTACTCACTGCTGCCATTTCTCCTGTTCCTCCTCTCTCTGCAGTCCATGCACAGCCCACTCTCCCATTTTTCCTATGTCTCCATCGCACATTAGTTCATCATAGTGATAATTCTAGCTCTGGGAAGATGGAGACAAATGGATCTCTGAGTTTGAGGACAGCTTCATCTACAGACCGAGTTCCAGGACAGCCTGATTCAAGACAGTAAAGGAGACCATTGAAAATCGAAAGCTGGTGATGTATTTGAATAATGGGGACAAGTCCCAGTCCCAGCAAGCAGCAGAACTACATAGCTTTGGCCATGTGGTTCTGGCTTTAAAGTCAAGGCTGCAAGAAAGGGATATGGAATCTCTCTCCTTGACTAAGGAAAACTGCCAAGGCCAGATATGTAGCAGGGGTGTCCCTGCATGGAAGCCTAGAGAGGCCATTTGTGAAGCTGTGAAGGTGAAGCTTGGATTGCCTCAGAGATCATAAGATGTTAGAGATGCCAGAGCTGTGGGATACCTGTTGAGGAAAGCTGTTGGGGGTGGGGGACGGGCAGAACCAGCCTGAGAGAGAAGTGCGTTAGAGTTAGCAAAGCTGAAAAGAGTTCGAGATCTGAAGAGTGCTCTGACATTGGTCATGGAGATGCAGCATTTGGAGTTTTTGTCCTTCTGGCTTTGGTCTAGACTCTCCTCCCTTCTGGAATGGTAATGTATATACTGCACCATTGTATGCTGGAACTATGTGATCTGCTTTTTGACTTTGATTATAGAGGAGATTACAGTTAAGAGATTGCCATAAGTCTCGGAAGAGACTTTGAACTTTGCTCTTTTAAACAGGTTTGAGACTGATAGACTCTTGGGACTTTTGAAGTTGGACTGAATGCTTTCTTTTTCTTCTTTTTTTTTATTAACTAATCAATCAATCAATCAATTATTTTACATCTTGACTGCAGTTTCCCCTCCCTCCTTTTATTCAGAGGTGGTTTCAGGGACCAAATGTTTTTTGCATCACTATGCTATGGCTACAAGCCTGTGGGGGTCAGAGAGGAGAATGCAGTGGTTTGAATGAAAATGTCCCCCATAGGCTCATAGGGAATGGCACTATTAGGAGGTGTGGCCTTGTTGGGGGAAGTGTGTTACCGTGGGTGGGCTTTGAGGTTTTGAAGCTCTCAACAGGCCCAGTGTCATTCTCTCTTCCTGCTGCCTGCCAATCCAGATGTAGAATTCTTGGCTCCTTTCCAGTACTGTATCTGCCTGTAAGCTACTTTTGAAATGTTTTCCAAACAAGAGTGGCTGTGGTCATGGTGTCTCTGCACAGCAATGGAAATCCCAAGTAAGACACCAAGGGCTGTTGTGAAGGGCTGCATAGGACTCTTGGTTTGCTTGTGTTTTAGAGACACCTGTGCTGGGCTTGGAAACAAACAGCAAGCAGTAGTAGAGAGACCAGTTTCAAGATCCCTTTCTGTCTTGATAGCCATCATTCATTGCCTTAAAAACCAGTTTTTCCCTCCAAAGCTTGCTACTCTTGTTGAATTGTGAATTTTAATAATAAAGACAACTGGGTTATAAATTATGAAACAAATTCTATGGACAAAAAATTAATCTCCTGTATCTGATGAGGAAAGAAAGGCACACCCAGCATGCCTTTATATTAGCTTCGATTAAGCTGCTGTCAAAAATGCTGTAGATTCGGTGGCTTTCCAGGAATTATTTACATGAGTGTGTACAGCTGAAGTTCCCAGCAAAACTTCATTTACTACCAAGGATCAAGGATCAAGATCTACTTGTGTGGTTGAAAAAGCTTGTTGTTCCTCCAGAGGACCCACCTGGCTGCTAACACTGTAACTCTGTGAAATCTGATTTCACAGAGTTACAGTGATTCCCTCGTCTGGCCTCTGTGGGAACTTCATGCGATGCACAGACACCCATCCATACAAAGTATCCATACATATACAACAAAGTAAACCAATTAAAAAATTGTTACTATTTTATAACTGGAGAAAGATGATTCTTTTTTTTTTTAAAGAGCTATTTATTTTATGTATGTGAGTGTTCTATCTGCATGTATACCTGTGTGCCAGAAGAGGGCATCAGCTATCACATTATCGATGGTTGTGAGCCACTATGTGGTTGCTGGGGATTGAACTCAGGACTTCTGGAAGAGCAGTGCTCAGAGCCACTGAGACATCTCTCCAGTCCCAGAAGATTCTTACAGTCAATAGTGTTATGTGCATTTTGATTTAGGATTTAATTTTTTGATTTGTTTCTTCTGAGACATGGTCTCATTGTGTAGCCTTGGCCTGCCTAAAACTTGCTATGTAGATCAGGTTGGCTTTGAACTCACATAGATCCCTTCTACTTTCCGAATGATGGAATTAGGAGCATACATCATCATCATGGGCTGGGAGTTTAATTTTTAATTTGTGCAGATTTTTTTACTTCTTTATTACCTAGCACAGTGTTTGAAAGCTGTTAAAAAGTTTTTTTATCCAACACAATATTTTTATTATTTGTTAATTGACTACAGTGCAACCCATTATACTCCCTTCCAAGTCCTCCTAGATACCCCCATCAAACCCTTGTGCCCTCCCCCAAAAAGAAAAATAATAATAAAACATACACCAAGTCAAATTTTTGTTGTCCACATGCTCATTGGAGCATGGTCAAACTCCCAGTGGCCAGCCTCTTAAAAGATAATTGAGTCCTTCCCCACCCTTCTGCCAGAAGCCATCAACTGTGAAGAGCTACACTTTAACAGTTTTTTTAGGTTGTTTTTTTTGAGACAGGGTTTCTCTGTACAGCCCTGGTTGTCCTGGAACTTACTCAGGCTGGCCTTGAACTCAGCAATCTGCCTGCCTCTGCCTCCCAAGTGATGAGATTAAAGGCATGTGCCACCACTGTCCAGCACACTTCAGCATCTTTATCACAACTTTTAAGGTCTCTCTCTAATGGCTTCCTGTCTACACCATTTTTTGTTTTTTGGAGTGCGGGAGGGGGCGCATAAGAGAGATTGTTATAGAAGCCTTCAGTTATCTCTCATTCTCAATTATAAGTCTGTAGTCATTGATGCCATTATAAAAGAAGCTTCCTTGCTCAAAACAACCAGAGGCACCATGGAACCAGGACCTCAAGATTGTCCCTGGGGGCAGCATGGATCTGGAACATCAACACGTCTCCAGTAGCAGCCCAGACCACAGATGTGTGTTGGGGATGGAGCTAGGCGTCAGTATAGTAGTAGAGTACTTGCTTAGCATGCTGTAGGCTCTTGCTTTTTCCAGCACCAAAATAGACAAAGAAAAAGAAATCCATTTGGTTAAATTAATGAGCAAATGAAAACTGGTATATTTATATAATTAGTTGCTTTATAACTGTAGTCAGGGGTTTAAAGAAACCTACAGCAATAAGAAATTGCTAGAGAGATTCTAAGACCATTTGTTTGGTCACAGTCTATTTCCAAGTGAGTTGATCATTAAATAAACATTTCATTTATGTCTAGAAATGTTTTGCTTTTTCCCATTAATTGTTTGTTAATGACTTAAAGAAGATGGACTACCAAACTTCTGGCAGTCTATATTTATGTCCATCCGACCCTGGAGCTCATTTGGCCAGTGGAGTGGGTGGCAGTTCCCTCAGTAAAAACCAACCAACCAAACAAACCAAAAACAACAACAACAAAAAACCCAAACAAAACAAAAATACTACTCTAGCCTTTGTCAAGCTAACATTAAAACCAGCCCAGCTCATAAAACTCTCTTAGTTGTTTTCTCCCTGATTTGGATGGCATTTGTAATCTTAATTTACTCAAGTTTTTCATGCGTTTCTGTAACACAATAATGTTTAAAGACAATGAAACAATGTCAGGCTAATCTTTGACCTCAAAGTCTAGCCTGACTAACCAGTTATGGCCTTCTGTTTGAGTGACTAGGGGCCATTTTGAGTGTCTGATCTATATAAAATTGTATAGATTGACACAAACCTGCAAAAGCTGATTTTTCAACAACAACAACAACAAAATTGGCCTAAAGTTCTGGGTTCCCTGTCCTGATTGTGGTCTGAAAGTAGATGATAGACCCATAGACAAAGTATAGTGGAACAAAAAGGTCAGGGGAGGGAGACCCAGACCACCAATGGGACCAATACACTCTTGCTGCACTAAACATCCAGTGAGCCAGTTGTGTGCAGATAGAAGGTGATGGAATAGCAGTGCCCATTGTCCTGGGAAGGTTAGGATAATGCTCTGCTCTATTTATCTCTGGTATTCTATGAGGTCTCCAGCTTAATTCCTTTTCCCCTTTTTTCTTTTTCATATCATTTACTTCTTCTTGGTTTAATTTTGGTGGTTTGGTAGCGTCTCAAAATTCATCCATTGTTTTTATTGGCTATTTTATTTATGTTCCAAATGTTATCCCCTTTCTTGTTTCTCCACTCTGATTTGTAGCTTCTACTTTAACTTGTCTCCAAAACCAAGTTCTCTCTTTTTAAAACTCCACTGAGTGTGTGTGGATGGAAGAGTTGGCTCATTGCCACACTTAAGTCATACAGAGTGTCAGGCATCCTATTCTTAAAGTTCCTTTGGCTATCTCTCATTTGCTTTCTCCTACATCCTCTCAGAAGAAAAAGAAATAAACACCTGACCCTCACTGTACTAAGCCATCACCTCAGCCCACCCTATTTCCAATGAGCACTAACTCAACTTTCTTAATGCTCACTATTCTCTTTTTCGTCTCTCACTGGGCCTGGAGCTCACTGTTTCAGCTAAGTGGCTGGTCAGTGGATCCCCGTACCTCCCCTTTCTGATCTTCCAGGAACTTGGTTTCAGATGTGTGTCTCTACACTCAGCATTGATGTAACTGCTGGAGGTTTGACTTCATGTCCTTTTGCTTGAATGTTAAAGTCTGTTACCTTCTGAGCTATCTCCCCGAGAGAGAGATCTGGAAGTATTTTGCACTGAAAACTTAAAACTGGCAGTAAGTTGGAGCAAGGGGAGATAACTGAAGTAATGCCTCTCCTAAACGATGGGTTTTTCTATGTAACTTGTGACATTTTCCCCACATGTCACCACTGACGCTGGAGCTGCCAACTCTCATCTCTCCTGCATTATGCGTGGCACTTCCCAGCATAGACAGCTCCTACTTTTTGTCTATGTATGCTGACACCATCAAAGAAAGTGCCATTTCAAAACCTCTTTTGGAGAGTATAGCTGTTGTAAAAAACTTCCAAACGATGCAGTATTTCTTAGCCAAGTAAAACTTTGCCCAGGAAGATTCTTGATGGTGGGCAGACAGAGCCCTGCAGTGCTCGGCATCACACTTGACTTCACTGCTCGTGGCATGTCAAAACCACTCACTGTTTTCATACGCATGTGTTGGCATAAAAAGCCTGTCAAAAATCTTAACAGAAGTTGCAGCTCAGTGTTTGGGAAAGTGTTAAGTTCCAAACAGCGACATCTTCTCAAGAGGTTTTGTTGAGAAATGGGAGCCAGATACAAAGTAGTCCTCTGTTCTGTACATAATGGGCTCTGCCAAGAGCAGATCTTGTAACAGGTGGTTGCATGTCACAGATGTGCTTTCTTTGTTTTGGGAGAAGGCAGAAAGCGTACCATTTAGGTAAGTTCGACACAAGAGTAACTCATTAGTGGCTCAACTCACTTGACAGTTTTGAGCACCTGCTTAGGTAACTTTATTGACTGAAGGCTCTGTGCTGACAGTGTGGGTGCTAGGAAAAGATTAGCTTTTGCTTTATTATTTGTTAAAACACAAAGTTGCCTTCACGTGCATGTATTTGTTGCCTCATATACTCTACATCTGGCCAACACTGTTACTATGTCCCATCATAACTTTCCATACATGTGTAGAACCACAGAAACTGGAGTTTGAGCCTGGACAACTAAACAGGAATTTTAGACAACACATTCCTGGCACTGGGACCTGGACTGCATTTGTCAAGCACAGTAGGGCTAAGGTTAGGAGAAATGGGCACAACCTTTTCTTTTCAAAGAGCTGCCACCACAGGCTTCTGAGATGTCTCCATCCCAGCTTGCTAAAGACAGTCCCTGTCATGGTATGCCCCCAGCTTCCTTCTTCTTGAGTTTCTTATGGTTTGTAGTTTGTACTTTGTGTATTCTGATCTTCTAGGCTAATATCCACTTATCAGAGAATGCATACCATGTGTGTTCTTTTGTGATTGGGTTACCTCACTCAGGATAATATTCTCCAAGTCCATCCATTTCCCCAAGAATTTCATAAATTTATTGTTTTTATTAGCTTTGGTGAATTTTGTGAAACTAGATGTTCCTTGATGTAATGATTCTTAAACAATCAAAAATTGAGACATAGGGACACAGCACAGCACAGTCCTAATGGCCCAGGTGCATGTTGTACACTCTCATCTTGGAAACAATGTAATAACTACACAGTGGTAGTTTCAGATGAATGCTTGACTTGCAAAGAAAGTTTGAAGAAATCATGTTTAGAAATATTAGAAAATGAAACAGAACTGTGTACTTCTAGCATCATACAGGGGTCCGTGACCAGAAAGTGAAGAAATTTACTAGAATGATGGAAAAGCATTAGTATGAGAGACATAATCATAGGATAAGGGAAAGATGGAATAAGGGGTACTTTAATTCAGAAAGGAAAAATACTATTGGAGTTATGAAATGAGTTTTACACAACATTTGAGAGTGATTCCTGGATAAGCAAGTATAGAATACATACAATTATATGCTAGTAAAACTAAGTCAAAGTGCTGGGACTCCTGAGAGTCATTGTGCTCAACGTGCAGAAGCAGAAGCTAGTGGAGCTGCTGAGTTAAGGGTTAACTTGACTCTGGCCACTGCCTGGCGGCTTTGCCCATGTCATTTATCATTAGAGCTTCACAGGAAAATGCAAGTAGCTGGCCTCGGAGCTCTGAAGTATAATAAGTCAAAAGTTAAAGTTTAAATAATGATAAGTTTGCAATTATTATTATCTTGGCCACAGGCCTGGGAATAGGGGAAGCTTGAAACTTTGGGGAATAATTGTAATTCTTGATTCTTTGTGGGATGTAGTCATTCTTTTGAATTTGATTTGGTAACGATTATACAATGTCTTTTTTTCTACCTGCTTTTGGAGTAACAAGAAAAGACTGGGGCAAGTTAAAGGTGAGAGAATGTGAGAGAGTGAGAGGCATATGGAGTGAGTGAGGTGTGTGTGTGTGTGTGTGTGTGTGTGTGTGTGTGTGTGTGTGTGTGTGTGTATGAAAAGAGAACACACAGAGGTGTGTAGGAGTGTGGGGGTTTGAGAAAAGAAAAGGGCACAGGAGAAAAGCAGAGTGTGTGCAGCCTCAAGCAGAGAGAGAGAGAGAGAGAGAGAGAGAGAGAGAGAGAGAGAGACAGAGACAGAGACAGAGACAGAGACACAGAGAGAGACAGAGACACAGAGAGAGACAGAGAAAGACAGAGAGAAGAGAGAGACAGAGAGACAGAGAGACAGAGAGAGAGAGCAACTTTAAGCTTTGAAAAATTGCCTGTCAGCTGTACCCGAAAAAGTTTTCTCTGTGTATTTATTATGCACCTTCCAGACATCCCTGCTTCCAGTTGAGAACTCTGATCCTGTGTTGAGGCTGGACCCCAGCAAGGAGCCAGCTCTTCCATGCTCACACCCCCTGGGCTAGTTTACCTGTGGTCCCTGCCACCAGAGGCAGCTCTACTGTGCTGGCCAGATAAGGTGGAGGGCCTGTACTCCCCGGTGCTGTGGCTGGTGAGGGGCAGGGACAGCTCTTTTGCTTTCATGTCCCCAGGACCAACTCTCCAAAGATGCCCAGGCAAGGGTCAAGGCTGGTTCTGCACAGCCCCTAGACATTAATCTCCCCCCACACCCCGGCAGTAGCCCAGACCACTGACATCTGCCTAGCTTTTGGTTGTAATAGACCTCTGCTGCTGCAAGACCACTAACCCAGATGTGACACCTGGTGGCATCACAGGCCAGGACCCTACCATGATGTTTTAAAAACAAAATCATAAACATCTGATTTTAACAAATGAAGACTCAGAAGCTAGATACAGTGGTGAAAGCCTGTTAGCTCAGAGAGGCAGAGAAAGCTCGCAGCTGACCTTCCTCCTCAACCAATGTCTCAGAAGGGAAAAACAAAACAAAACAAAACAACAACAACAAGAAGCCAGTTTTCCTTTTCTACACTGTCTTAAAAACCTTTCCAACTGAATGTTCCTCCTTTCTACTTCCTGTGCATATCTTTATCCATCCTCCAGACTTCCTCTCAGTCTCCATGGTTCACTCCTTGTCAACTGGTTGCTTGCTCAGCCTCTTGACCTATGTTTGACTTTATTCAATCTTGTTTATGATAAATAGAAAACTCTTGGATTAAAGTCATGTACTAGGGCTGAGCTTCACCACAACTAGAGACAGTTTTTTTTCCAGTATACAATCTTGGAATTAGCAGTATACTTAGATATCCTGTGACAATGCACATCAGGCTGTTCCTCACTACCCTTTTTTTTTTTTGTTTTCAAGACAGGGTTTCTCTGTGTAGCCTTGGCTGTCCTGGAACTCACTCTGTAGACCAGGCTGGCCTTGAACTCAGAAATCCACCTGCCTCTGCCTCCCAAGTGCTGGGATTAAAGGCGTGCACCACCACCACCTGGCTTTTTTTTTTTTTAAGATTTATTTATTTATTATATGTAAGTACACTGAAGCTGTCTTCAGACACCCCAGAAGAAGGCATCAGATCTCATTACAGATGGTTTTGAGCCACCATGTGGTTGCTGGGATTTGAACTCAGGACCTTCAGAAGGGCAGTCAGTGCTCTTAACTGCTGAGCCATCTCTCCAGCCTTCCTCACTACCCTTGAGCCTCCAGTTCTGCCTCTCTTCACTGTGCACACATCCTTCTGTTCCTTCCTCTTCCATTTCTCCACCACTTACTTCCTCCTCTCAGTGGGCACCCAGGGTTTCTGAGTGTCTGGGGTTGTCTCAGGAGTGGTCTCAGGAGTGCTATGCTCCACCCATGCATGGTGACACCAGGAAGGGGTCATCTTGGGCATGGTCTGTCTGTCTCCTCTTCCCAGGCCTGCACCATGCCGAATTGCTAGTCATCTCAGGCTAGGTCCCTGTACTGGCTCATGACACCGATCTGCTAGTGGTCTTGGGCTCACTCCTTGCTCAGGCCCACCTGTGTGGCCCCATGCCTAGGCCTGTCTTTTTCTCAGGCTTACTTCCATCTGAAGCCTGAAGTCTCAGGTGGGATTTTTCTGTCTCCAACTTGCTCCCACCGTGCAGCCTCAGGTGGAGTTCGTGTTGCCTCTGGCTCACTTCATGCCCTGGGAGCCTGTCTGGATGGGTGATCCTCTCAGGCTAGCTCCCTGGTGCCAGCTGGTGGTTGACTCAGGCTTTTTTTTTTTCAGGGAATCTTAGGCTATTAACCATTCAGATATTTACAGGTCAGAACATTAAGCATGGACATGGCCTTTCTCCTCTCTGCCACCTAAAGACCCACACATGACACAACAACCACACCTGCAATGCCTCTGGGGCTGGCAATACTGGACTTTTTTAAAAGGGCAATATTGGGGCTTGACAAGTACCACTGAGCTTGATGATATGAGTTTAATCCTCTGGAACCTACATGGTGAAAGGAGAGGTCTTTTGACTTCCATATACACAGTCTCTCTGTGTCTCTGTTTGTATCTCTGTCTCTGCCCCCCCCCCATGCATGCATATGTATGAACATATAGAGTGAATAAATAAATGTAAATTCTGAATGGAATATTCTACTTAACTTTCTTACTGACCTTGAGTGACAGGCTTCTTTTCTTTCAGCAAGGAGAAGGAGCCAACATGGTCCCTCAGGGTAGTGAGAGGCTCTTGTTGCTCTCACTGGAATGGCCATGGATAATTGGGCTCCCTGATCCATGAGCTTTGGAGACTTATCTTCTCCTAATTGTGACCCTACCCCATTTACTTGGTGTCTGCCTCACTTACAAGGTTTATTTCTTCTTCCTACATCCTGTAAGGTCCAGCTACTCCCTGCATCTTCTTTCCCGTGTGACATTCATTATATCATCTTGTCCTCTGAGATATGGAACAGTGGCATGTCTTTCGCTCCTCCTCTGTTCTTTTAAGTTCTATGTCCTGTGTCCTTCAGATCCTGTCTGTTTTGGTACAGAAAAGATTGTAGATGCAAAACAGAAATTAAAGGATGAAAAAAGCCTGAAGAAGCAAAAGCTCAAACCTTGTATCATGTTGTTTCTTCTCACAGCTGCCTTTCTAATTCTAACTCTTCCAGGCACTGGGAGCATCAGCCCATAGAGCACCTCAGGAGCCATAGGAACAAGGCTCAGCTGCTTCCTATTGGGTTAAAGAGGAAGCCGTAGGTCTGTGGGGATCACGTGCCCAAAGCTTCAGACAATGACCATGACTTCTTTATTTAGTAGAAATAGGAAAATTGAGAGTCATCAAAATGGTAGATCTTTCCTTGACATCCAAGGACACTGCATAAGCTAAGGGAGTAGTTTATCGGTAGAGAACATGCTGGTTTGGGATTCAGTCTTGAGCACTATACACAATCAAATCAAACCACCCCAATGCCCTCCCTCCTACAAACACAACTAAATGAAACACAACACACCACAGCAGCACTTGACGTGACGTCCACCTACTCCTGCTCCCACATGGAAATATGACCAAAGAGTCAGTTGAATCTATTAAGGCTGCAAAAACCTTGGCATATGGCAGAGGTTTAAGAGAGAGTCAGCACTGGTTGGGATGGGGCAGGATGCAAGGGCATCCTGAGCATCAAAGAGGAGGGAGGCCAAGCAGATACAGTCGCTGAAGAATTATCAACAATCTTGAGGAATGACTTTGACTTTCCATGGGACGTGCAATTATTAAGTGCAATAGAATTAGACACAAAGATGAAGGAAACAGTGAGGTCACCAGGGTTGTAATAATGCATGGCTTTGTGGTTAAGTACTTATTAGAAACAAGAAGTAGAAATAAATTGGACATTAAAGCTGACAGTGTTGTGTCAAAGATCATTGTAATTTAAACTTCTTTTTCCTGCCAAATAACTTGAGACTTCTCATTTCTGAGTAGTCATCAAGCTAATTTGCATTTCATTGAAATAAGTTTGATTTATATGAAAGCATTTCAGGAAGTTGTCATTAATTTCTAAAAGAGAAAAATGCAGATCTATCAGTCTGGGTCAATAAAACTACCAGGATTTTCGATAAAATGAGAAAGGACTTTATTGTAGAATATGAGATGTACCTGGAGTTTCCAGGAAGGCTGAGGGAGAGACCTATTGATGCAAGCAGGTATAATGGCAGTCAGGGTCATGGCCAAGACTATACTGTAGACCCAGCCTTGGGTAAGAACACTGCTGCTTGTACAAGGTCTCAGACACCTCAGCTTTACCATTGCTAGCCACAGCACAGAACACTGGTGGGACACAGCTGCTAATGTCCCCATTCCTCTGATAGACTCCAAATAACCCTTTAGCATTTTCAAATGGAAGCATACCTAAAACTTTAATAATAATAAGAAAAAAATTAAGTCATAGTAAGATACTGTTTATTATTAGGACTGACAAAACCCTCTGAAGTTGTTGGAAAAAAAACTTCTTTTTATGTTGCTACTGAGAACACAAAAGCACCTGGAGGCAATTTTGTTAATGTATACCAAAAATACATATGCATAATATTTCTCTAAGAATTTATGCCAATAATACATTGAGAAAATACAAAATTACATATACACAGATCTCTTTATAGTGGCATAGTTTGCATTCTAAATGTAGAGGCAAAATTCTATGGTGGGCCCAAGAATTTTGTTTCTTGGAGTATGACTTGAGTAATCTCTTTTTAAGTGGAAGTAGAATCTGTGGGTTATCAGGATATCTCTCTCATCTCTCTCAGAATTTGGTTACATAATATAGTAAAGGTCAATGAATTTTTAGATGTAATTAAAGTCTAATCAATTGACTATGAATTAATGAAAACATAGATTATGCTAGACACCTCTGGCTTGATATGTGACTCCTTCAAAGAGTCTCTTAACAGTTTTTGAGAAATAAAGTTCTGAGACTATCTGCAACCACACAAGCCAGGGAGCTTGTGTTGTTGTGAAGATCTGCTAAGAGTGATCCAGTTGATAGTGGTCAAGAAAACGGTACTTTACTTTATAACCACAGGGAACCAAACTGCCCAAAGCCTAAGGACCTGGGTGAATCTATAGCCTTGTTTGATACCTTAATTTTATGCCAGTGAGATGCCAAGCAAGGACTTAGCCCACTTGGGTCTCAACTCCTGATTCTCAAAAGCTCTGAGATAATAAATTTGTATTATCTATTCATTATAATTTAAACGTGTATGTCTGTGCACCACATGTGTGACTGGTTCCTATGGTGCCTAGAAGAGGGCTGGAAGGTATCCTGGAACTGGAGTTACAGACAGTTGTGAACCGCTACGCAGGTGCTTGGAACTGAACCAGTTCTTTGGAAGATTAGCCAATGCTCTTAATAGTTGAGCCATTTCTCTACCCCCACACTTGTACTGCTTAAACACAAGTTGCCAAATATATAGTGGTTTGTTACAAAGTAACTGAACACCAGTACAGAGGTAAACAAATACTACTAAATGTCTAGCAGAGGACAGATGGAATACATCATGGCAGATCTGCCCAATAAAGACGCGTAAAAGAACCAAGAAAGCTCAAAAGGAGGCATGGCATTGGTTTATGACATCTTCAGAATAGGAAAGAGGAATATGGGTACAATTATATCAATGTTTATATTTTCAATAAGAAATAGAGACATAAACCAAACCAAATTTTTAAAATGTCTCCCTATAAAGGAAGTCAGGGGCAAGATCAAGAAAACAGGATTAATGAGAGAATATTGTGAATATTAGTTGTGTGCTATTTAATCACTGTGGAAAAAATAGCTGGGAAAAAATCAACTTAGAGGGAGGAGAGGGTCATTTTCTTCCCTGTTCCAGTCCGTGGTGGGTTGGCTTGGATGTTTGTGGTGAGGCAGCTCACCTCAGGGCATCAGAAAGCAAAGGCAGGAAGAGATCAGGTCCCTAACATCCTTCACAGAACACATGCCCAGTGACCTTTCCAAGGCCCACCACTGCCCAGTAGCCCCACAGGCTGGCTACCAGTGCAAGGATTTATTAATGAAAACAAAACTAAAGTACTGAAAGGGATGCTTGAGCATTCAACACTAGTGGGAAGGTGTAAACAGAGCTGCTTTGCACATGACAGTCTATGCCTCTCTCTAGGAAACGTGTCCAGATCTTTCCAGAGGCCAGTTGCAAGCACAAGACCCACTTCATTACATATAGGCAAGCAGAAGGCTCTGTTGTCTAGTTCCACTCATCCAGTTGCCTTTGATAGGATGCAAAATTACACAGAAAAAAGTGAATCCTTTGGAGTGACTCTAAAGGCAGTATAGTTTGACTATTCCTCCAAAATGTGGTGTTTCTGTGATATATATATCTGCATATATATATGTATACACACACACACACACACACACACACACACACACACACACACACACAAGTGCCCTAGACAACCTAGACAGCTAGAAGAACTTCATACCTAGGGACTTCATACAAGGAGGCTGAAAAGCCTAGAGAAAAAGAAACAATATTCAAAGGAGTGGGAAAAGGAGGGACTATTCAAAAAATTGATTTGCAATAGATCTAGATATAAATGCAAGACATGTAAAATTTCTACAAGATATATGGGATCTACCAGAAAGTAGTGGCTTTTCAGATATAAATCCCAAACCTTGAGAAACAACAAAGAAGGAATTAATGGGATTGTTTTAGTCAATGTTAAAAATCTTGTATATTTCAAAAGACACACTCAAGCAAACAGAAAGTAAAACAACAGAATGAAAGAACATTTGCAAAGCCTGTGTCTGAGAAAGTTTGTATCTAAAATACATAACAAGCTCTCCTAATGCCACAATAAGGAGTCAGTTCCCCATCAAGATAAGGAGATGTGCCCCTCTCCAGTTGATGTGAAAACAATCACAAAGATGTTCAACCTCAGAACTATGTGCATGAACATTGCAATGAGAGATCACTTGAAATAAAATATACCTGAAAGCAAATGGGAAGTCTCAGGCCCCACTGGCATGTGAAGAGAGTGTAAAACAACCCAGTCTCCTTGGAAAAACAGTTTGGCAGCTGCTGAAAAGGATTAAATAAAACTAAAAGAAGACCAGAGATGCTTTTTCCACATATGCACCAAAACATGGGAACAAATCTTGAGAAATACTCGCACACAAATGTTCATAACAGCCTGACTCATAATAACTCCAAATTGGAGTCATTCTAAATGTCCATCAATGGAGGAATGGATGAACAAACTGTGACATTCTTTTGAAATATTCAGTCATTGAAGATAATAAAGTACATTATCAACATAGGCTACAATGGAGATGAACCATGAAAATATGCAAAACGAAGACAGAAAACCTAGGAAGATTGTATATGACTTGAGGCTTTCTATATATGAACCTATTACAGCCTCCCATAAAGCCCAGAGGGAAATTAGTGTGTGTATAAGGAAGGCAATGGAATGGAAATTAGGAGAAGTATTGAAAAAAGTTTTGGTGATATGGAGTTTCTTTCTTTCTTTTTTTTTTTTTT
>NW_022196898.1:19756840-19765805 GCF_008632895.1 Mastomys coucha
TCCTTATTACATGTTGGAACATCTTTTGGGTATATGCCCAGGAGTGGTATAGCTGGGTCCTCCGGTAGTACTATGTCCAATGTTCGGAGGAACTGCCAAACTGATTTCCAGAGTGGTTATACCAGTTTGCAATCCCACCAGCAATGAAGGAGTGTTCCTCTTTTTCCACAACAAAGTTTTCATGATATGGAGTTTCTTTGGGGGAACAAGTAATGAAAATGTTCTAGGCTTCACTGTGGTGAAGATCACAGATTTTCATGACTATATGTGATTGAAGTCCATAGTTCATGTGAACTGCATTATATGTGATATATTACAAGAAAGCAACAATAAAAATAGTGTCTAACGGAGTTGTAAGGAATGAAGGGTGCAGCCAATTTAAAGGGATTCCCAGTGGATGTGGTGTTTAAGCACTGACGTGAAAGACTGAACTGTATAGAAAGATAGTAGACAGCGAGACAGTACAAGTATGGCATCCCACCCCATCATTCACCAGGAGGTCACCTGCCCACAGTACCAGCCACTGCCCTGCAAAACTAAAAAGAGAAGATTCAAGTTCATTCTGTGGGCATTGTATACTGTCATTCTCAAGTAGCTGATGGGGGAAGTTCTTTTTTATACCAGAAACACAGCTGGTAGATGCAGACATATTGGCAAAATTAGAGCCACTGCTTGCTGATTTCTAATGAAACACAGACAGTAATAATAAAAGAAAGAGGAAAAACTTTGATGGGAGAATTTTATGACTGAAAACAACTAGAACCCCTTGACTTTGCCTTTTAAGAAGAGTAACGGTTTAGCTGAGAAATAATTAACGCCTACTAAAATGTGCCCTTTAAAGTGTGATAACACAGAGTCTCTGAGGATGCTCTCTGAGAGGTACAACAGGCACTACTCAGTCTGAAGAAAAATAAAATTACAACACATTGGAGGCAAGATCTTAATTGGCTTTGTCCCTAGTGCTGAGGATTGAAATGAATTGATTGTGCCTGCATTTCTTGAACCACACACATTTCTGAGTAAGCTGTTCCAGTGAGCTGTGCAGGGGAAGCTGGATTCACAGGCAAGGACAAGCTCAAAAGAGTGCATCCACCACAAAACGGGCAATAGCTGGTACAAAGTTATTTTTCCTGTTACGACTAAAGCAAAGAGCATTTCCTCAGCATGCCAGTTAAAACTGACCTTTTTGTTTTTTCCCCCTGACATCCTGGAAGACTGGATGACTTAGTACAGTGGGTGCCATGACATTTTGGCACGAATCACTCCAGTCTGGTCCATTGGAAGCTCAGCCAGTAGAAGCTCAGTCTAAACCAATGGCCTCCTATAACCTTTTAATTAGCAGCTTTCGCGTTCCAGAATACTTGGTTTTAATTCTTTTATACTTGATATTTTATTATTTATTTTGCTACTTTTGTTAAGTTAGCA
This sequence comes from Mastomys coucha, assembly GCF_008632895.1. Lineage (NCBI taxonomy): Eukaryota > Metazoa > Chordata > Mammalia > Rodentia > Muridae > Mastomys > Mastomys coucha. The sequence goes on from NW_022196898.1 coordinate 19,758,266, forward strand.
TACAAGGTAACACACTTCTTTATGGCATTTTTATAATACCCTGCTATTATGGGTTCTTCTCCGTAAGTCCCACCCTTCTTTTTCCTTTCTCTATGATCCTCTTCCTCTGTCCCAAATAGCTGCCTTTCTACTTTAATGCTACTTGTACTCCTTATGCTCGCTCTTAAGATACCACCCCCCACCGACCCTCATTACAATCTACGATCTACATATAAGACAAAACATGCAGTACTTGAGACTGGCTTCAGTTGTTTGACATGTATTTTCTTTCTTTTTTCTTTGTGGCTGAATAAAATTCCATTTTGTATACAGACACATCTTTCTTATCTGTCTGTCAGTTGATGGCATCTACACGGGTTCCATTTCTTGGCTGTTGTGAATGGCACAGCATTAAGTACAGATGTGCAAGCATCTCAGTGGGAGTGCTCAGAGTTCTTTGGGTATACATCCAGGAGAGATGTCATGGGTCATATGGTAGTTTCATGTCTAGTTTTAAAAGAAACCTCTCACTTCATAGTGGCTATGCCAATTGAAATCACTGTCAGTAGTAGAGAGGGGTCTTCTCTAAGAGGTCAGGCAGCAAACGTTTTAGGCTTTGGGAATCATACAATCATTGTCACAAGTACTCCACTCCACTGTTGTGCCATGAAAGGAATTACACAAAACCAGGCAGTCGTTTTTGTCTTTGCCATAATTCAGTCTTATTTACAAAGCAAGTAGTGGATGAGATCTGGCCCTACGGCCTGTTTGTGTCAATCTATTTGCAATCTTACCGGCATTTTGTAGGGAACCTGAGGTGGTTGAGAAAGATGTCACCACAATTTAGGTTTGGAATGCCCCTGGGAGTTTCCTGTGTTAAAGGATTTGTTGCCAGTGCTTTTTAGAGGTGGTAGAACCCATAAGAAGTAGGGCTTACTGGAAGGAAGTGATGCTGTTGTGGAAATACTTTTGAAGTGGATGTTGAGACCCAGATTCTTTCCAGCTCTTAGCTTCTCCACCTCCAGGAGGTGAAAATGTTCCTCTACACCAAACACCCATCAAAGGCCCAGACAGACAGGGCTCAGACATGGACCTAGGCCTCTGAAACCATGAGGCTAGATGAAGCTTCCTTGCTCTTATTTAAGGATCTGTCACAGAGACAGAAAGCTGACTAATCTCTGTAATTTGAGAAAAACGCGTTTCCCCCCCAAATTATTGAAGTATTATTAATTATATTTTATTAGTATGCTATCCAGTCTCCTTGATAAAGAGTTCCTCTATTGGAACACAGTATTTTTTATACTGGTAGCTGAGGCTTATGATTATGAAATTTGAAGTTAGAGGGTTTTGTGTTTGTTTCCAGACAGGTCTTGCTGTGCAATACAGTCTGGTCTCTAGTTTGTCATCATTCTGCTTCACCTCCTGAGTGTCGGCATTACAGGTATATTCCACCATTCCTGGCCAGGTTAAAAATAAAAAAAATAAAAATATAAAAAAAAATAAATAAAATAGAGCAAGCAAAAAAGTTGTTTTTCTTCTCCGATTATGAGAGCATAAACACAGAAGTCTCAAGATGGATCACATTGGAGCTGAGGGTTTCATCACTGACTTGAGAAAATGAATCTATTCTGATAGAAGGGAAAGGAGAAATGCAAGAAAGGGGGGAGAGAGAGAGGGAGAGAGAGAGGAAGAGGAGGAAGAGGAAGGGGAGAAGGAAGAGGGGGCGAGGAGGAGGAGGAGGAGGGTGAACAAAGAAAGATGTCACTTGAAACCAAAGAATCTTATTTTTTCCATTCTAAATAATTGTTGATAGGATTAGACATGTGTAGAACTTCTGGCCATAGAAGATTTTAAATATTTTGTATTAAGTTGCAAATAGCTTATTATATCTATTCCAGCATTTATTTTTTTTTTTTAACATTTCTCTGGCTTCTTTTACAACTAGATTGTCTACTACATGGAGGAAGAAGATATGCATGTTTTTACTTTTTGGTTTCAAGGATATTTAACATGAACTAAGTTAAATCCTCTGAAAAGGTAGTCCCTAGCATATAAGAATATGAAGAATGACTAGACTGACATCAGAATGAATGTTAATATTGTCTCATGAATATAGATTTGAGTGTCTTTGTCACTTCAATGTGAAAGATTTATAATCTTTTTTGTGTGTGTGTGTATGTATGTATGATATGTGTATATGTGTGTGTGCTCATGTGAGTGTGGATGTGTCCATGCCACAGGGTCCGAGGACAACTTTAGGTGTGGGTCTTTGCCTTTCATTTTGATTTAGACAGGGACTCTTGATGTTTGCCACTGTGTTTACCAGGATGCATGGACTGTTGGCTTATGGGGATCCTTCTGTTTCCATTGCCCATGTTACCATAGGGCATTCTGGGATTGCAGACATGTGTTTTGTTTTATGTGTCTTTTAGGATGCCTGAAATTCAGGTCTTTACCATTGCATGACAAATGCTTAATCCACTGAGCCCCTTGTCAGCCCCAGAATTTTAATGGGATTTTCTTCTCAGGAACATTATTATTATTATTTCAGCCAATACATGTATGGTTATTTTATTAATTTCTAAAATTTTTTTCATGGAATTTCATGGATAAAGTGTGGTTGTTCATGTGAAATTTAGGTTCTAGCATTGAATATTTAAGATATTTTTAGCTCAATTGCTGGAAAGCAATCTCATCACAAGTGGAAATAGTTTTAAACTAGAGGAGGACAAAATTATAGTGAACGTGTCATTTGGAATAATTGGCATTCTAATCAAAATCTAAAAGAAGTCATTAGAGGTTTTTAAAGTAATTAACTAATGGTCCCAAAAAGACTTGTACACCTTGAATTTGTTTACTTCATACATTTAAGGGCTTTACATTTATAATCCTGAAATTGCTGTTCTGCTTTTTAAGGCAGTTAAAAATTTAAATCCTTTTCTAAAATCTGGGTTGTTCTGAAGGAGATCTACTTATCACGTTTGATGGCAAAGGCACATTTAAACTGCTTAAGTAAATTTGAGCATTTGCTAATTATAGTAAATGGGTAAGACATACTTTATATATCTTTTTTTATAGCTAACAGTAATTTAAAATTTTTTATTCATTTAAAAATTAAAATATAATTATATGGTAATGGTAATTTTAATAGCTTTCTCATTCTCAGGAATATCACAATGAAAAGTTTGCTATTCAATAGCTCTTCAAAAAATTGTACAGATTCACAATTTTGTAAAAAGCTATCTTAAGGATATCTTTATTAATGTGGTTCATGTAACTTACGAACACAATCTGATTTACATAAGTTATAGGAAGACACATGAGTGATGATGAGCTTAAATTAACATTTAATTTTATGTAAGTATTAAAATTATAATCAACTTACATTTTTGATGGTTATTAGTTGATAGAGACATTTCTTTTAAGCAACTAAATAATCAGAGAAATAAGAACAATGTTTTTATGACATTGGATATTTCTGAGAACAAGGAACAGATAAGAGGAGTTTTATGATATCTCAAGCTTACACAGCACAGAGTTGGAGGCAGTCAGTACCTTAAAAAGGAACCCAAACAGAGTGGGGCCTTCCACCTTACAGGTGGAAACAGAGCCAGAGGCTGTGCATTGTAGCAAAAGGGAAAGTACCAGGAAGGAAAGAACTGTACACAGAAGATTTTCCAGCCAGGATTTCAAATATTTACCCAGTAAGAAGAAGCAGGCATAGCAGTAGATGAAACTCACACAGCACAAGGAGTAGATTGTATTTCCATGCTCCAGAGTCGAACAGCCTTTCAACTCCCATGACGTAAAATAGAAAGTAAAGTAACCCAAGACCAGATGTAGAAAAATTGCATCATGCAAGAAGTCAAATATGGTGTTTTTTGGGGATATATTCAAAACCAATAATGGGATTGATGTTTCTGTGTAACAACAAAGCAGTTCTGCTGACCCAGCTATGCAAAACTTCTAGAAGGTGCATCACCTACTGAGCCTTGGGAAAGACTCATGGGGGAGTGTGTGTGTCAGCATTTAAGGACTCCAGAAAACAGCTGGGCAGTGATGAGTTCTTCTGATTGTAGAAAAGTAACATGACTGCTCTCGCAAGGGATCACATCCAAAGACCTTCTAGGTCTATGTGGTCTGGCTGGGTTGCAAACACATCCTGGATCACAGCATGATCTAGATGGAATACAGACATGCCCTTAGTACACAACTTTAATCCCAAACAGCGAAAGTAAGGTTAGTTTATAGAAAGAAACAGCTATGTCTGAAAGTGATAGCTAATTGAGGGACAAAGTGAAGAACCAGAGAAAGATTTGACAGAATGAGTCAGAGATAGGATCTCTCATGAGAACAGACAGGAAAGAGAGATTACTTAAGAGAGAAGCACAGAGAGAGACAAAGAGAGAGGAAGCAACTTTACTGGGGCAGTTTTACAGAGACAGATTGCAGGTGCAGACAGAATGAGCCAGAGAATGAGAAGGAGCCAGAAGATTAAAACAGATTGCTAGAGTTAGTTTGAGGTCAGGTAGAACAATTCATTCAGAAGCAGAGAGAAGCCAAATTGAATCAGTCAGGTTGTTGAGGAGTTTGGGCCAGAACAGCTGAGTTGAACTAGCCAGCCAGAGTTCAGAAAGAAACAGAAAGGGTGAGCTTATTCAGCAGTAAGTCTCCGAGACAACAATTACATCTGGAAAATAAAAGAGACATTTATAACTATGAATCAGCCTGATGACTTGCTTATTCACTCTCAGCCCCAAGAGACACCCTGAAGGTTTCCCCCATTTTTTTTAGTGACTTGGAACACAAAGTCCCAGAAAGTCTGAGCAGCCTTTTCTGGGTGCTTTGGCCACCACGTTCTTCAGAAAGCAAATAGACAACCCTGCCATTCTCCTGTGACAATGTTATTGAGCTGTCTATTGTTAGATACTTGGTCTAATGAGTTCCCAAGAGACAGATGAGCAGTTCCACTTTGCCACTTTCAGGAAGCAACTGGTATATTTCCTAAGAGGTCCAACAAAGCCACTCTCAAGCTCTTGGCACTGAAAAGTGCACCACCTGCATCTGTTGACATAACCTCTGTGTGATTCTCTGACAGTGATAAGCACTACCTGTCAAACTCCAATACACCCATCAAGGTAACCATACACTCACATGACTCCCATACACCCATGGGCACAGCATACCTGTGACTTGATTTAGCATACTGGAAATGAAAACCTTTATTATGTAAGTATCCCAGCTAACATTTCACAATATCTTCAGTTTATGTTATGTTGTGGTTTGACTGTGCCATGTCCCCATGGCCTCATGTGTTTGAAACTTTCATCCCCAACTGATGGTGCTGCTTGGGAAGGTTGTAGACCCTTTAGGAAATGGATATTTATTAGAAGAAGACGTTGGTGGGAGTGGTCTAGGGGTTTTGTAGTCTCACTTCTTGTTTTCTTTATACATTCTGATTCCTGATGCAATATGCCAGGGAAGTGTTCTTCTGGGTGTCATAAAGTTGTGGTACTTTTAAATGTAATTTAATTATCTATTTTAATTTTATTTATTTTAATTTATGACTGCTTATTCAGAGAAAGACCACATGGGCTATGGATAGATAATTAATGACAATGCAGTATGCATGGAGAGATGTCTAGAAAAGAGTAGGCTGTGGATGCAGAAGCATAGGTGTGGCAGCATAGCCTGAAACTGAGAGTGTCAGTCAGAGATATTTACCAGGTAAAGCACTCTTCTCTTTTATTGCCTGGGTGAGCTACATGGGTCACTGTTGGTGGGCTGCAGAAATTGGCTGTTAGATAAAGCTGCAGAAGAGCTCTGCAGATCACAATAATAAAGGGTGAGCTTTTTATACTTCATCAGACTTGCAGTCACAGAAAGACCCAAGTTCAGAAAGAATGATTCCGCAATGTAGAAGATATGAAATTATATCTGACAAGTTGAGAAGGGGTCTCAGATAGGGAATTCTGGTAGAAAGTAGACTAAGGTGATAACAATCCCTGAAATTGTGAAGAACACACTCATTGCCTCTGCCCCACACCTGAGGAGATTGCTATAAAAGACAGTTCAAAGAGAGGGAGAAGCCACAGTGACTAAGGTCGTAACACATTCTGTTCTATAAGATTGATTAATTTCAAATTTAGCTATTTTCCCTATTGACAATTTTAAGCTTCAATTATTTGGTTGAATTTTATTTTGCATCTTGTTGCAATAGGCTTTTATGACTATCACCTCTACAGCATTTTCCCTACTACTTCTCATGCTTCTATCCCATATGCTTTCCTTCTCATTCTTACTTTATATACTTTCTTTTCCATTTCCTCTTTTTTCTCTACTAAACATTGAACTCTAAAAACTATAAGACCCCCCCCCCCATCAGTACCCTAGAGCCATTATCTGGGAAGCTTATCAAGGACACAAATAAAGTGCTCATGTGCCTCCTACTGGAAGCTATTCTAAGACTGTAAGACTGTGGTCAAACCACTTATCAGTTAACGTAGTTAGTCGTGTCTCCCTACCCAAAGAGCATCAAGGAATATAAATACAAGTAAAGATAAGTGAACAGGAAAACTTTTGCCAAAGAAACAAAAAATAGTTTGGCAGATGAAAATGGAGGACACAGCCATTCTAATAGATGATGAAAACACAATAAAGGAAGAGGGACAGGGAGAGGAAAGGGGATGGGGAGAGGGAAAGGGAGAGGGAGAGAACTGGAGAGAGAGAATGAGAGAGAGAAAGAGAATGTGTGTGTGTGTGTGAGAGAGAGAGAATATGTGTGTGTGTGTGTGTGTGTGTGTGTGTGTGAGAGAGAGAGAGAGAGAGAGAGAGAGAGAGAGAGAGAGAGAGAGAAAGAGAGAGAGAGAGAGAAGCAAGATCAGCTGTAGAGGAATTTTAACCTGGCAATATGTCTGCTCTGGCAAGTGATCACCTAGATCTCTGTGATCTGACTGGAGTAACACACCTTTAATCCCTCAGGCTGGAGTACAGACACACCCTTAGTACATACCTTTAAGGTAAAATTAGTTTGTAGAAGGAAGCAGCCATGCTTGACAGCGACATCCAATTGTGGGGGCAGCAAGTGACAAACTAGACAAAGATTTGACGGAAAAAGTCAGAGATAGTCAGAAATAGAAAATGTCCAACTTTCATGAGAACAGCGCAGGAAAGAGAAGCTATTTAAGAACAGTGCAGGAAGAAAGTCAGTTGAAAGTCAGTGCCGTGAGTGCAGGGTAGGGAGAATGAGTTTGTTCATTGATGCAGGTTGGCAGAGACAGTTGAATCCAGAGAATAAGAGGGTGTCAGAAGATTAGAACAAATTTCCAGCATTAGTTTGAAGCCAGGCAGTACAATTCAATGAGAAGCTGAGAGAAGCCACATTTTGAACCAGAACAGCTAAGCTGAACCAGCTAGCCAGAGTTCAGAAAGAACTAGAAAGGGTGAGCTTATTCAGTAGTAAGCCTCAAAGTCAACAATTACATTGGGTGAATATAAGATACTTTTACAACAGAGAGAGAGAGAGAGAGAGAGAGAGAGAGAGAGAGAGAGAGAGAGAGAC
>NW_022196898.1:19766162-19782195 GCF_008632895.1 Mastomys coucha
AGGGGGAGGGGGAGGTGGAGGGGAGGGAGAGGGAGAGGGTAGGGAGAGGGGGAGGGGAGAGTCTCTTGAAACTCCAACACCTGTTTCTAGTGACAAACTGCCTCCATCAAGACCAAACCTCCTAATCCTTCCCAAGCAGTTCTGCTGACTGAGGTACTTTTTTAAACTTATGAGCCTTTGGGAGCTGTTCTCATTCAAAGCACCACAAGCTGATATATAAGAAAAAAGATTTCAGAGTTCCACAATAAAAGAATGAACTACCTGACATTTTATGTCTATTAGTATCTGTTTTATGGCCAGGCAGTAGTGGTGCATGCCTTTAATCCCAGCACTTGGGAGGCAGAGGCAGGTAGATTTCTGAGTTTGAGGCCAGCCTGGTCTACAAAGTGAGTTCCAGGACAGTCAGGACTATACAGAGAAATCCTGTCTTGAAAAAAAAAATCTGTTTTATGAAATTGGGTACTCCATAATTTAGTGTATAAATATTTACAATAGTTTTGTCTTCTTGATGAATTGATCCTTTTATTAGTAGGTAGTGGTCTTCTTTATCCTCTCATTAATTCTGCTGTGAAATTAACTTTGTCAGATATGATTATAGTTTGTTTGGTTTTCATTCTCTTGATAAGTTGCTTTCTACTATTTGTGTGTTTCTTTGCCAGTGAAGTGTGTTTCATGGAAAGAACAGATAGATTTAGTTTTTAAATATATTCAGTAAGGTCAGTTCTCCTTACTGGTGAATTGAGTACACTTATAGTTACATTTAAGATTATTATGGAGATTTGCTTATTAATTTCTGACATTTTGTTATTTTTTTCTGGTTGGTTGGATTATTGCTTGTTCTTCACTTTCTCACTATTAATATTCAAAGCTTACTGGTTGTCTTAGTTACTTTTCTGTTACTGCGGTAAGACTCCATGACCAAGACAACTTACAAAATAAAGTTTAATTTGGGTCTCATGGTTCCAGAAGGCTAGAGTCTATGGACATCATAACAGGAAGCATAGCACCAGGCAGGCAATCATGGAGTAGTAGCTGAGAGCTTGCATCCTGATTCATAAACACCAGGCAGAGAGAACTAATGCAAATGAAGTGGACTTTTGAAATACCAAAGTCTGTCCCCAGTAACATACTTCCCTTCACAGGGCCACATGTCTTAATTCTTCCCAAATATTCACCAGCTGGTGACTAAGTATGCAAATATATGAGCCTCCCATCAAACCACTGCATTCCACTCATTGTCTGTGGTGGTTTGAATGTTTGGCCCAGAAGCTGGCGTTATTAGGAGGTGTGGCCTTGTCAGATTAGTTGTCACCTTGTATGTCACTGTCAGTGTGGGCAATGAAACCCTTCTCCTAACCACCTTGGAGCCAGTCTTCTTCTAGCAGCCTTCAGATGAAGATGTAGAACTCTCAGCTCCTTCTGCACCATGTCTGCTTGGATGCTGCTATGTTCCCACCTTGATGATGATAATGGACTGAACTTCTGAACCTGTAAGTTGGCCCCAATTAAATGTTATCCCTATAAGAGTTGCCTCATGGCGTCTGTTCACAGCAGAGAAACCCTAACTAGGACACTCTCCCTTATAAGCTTGTAGCTACATCAAAAGCCCCTACAGTAAACCAGTATGGTGGGTTGAATGTAAAAGGTTCTCATAGGATCATATATTTGAACACAGTGGTTTACTATGTTGGGTCTGATGGATTTTCTAGTAGATCACCGTTGTTTATCTATTCCTCTTATGTAATTTATTATTTCCTTTGCTTTTGTCATTAAGACTATCTTTCTTCCTCCTCTGTGTATAGTATTCCTTTAAGCATCTTCTGCAATGTTGGTTTGGTAGTCACAAACTGACTTAGTTTTTACTTCTTTTGAAATATTCTTATTGTCAGTTTCAAAACAGACTTGCTAGATATAGCCATGCTAACTGAAAATTATCCATCTTCAGGATTTGAAATATATCAATCTACACTTTGAGTCTTGCTAGCATGACACCTAATACTATCCTCATATTTCTGCTTTTGTGAGTTAAGTTGTATATTGTTTTCTATGTATTTTGACATCATAACTATACTGTGTCAAGAAGTTCTGCTCTGGTCATATCTATTTAGGACTTGAAATGTCTCTTATGCTTGGATGTCTATTTCTTTCTCTAGATTAGGAAAACTTTCTTTTATAATTTCATAGACTACATTCTCTATAACTTATTATTTTAATCTCAGATCATATCTGTAGAATCTTAGTTTTTTATCATATCGTAGAGTTCTTAGGAATTTTGGTCATATTCATTTATTATATTTCTTATTGTTTGAATGTAGACTTTCATCAGTCTTATCCTGCATCCCCCACTTTCTTTCATTTGGTTATATATTCCACTGTGCTTTTCATTTTATTGATTCCCAACAGTACTATGTGCTTTTTTCTACAAAATATCAATTTTTAGATCATCCTGAGACCCATAATAAAAGAAAAAAATCATAGAGAAAAGTAGGAAATTAAATCTGATATATCAAAAATACTAGGAATCATTAAAAACTACATAAAACATGAACATATATATACCAATACAAGCTATCAAACTGAACCAGTAACAAAAATTTCTTCCAAAAAGTAAGGGTCTAGGACTGGGTGATTTCACTGTTAAATCTTTACCAATATTTTAGGGAAAAACTAATGTTAAGTTTTAAAAATTATTTCAAAGAAAATAAAGAGAGTGCATTATTCTAAATTTATTTTATGAGGATGTGTTTACCCTGAACACATCCAACATGCAAAACTACAGGCAGCATCCCTGATACACACAAATGCAAAATTTCCAAACAAAATATTCATACAACAAATCTAACAAAATATCAAAAAGATAACCCATCATGGCCAAGCATAATTTATCCCAGGGATGAAACAATGGTTCAATCTCCGTAAATGGTTAAACATAGAACCTCACCCTAAAAGAATGAAAGACATGGACATATGATCATCTCAATAGCTATTTAAAAGAGATCAATAAAGTTCAATAGTATTTTCTGAAAGAAACTTAAAAAGGTTTGTGAAGAATATACATCAACATTGAGTGGAGGACATCTGAAGACACAGCACCAAGAAGAAAGTTTTCTCCACTCACTAGCCCTTTTCAGTCTAGAAGTCTCCAGAGCCAGGAAAAGTAAGGCCATTCAGCTAGGAAAGACAGCAGTCACATCCTACGTTTGCAGATGACATGATTTCATAAAGAGAGGAACAAAAGAACCTGATAAGAATGGCTTGAATTGACAAATTAGTATTAATTGTAGGTTACAAAACCAAACCTACAAAACTTGATAAATTTGTGTGTGTGTGTGTGTGTGTGTGTGTGTGTGTATGTGTGTGTGTGTGTGTGTATGTGTGTGTACACCAGCAATGAAATTAGTAAGAATTCAATCCCATTCTCAGGAGCAGTTAAAAAACAAAGAAAGAAAATAGAGGCTGGGCAGTGGTGGTGCACGCCTTTAATTCCAGCACTTGGGAGGCAGAGGCAGGCGGATTTCTGAGTTTGAAGGCAGCCTGGTCAGTGAGTTCCAGGACAACCAGGACTACACAGAGAAACCCTGTCTCGAAAAAAAAAAAAAAAAAAAAGAAAATAGAAAATTTTCTAACAAATTGAATCAGGGATGTAAAAAGCTAATCCATGAAAAATTAAAAAAAAAAAACCCCTTAATTCCAAGAAAAGGAAGAAGACAGCCTATGTTTACGGATTGGAAGAATTAGAGTTAACTATGTGGAATCATTATCATTCCTATGAAAAATCAGGAACATGGTTTAGATAATTGGAAAACAAAAATGAAACTTACATGGTGTCATAGATGACTCCAATTGGTCAAAAACAGTCTTAAATAAAAAAGACAAAATTGGAGACATTAGAATACCTGATTCAGAATATACAATGATGCTATGGCAACAGGTGCTGGTATAAAACACACACTGAAAAGTGGAATAAGTTGAGAAATAAATCCTCATGTGTATAGCTAACCAATTTTCCATAAAGGCAGAAACAATATACAACCGAGATTGGAGAGTGCCTTCAATAACTGATGCTGAGAAATGTGGGTAATAACTCTCTATGGAGAATAAAGAAACCAGACCATTGTATCTTTCAGGACATAAAACTCAACTTGAAATTGATTAAACTCTCAACTGTAAGATTCAAAACTATGAAACTAGTAGAAAACAACAACAACAAAAAAAACCTCAACCAACCAACCAACCAAACAAACAAAAAAAACCGACTCAGAGCATTTATTTGGACAAAGAGTTTTTTACTTCAACTTTAAAAACCTGTCTAAACAAAGTAAGACTTCCTAAATGAGATCACATTTAAATAAGAAGTGTTTCTGCACATCGAAGCAAATCAGAACCGAGGAAAGGAGGCGCCTTGGTAATGTGTGCTGCTCTTGTGTGGGCTCTCCCAGGCTCTTAAGGAGGTGGCTGTGGGTATAGGGTGTAGTATAGGTACCCCTTGCTTCTGTGCACCCTCCATAAAGGTGTGGCACAGGGGCAGGTTGCCTTAGTCAGTGTTCTATTGCTGTGAAGTAGCACCATGACCATGGCAGCTTTTATAAAAGGAGAGAATTTAATTGGGGCTTGCTTACAGTTTCAGAGGTTTAGTTCATTGTCATGGCTGGGAGCATGGTGGCATGCTGGGGAACTAGACATGACTCTGGGGAAGTAGCTGAGAGTTCTACATCTAGATCCATAGGCAGCAGGAAGAGATAGTCACTAGACCTGGCTTGGGCTCTTTTTGTGTTATTGAAACTAACAGTTTTATGCACTCACTTCTTAGAACTGTTTTCCCCAACACTATCCTATTTATTATTCAGAGAGTCTGTCATCCAACATCTTCTCTCCTACTTTCCTTCCTGAATTTCCTTGGATTCCAGGGGAATAAATCCTTTCAAGATAGACTTCCCTCCCCTCAGAAGAAGACAATTAATTTTGAAGATGTGGCTGAACTCCGGATCATAGGTAATGATCTCATGGAAATCAGACTGATCCTGTGTGCTGATGAGAGTGATCATCAGATTAAGAATTAATAGACCACTTTGCAGGACTTGATCTGAGGCAGTGGTGGGTTGTTGATGGGTCAGATCATAACCTAATGGAGCTGCTTAATTATGAATATCTATTGTCCTTGTTTAAACCTAACTCCATCCATATCTGTAACCCAAGGATGAACTCATGGTTACTGGACTCCTTTCTTTCCTTCTTTCCTTCCTTCTTTCTTTCTTTCTTTCTTTCTTTCTTTCTTTCTTTCTTTCTCTCTCTCTCTCTCTCTCTCTCTCTCTCTTTCTGTCTTTCTTTCTTTCTTTCTTTCTTTCTTTCTTTCTTTCTTTCTCTTTGATAGGTATCCATACCGAACACACCTCTGATCTCTATTTTTTCCACTGATATTCACTCCTTTAATTGGTCTACAGGGACCAGTGGCTGAGCTTAGCTTCTTGGACGGCTGGAGCCAGGATTATATGATAAAAACTCAGGTAACAAGATCACATTTTGAATGTGATTGCTTAACTATGCACACCTGTGGCCCTATGTCCTAATTCTTTTTCTATTTTAATTTAAAGCTTATGTTAACACCCCATAGAAGGTCTTGGCATCACTGAACTCTTTAATAAGTTCTTTCTCACACGGCTATGTTCATTAAATCCCTATTCTCTGACTTTTACCACCGTGATCTTTTTAGTTGGTATACTGTGGATAGATGGCCCAGCATACTCTGTGGGGACTTCTGGAGTTGTGACTTGTTCACTGAAACCCAAGCAACTAGAAGAGAAATAAGCTGTTATTTCTGAATATATGCAATTGGATACCAGTCAGCCCAAATAGTAATAAATTATTGATACAGGTATCAACATAAACACATAAGAAATGTTATACTACTGAAAGAAGCAAAATTATAAATAGTACATACTGTATAATTCAGCGAATTATAATTCTATAAAATGAAAGTGTCTGTAGGTTGACATGATGCTAATGTGGTTGGGAGGAGGAAATGGTCACAGGTAGGTACTTGAAAGCTTTTGGGGATGAGCATCCATCCTCTTGTTTGTGGTACTGGCTTTATGAATACATCTGCATATTAAAACACCTCAAATACTATACCTTAGATGTGCACAGATAATACATATTTCAAAAGATGTAAAACAAGAGAAAATAAACAATGAGAATTAAAAATTTATATTCTCTTGCCTCAAGTACTTTTAAAAACTTGGTATTATATAAAGTGTTTATGCATTATATATGAATTTGCAGAGTAGTTGTTTTCTTCATCCTGAAAATTTTATTGCACAGTGGTAAAAAATATTTAACTACCAGTAATTTATTATACAACATACTATATCAAAATCTGCATAAGCAAAATGGTTTACTTTAAATTAGAAAGTAATCAAATGGAGAAATCTTTAGTTTATCATTTCTTAATGTCACTTAACATTATTTAATTTCACAGCTGAGTTTTTTTTTTTTTTAATTTTTGGATTTCAGCTCAGCCAGTTTCTCTTTTTCCTATTATAAAGACAGAGCCTCAAGAGTTCTGTCATAGGCAGAGAATTAGTCTATTCAGTGCGAAGTAAACGAGAGCATGGAGCTTTAGTGTGTGGAATCTTCAACTACACAGTTATACCAGTAAAAGATGAGTACAGTATTTAGAAGATGAATAATATGAGGATATTCCAGTTACTGGAAGCTGACACAGCATCTGCTAGTGGTAAAAATTAACAAAACGACGGGCGGTCTTAGTTATGGTTCCTGTTGCTGTGATGAAACACCAGGACCGAAAACAAGTTAAGGAGGAAAGGATTTATTTGACTTACATTTTCGCATCTTACTCCATCATTAGAGGACAAGAACTCAAACAGAGCAGATACCTGGAAACAGGTCTGATGCAGAGGCCATGGAAGGGTGTTGCTTTCTGGCTTGCTCCCCATGCTCAGCATGCTTTCTTATAGAACCTAGGACCAGCCCAGGGATGACACATAGTGGACTAGGCCCTCCCACATCAATTACTAATTAAGAAAATGTCCTACTGCCCACAGCCCAATCTTATGGAGGCATATTCTTAGCTAAGGTTCCCTTCTCTCAGACGACTCTAGTTTGTGTGAAGTTGGAACCAAACCATCCAGCTCATGGGTCAACAACTGTGGTAGGACGTAGCCAATGCTTGTCTTTGCATGATACACACATTCCTCTACCTACATCACTTTCCTTAGTGAGTCCTTAGGACATCTGCTATGGCCTCTGGGATAAAATGGGTATACTCAAATAAAACTGGTGGCAGGAAGATTTTGGAATTCTGACCAGAATGTAGTGCATTGTAAACACTGTATATCTGGAAACAACTCTGCATTGATATTTCACATTTCTGAAATCTTTTATTTTTACTTTTTTGAAAATAGATTTCTTCTCCTCATGCAATGTATTCTGATTATATTTTCTTCTCTCTCTCTGCTCCTCTCAGTTCTTACCTACTGCCTCCTATCTGGATCCATCCCCTCTCTGTCTCTCATTACAAAACAAATAGTCTTCTAAGGGATAATAATAAAATAAGGTATAGTAAGTATAATAAAAACTAACATTGGAATAGGACAAGGCAAACAGACAGAAAAGAGCCCAAGTGTCGGCACAAGAAACAGGGACCAACTTGTTTGCACACTCAGGAATCCCACAAGAACACTAAACTGGAGGCCATAATAAGCCTGTAGGGTAAAAGGAGAGAAGAAATACACACCACACACACACACACACACACACACACATATGTATATGATATGTATATATACATATATATCATATACATATGCAGATGCACACATGTATATGTATATATACATATATATGCAAACTATATATGTATACATACATATGTTAAAAACTATATATGTATATTTTTCCTGTAGGAAGAAGCTTCTCTGATGATGGCTGATCAAGGCCCAGATCTATGTGTATGGTAGAATGACACTAGGAATCATATTATTACTACATTAAATTTTTTTTAAACTAGTATTACTTGGATTTTCCCTAGATCCCTGGGCTAACTATCCTCAGGCTCTTGGTTACCCAAGCAGTGTCCAGGTATAGATTCCATAGAGTGCAGTGGTAACGTGTGAGCAAAGTGAAATTATTTTTTTGGATTGTGTGTGTGTGTGTGTGTGTGTATGTGTGTGTGTGTGAATGAGCACCGTAAAAAATGCCCTTTAGACATGTAAAAATAGCTTAGTCAGGGTCCCCACTTCCTCCAAGGCTGCACCTGATAACCAGAACTCAGTGACATCATTCCCCCAAGATAACCAGACACAGTCCTAGGACCTGATGACACCCACTGGACAGTATATAAGCAGAGACTAAGAACAAAGCTCTACTCTGCACATCTGGAGGGACAGCACCTTGATCTGCCCTGGAGCTGGTGAGTCTCTCCCAGGATCCTGACCTTAGTCAGAGACTTCTGTTAGAGTCTGGACCTGACTTTTAGCTAAGATATACATTGACCAGGCGAGCAGCCTTGGGGAGATAGGTTTAGGAATTTAGAGTGTGAACCTGTGTGATGATCCTCAACACAATAAAATATAACTTTTGCTATATTAATTATTGTATCTACCGTCTTGCTCTTGACAAAGGGTGGAGTTTCATGACAGAGTTTTTCTCTGTAGTCTAGGCTGGCCTCAGACTCAGATTTCTGCAGCCTCTGCCTACTGAATTAAAGGCCTGTTTTTTTTTTTTTTTTTTAAACAGAATTTACAACTCAAGAAGCATAAGGACAGGGAAATTTGAAAATTCCACAGCTGGGCCATGTGTAGAGGAAGCTGGCACTTAGGAAAAGAAAGATGATTAATATTGACAGACAATGGTGGGTGACTGCCCTGGAGGCATTGGAAATGAGGCATTTAGAGGTCTCAAGCTGCCCCTCCCATGGGACAGGCTCAGTGTGGGGTCTTGGGGGCAAAATTTCCACACAAACTCCCTGTATTCTAGCATGGAATGTCTACATGTATGTCCTGATAAAACTAATAGTCACTGGAAAACACCGGCGATGAGCTCAGGAACTATAACCTTGGAAGGCCTTAACTATTAGACTTTGTTCCTTTTAGTTTCTTGTTTTTCCTTCCGGTGGAACTTTACTATGGCAGGTGAGGGTTCCCCTCCCAACTCCCGTTTTTTCCTGTAAGTCCTTTCACTTGGACCCATCAACTAACCAGAACTCTTATAGTCATTTAAATTAACCAACCAGGTTTACCCCTACTTGCTCCACAGTATTCTGTGGCAACTCATTTTCAAGAGCCTTCCCTGATGCAGGCAGCCCTCAGCTCACTCTGCTTTTCAGTAAACTTAGCTTGTTTGCCCTTTATCTATTGTCTCTGCAGCAAGACAGCAAACTCTGACTCAAGACAGGCAACGAGGAAGTGAATTTTAGCACCAGCATCAGTATGCTTTAGTTTGAATGTGTCTCCCTCAGTTTACATGTTAGAAACATAATCTTCACTGCCGCAGAGATGAGGAGAAGCTCAGCCTTCAGGAAACGGTAAGGTCATGCAGACAGTAATAAACAGAAGTGGTTATCAGGGAGGGGCTTGCTGATAAGCAAGGTGAGTTAACCCCCTTCCCCCGAAAGTTTTCTAGTGTTCTTTTGCAACTTCAACCTGGGCCATGGGATGGTATAGCAAGAAAGCTCTTTCATAGATATGAGTTCACCCAAGTCTAAGTGGATGAAAGCCTGAGTTTATTTGGTTTACTGATAGGAGTATGGGTGGGGTCAAAAACAGTTATATCATTAAAGAGTCCCACCCATCATGGGTGATGACCTCTCAGAAACTGCATTTTAGAGTCTTGCTTTCATTTAACCTTCTACATCCTAAATAATCTAGCATTTCTTGAGACAAAGTTATGGAGACTCCTTTTCTCTCCCCTCCTTCAACTGGGGAGTGCCAACCCCCATTACCACTGTGGTAGACGCAGGAATACCTGTACTGTTCTTCACTGCTCAGACTGTGGGGGGTAAAGCTATCTCCTCCAGGATGGCAGGGGATGGTCATGTTCATTGGCAGGAAAAAAAATCTATACTACAATGTCGATCCAAGCAGTGGTAAGCCTCCAGATCAACCTCAGCTCTCCCTTCAGCAGTTCAAGTGTGAGCCACCCTTGTGCTGACACCAAGCCTCCTGCAGAAGGACTCCAAGACTGACTAAACTAAAGCCCTTTGGTGTCCCCGAGGCGCAGCTGAAATGCTTTCCTAATAAAATATGCCAAAGGCTTAACTCTTCTATTTGAAGCAAACTCAAGTAGAGAATGCTAATTATCCTGTTTGAATGTCTTGTATAGAAAGACTTCTGTCTGCTCTTCCCATAGTAAAATATGCATATGTAACCTGACATTAGTGAGAAGAACACAATGCAGGCATTCTGACTCAAGGTAACCTCATTCTTCCACCTGAAAGCAGGGAAAGGTATCTTACAAACCTGGAATGAAAGAGCTTATTTGGAAGCACACCCCCCCCCCCCCCCCGGAGAAAACCAACTTCCAAAGATACGAACATAAAACCAAACTGCAGCCACTCTTGAGAGAAGTGACAGTCTCACTGAATCTTTTATGTAGGCATCAGAAAGTGTCTCCGTACTTTAAAAATCACTTAAAGGTTTTAATGTTATGCATTTATTTTGAAAACACACACTATCTGCCCAGAGTTCAAAGTGCACCAAGATGACCCCTCTCTCATCCTGTTCTCAGGAACAACCTCTCTTCCTGGTGGTTTGTTCTCCTAAGGGATGATGGGAGAATTCAGCACAGCAGGTAGTGGCACTTGTGTTTGGAAGATTCTAGATCAACCTCTTCCCCTGAAGACTAAAGTTACCTCTTCTCATTTCTATTCTCCCCGGACCTGCCACGCCCTGTGTTTGCTGTGGCCTGCAATCTCATTATAAGTCACATTTCTTTCGCAGCTTCCCCTCTGCAAAATGTTGTTTATCTTACCTCTAAACTGCAGCTTTGTTCTACAGAATGTAAGTTTTACTAGATTTTATTGGTTTTTCCTTTTTCAGTACATTTGCCCATTTTATTCTGAGTTTTAAAGTTTTGCCGAGATTATGCACTTTATACAAAAAGCTCATATAGAGAATCAAGAACTGTAAAGGGTCTGAGATCTTAACCTACTTGCAAAGCAACACATTAGCCTCCCACAGTCTAATGGGTTCTGGTAGAAGAAATGAGACTCCTGGGTCAAAGACAAAGCACAATTTATTGCTCAGAGCAGCAGCAGTAATCAGGGCGTCAGCGTTTGTGCCACTTTCCCAAGCACTGGTTCCTACAGTGTGACATCAAAGGGTAAATGATACTTCTTAGGTGGTTTAGTGTGCAGGGGCCTGCAGCTAAGGACTCCCAGGCTTCTATGCCAGGGAGGGGAGTCAACTTACATGGAGTTTTCCTGAAGGGAGTCTCTTTATTATACTGAGTAGTAGGCAAGTTTGCCTGTTAGTCTGGAGAAAACACTATTTGTCTTCCAATGCTGCTTACATAAACAGTCTTGAAAATGTAGTTCATAATACAAGTCTGTTCCTCAATTTATAAGATTTCAGAAATGTTCCTCCTATTCCAATCCCCTTCTCATGTTGATTCATGATTATTTATTCTTTTTTCCTTTACTAGGGAGGTCTATCCGCCCCACTAGTCTATATTTCTGTTGGTCTATAGATTGTAGTTTGGTTATCATTGACTTAACAGCTAATATCCACATATAGGTGAATACATATTCTATTTGTCTTTCTGGGTCTGGGGTACTGGGTGACCAAAACAGGAACAAGAATAATACACCTTGTAAGTTAGTGGGAGACCAGAACAGGAGAAATGGACCTTGTAGGCTAATGGTTCTATTTGCAGTTAAGACAGTTAAGAATAAGTGGATACAGAAAATGTGGTACATTTACACAGTGGAATACTACTCTGCTATTAAAAACAATGACTTCATGAAGTTTGTAGGCAAATAGATGGAACTTGAAAATATCATCCTGAGTGAGGTAACCCAGTCACAAAAGAACACACATGGTATGCACTCACTGATTAGTAGACGTTAGTCCTAAAGTTCAGAATACCCAAGATTTGATTCACAGACTATATGAAGCTCAAGAAGAAGGAAGACCAAAGTGTGAATGCTTCAGTGCTTCTTAGAAGGGGGAACAAAATACCCACAGGAGGAAATATGGAGACAAAGTGTGGAGCAGGGACTGAAGGTAAGGCCATTCAGAGACTGCCCCACCTGGGCATCCATCCTGTATATAGTCACCAAACCTGAACACTACTGTGGATGCTGGGAAATGCTTGCTGAGGCAAGCCTAATATGACTGTCTCCTGACAGGCTCTGCCAGTGCCTGACAAATACAGAGGCAGATGCTTGAAGCCAACCATTGGACTGGGCTCAAGGTTCCTGATGGAGGAGTTGGAGAAGGGACTGAAGGAGCTGAGGGGGTTTGTAGCCCCATGGAGGGAGCAACAGTGTCAACTGGCGAAACCTCCTTGAGCTCCTAGAGACTGGACCACCAACCAAAGCGTACACACGGAGGGACCCATGACTCCAGCCACATATGTGGCAGAGGATGGCTTTGTTGGACATCAGTGGGAGGAGAGGCCCTTGGGCCTGAGGGTGCTCAGTGCCCCAGTGTAGGGGAATGCCAGGGTGGAAGACGGGAGTGGGTAGGTGGGTGGGTGAGCAACCTCTTAGAGGCTGGAGCGGGAATGGGATAGAGGGTTTTCCGAAGGGGAGACTTGGAAAGGAGAAAACATTTGAAATGTAAATAAAGAAAATATCCAATAA
This sequence comes from Mastomys coucha, assembly GCF_008632895.1. Lineage (NCBI taxonomy): Eukaryota > Metazoa > Chordata > Mammalia > Rodentia > Muridae > Mastomys > Mastomys coucha. Next base: position 19,778,983 of record NW_022196898.1, read on the forward strand.
AAACATATTAAAAAATAAGGTCCTATTTGTCCTATGTTTGCTTGAACGACATGCACATGATGTACTTGATCACATGTGAGCAGGAGGTATGTGGGCAGGAACTACAACAGGATCTATGCTTGCCTGCCCCCTGCCCCCACTGGACCTGATGGGGAAACATGGTGAATGGTGGGTTTTGGCTTTTTAACCCCTGCAAAATGTGACTCATGGTCATTTTCTGGGAGCTAGAGGCAGGCCTGACTAGAGTCCATCCTTCCTGGCCAGGGTTTAATTAAAACTTGCTTTAAATTTGTCTTTAAGTTGTCTTTGTCTCTTATTTTCTGCCTTTCCCTCACCATGACAATTCAATCTCCTTTGTGCCGAGAACTTAGTCTTGGGGTATCCTATGCTGATCTTAGTCCTTTCAGTCCACACACACAAAATAATTTAAAAACAACTACTTTCCTGTGCTGGTCACAGATGTAATTCACCCATGATCGTTACCACTTTAAAACAGACGACCCTTACTCTCTATTTTTACAATAGTTTGTTCCTCAGTTCTGTCTGAAATCTAACCAAACTCACCTTTCTGTCCATATTTTCACCAGCATTCTTGTCATAACCACTTAAAATGTTTCACAATTTTCCTGCAGTTCTGAACTTTTGAGTCCTTATGAGAATTGTCCTTACCCCTCAGTTCTAAACAGCCTTCCTCCCTCCCTCCCTCTCTCCCTTCCTCCCTCCCTCCTTCCCTCCCTCCTTTCCTTCCTTCCTTCCTTCCTCCCTCCTTCCCTCCCTCCTTTCCTTCCTTCCTTCCTTCCTTCCTTTCTCCCTCCCTCCCTTTTTTTCTTCTTCCTTCCTTCTTTCTTGCCTTCCGTCTTCTTCCCTTCCTTCCTTCTTTCTTGTCTTCCATCTTCTTCCCTTCCTTCCTTCCTTCCTTCCTTCCTTCCTTCCTCCTTCCCTCCCTCCCTTTCTTTCTCTTGTTCTCCCTTCCTTCCTCCATTTCTCTCTCTCTTTGTGTCTTTCTTTCTTTCTTCCTTTCTTTCGTTCTTTCTTCCTTCCTTCCTTCCTTCCTTCCTTTCTTTCTTTCTTTCTTTCTTTCTCTCTCTCTTTCTTTCTTTCTTCTCCATCACCACATTCTTCTAGCCTCTACCTGTGGCCAAGTTCTAATGCTGCCTTCACATTCTCAGGCATTTACAATACAAACAGCCCCACTTCTTGCTACCAATTTTCGCCTTAGCCTATGTGTAATCATAGCAGAATAGCACAGGTTGTGTAAGTTATACATTGTAGACATTTATGAATTTTTCTCATGATTTTAGAAGTCCAAGGTCTAGGAGTTCACATCTGATAAGGGCCTTATTGCTTGTTATATCATGAGCAAGGCAGAAGAGCACATAAGAAACAGGGACATGCACACACACACACACACACACACACACACACACACACACTATGCATGTATGTGGTTGTGTCTTGGGGTACATGTATTTGTGTGTGCAGGAGGAGGTTAGAGTGATGCATGGGACATCAGGAGGAAAACTCTTCTAGGTAAGAGAATAGACTCTCTGGCCTCTGTAGAGGTTCTTGGTCTCATTAATGAAAGAATCTAAGAATGGACTCAAATGGAAATTTTATTACAGTGTAAATGAAGAACCAAGGGCAAAGTTATAAACTGCAGCAGTTGTGCAGAGGAGAAGTGGAGGAGATGTTTGCTCTACGATGAAGGTTAGACATGTGGTGGACAAACAACACATGGTGGGAGGGGTAGCTTTAAAGAGAGTTTGAAAGTCTCAGAAAAGTAAATGCATGTCTGGCAAGCACTTGAAGGAAAGAGACAGAAAAGAGAAAGAGCAAACGTGGCCCTCTTCTGATTCAGGCTCTGGGAGGCAGGCAGACCCAATTGAAACTTACTCAGCTCAGAGGCAGTGGCTGACATTCTAGGACGGAAAAGTACAGCTCTTGTTAAAGTCAACACTCCTTCCTTCTGTTTCCTTTGTTTGAATAAGGTGAGCCTTCCTCAGTAGGGGTCTCTTGGCCAGTTGATTGAGCTGGCCCAACTGGAATGTTAGGTCTCTAGAGAGGCCAGTGATTTTATTCTCTTACCAGAAGTTTTCTCCTAGTGGGTCTTTATTGCTCCTCTATCAGCCTTGGGTCCTTTCTTAGATGTAGTTCATCTCTTTTTGAGGCAGAGTCTCTCATTGGCCTGGAACTTGTCCATCAAGCTAGGCTGGCAGGCCCTCGAGGCCCAGGGATCTTCCCGTCTCCCTCTCCACAGTAATGGTAGGTGTGTACCACTACTCCAGGCATAGTTACAGAAATCCTGGGGGCTGACCTACGTTCCATGTACTTGTGTGAGAAACACTCTACTGGCTCAGTGATTTCCCTTGAATATATATGTCAGTGTCAAACTGATATACTTTCAAACCATAGCAATTTTTTTTCAAAAAATGAGCCTAAAATAATTTATACAGGTTAGGTGTATTTTGGAGTGGCATGTTTTGCACCCTTTGTCATATCACTGGGTGCTGTGTCCTGAACCCCACTACATGGAAATGGTCTTCAGGAAAATGAAACTGTGAAGCATATGGGAACAGTCTCCAAGAAGGATGCATCTTCGACCTCGGAGCTGCTTACTAGAAAGGCTACCTCTAATATAACTGTTACCATTGATGCATTGTCTGATGCATCCCCCAGGCTCCTGGCTATTTTCATCTCAGGTTTAAGTTCTGCACAGAACAGGAGAGAGAAATCGAAAGTACTTTTTTTTTCTTTCTTAAATTTCATTACAACACCAAGACCATGAGCATCTTATACTTATCTTCAGATGATCCAATAACAAGGGTCAGATGCATCTTCACCATTTGTGACACACCTCATCTTCTATTGCTAAAGAAGGAAGGGAGAGGCTTGGGGAGGGGGGAGGGGTGAAGCACAGTTGGCTACACAGAGCCTGTGGAGAGACGTAGAAGCAACTAAAACTTAAGTGATTATTCATAAGTGTACCCAGAATCAGAAAAAAAATCAGTCCATGGATCCATCTCATGTTATTTAAAGATTTATTCTACTTTAATGGGTGTAGTTCATGTGTATACAAATCCCCTCAAAGCCCAGGAGAGGCTATCAGACTTCCTGGGGCTGCAGTTATAATATAAGTGCTTTTGAACTGCCCAGTGTGGGTGCTGGGACCTATCTTAACCGCTGAGTCATCTCCCCAGACAGGATACGGATTTT
>NW_022196898.1:19782205-19797800 GCF_008632895.1 Mastomys coucha
TTTGAGCCACATTGAACTATAGCAACATAGGACCATTTCCATTCATATAATGTCAGTCTCCGGTTGAATCTGAATAACTGAAAAAGGCTTCAGGTTTAATTAAGATTTTACCATCTTAAACACTTAGTATTTTAAACACTTAGATATTAATGTATATTAATGATGGTTGCACATTAGTAAACATTAATTGATTTTATAGAAATCTATATTTATATAGATATATTTATATAAATGTATTAGACTCTAGAAAAAAATGTGTGGTATAAAAGAAACTATTTTTAGTGTTTAAATTGAGTCACTGCTGTATTGCAATATTTCAAAGGTCCCTGGTGGGAGATTTGCCTACATTCTGGAACTCCACTTTATTGAAAATAAAACCCTTCCTGTTATAAAAGTTGAATATTTTCAGGAAGCAAAAAGCATTTTCAAATATAAGTGGTTCAAGGAACATTGGGTCTCTTATTGCTTGGATCAATGGGAATAGAGCTAAATGGTTTTAAGAAAAGGCCTGAAGCAACCCAAAAGACAATCTTTCTTCTCTTTGGGCAGTTAGCTTGGATGATGAGCAGGTACACAGATGTGGTAGTTGTTACACACTGACTTTATTTACACATCCCGTTGTGAAATGTAAGGAGGAAGCTTGTTGCCTTCTACTATATGCCTTACAGGTTTCTCAGAGCTGGAAACACACGAGTATTTCTGTGGTATGATTCCTAATACGAGGGAGAATAAAGCAATTTCATAGCAATTAAAATCTGATCCAGAGTAAAATTAGTTTCAAACAGTTCCAGAACTCCGTGTTACCAACTTTTAAATAGGTAATTATAACAGAAAATCACATTCTTCAAGACAAAAGATCGCCTGTTAGACACTGAGCAGGGAAGGTCCCTCTTCTCATTCCTTTCTCTTTTGAGTTTGATCAAAGCACCCAGGGTCGGGCATGCAGACCTGTTACATGAGATACACATCCGGGGGTGGGGGAGGTCAAGGAAAGATAAAGCGAACCAGAGCTGAAAGACTGTCTAGACCGCAGCCTGCAAGACTGAGTTGCTTAGAAGGAAAGAAAACAGACAGGCTCCTTTGGTTCAGGGTCAGGAACACAATCTGCCTGGGGATGTAGCCATTTCTGAAAGAGCTTTATTCTAGGCCGGCATTGTTTCCCTTCTAATTATGCTGAACAGGGTACAAATGCTACCCCAAAGAGGAACGCAAGACAAAGTACAAAGTCATCTGGAAATAAATGTACATATTATATGTATGATCTTCTATTCAAAAATTTAATTTTTGCCTTGACACATTTTTTTTCTGTAAAGAGTAATTTTATTTTTGTTTATGTGTGTATGTGGGTCTTGTGTGAGTGTGACTATGTGCACATGTCCTTGGGTGCCGGAGGAGGCCAGACGAGGCTCTCAGATCCTTGGGAGCTAGACTCAAAGGTGCTGTGAGTCATTTCCTCTGACTGCTGAGAACTGAATCTGCACATGTGTTCTTGACCACTGAGCCATCTCTCCAGCCCCTAATACATTTTTTTGTTTAAAACTGTAATTCATTTAGGCCTGGAGGTGCAGTTTAGAGATTCTGCCCTTGCTTAGCATGCACCTGGCTCTTGTTCCATTTACTAGCTTGGAAAACAACACCCACCTCCCCAGACAAACAAAATCCCCCCAAAGAAACAAAACCCCAAACGTGGAAGACTCTTAAGTAATCGTGGTCATGACCCTTAAAGAAAACATACTACGCAGAGATTATTACTGCAAAGATGTCAGCTTTTAGGTTAAGATTTTCCGTCATAGAGAGAATATAGCTTATCACAAGGACAACATAAGTCGGCTAGAGGCACAGATTAAGGTTGACTTTTGTTCTCGAGTCCCCAATACAAATCCCAGTGTGGGGATGGTGGGTTAAAATGCCTGAGACCTCCAGTAGCTTGGAGAGCTGGTGATATTGAATCAAATAGCTTCTTACTAAAGCCACTCATGAAGAGAGGGGGAGGGAGAGAGAGAGGGAGGGAGTTAAAGAGGAAGGAAGAGAGGGAGAGAAAGGGAGAGAAAGAGAGAGGAAGAGGGAGAGAGAGACAGAGCGAGACACAGACACACAGAGAGACAGAGACACACACAGTCATCTCTTGATTATTTCTTCTTTTGGGGGCACTACTCTCACCTACAGGAACTGCATCCTTGTTATGTGGATATGCCTAGAAGCTCTCTTTAAATACAACTGCTCCATGGATGAAACTTGCAGTGTATGAATGGCTGGGAACACAGCCAATCCACAGAAAGGACATTCGTTATCAAACTAAATTTGAACAGGTTTATAAGTGTTAAAAATTTCACTTTAAAAGAAATACATAAAAAACGACCTAAACAAAGCAATCTGTTTCAGCAAGGGTGATCACAATGTGAAGATACATGCTGTAAAACACAAGCACTGCCAAGCCCCGCCACGCCCCACCAGTGCACAGTGAGTTGAAATTGTCCAGCAACTTCTTGGAAAACATTATTTTCAATTTCATTAAATGTAAGTAAAGATAATGATTTATAAGTACAGCCACATATATTTTATCAGCATTACCAAGGGCTCAGGCAATGAGGTGTTTTAAGCTATCTAAGTTTAGTGGTACATAAATCCATCCAGTGCCAGCATGTCAAGGAGTGTAAAGAATTACAGGCCTGCATGAATTCCTAATGTGACTCAGCCTAGCGCGTGGCACTTGCTGAGTGCTCTCAAGTGAATTGATGAAGAGTTCTGTGGGCTACACACTTTTAAACTTCTGCTCAAGGTTGTTACTTGTAGAAAAAGGAGGGAGGGACGGAGGGAGGGAGGGAGGGAGAGACAGAGACAGAGACACAGAGAGAGACAGAGAGACAGAGAGGAATAACAGCCATCTCTCGATTATGTCTTCTTTTAGGACATCACTCCCACTCACAGGAACTGCATCCTTGTTTTGTAGATATGCCTAGAAACCCTCTCTAAATACAGGGGCACCGCGAATGAAACTTTTCCGTGTATGAACGGCTGGGAACTCAGAAAGAAGGAAAAGGGAAAAACCATAGACACTTGGGAAAACAGAAAGGAACCATGTAAGCTCAACTTTGTGACCAGCCACATCTGAGTTTGAGTGTTAGATGCTGGATCTAATCCTCCCTCACAGGTTAGCTTGAGGAAAAAAAAATAGAAAAGAAAATTAACCACATCTGTATTCTGCTAGCTTATAAAGTGGGGACTTGCCTCACAAGATTTCTTTAACAAGGCCACTAGAATAAGATGTGGTTATTAACGAGTTTATATTTAATAGTCCCATGTGGCCTTTCTGGTCTACTGTAGATGTGGACCTTTGCTCGTTTAGTTTCTCTTTTTCTGTCTTTGAGCTCAAAGGATGTTCCAGGCAGCTACAACCTGGGAAAGGGAAGAATGGTCAGAGCAGCTGGTCGATTTCCTCCAGCAGGGGGCGGCATGCACTAGGCAGACAGCTGAGCAGAAGCAGGTCCCAACCGAGAGCTAGTGAAGGTGAGAGGGTGGGGTGTCAGGGTAACGGAGGCATCTTCCAGTAGTGAGAGCTGGCCTAGAGCGTCTTGAGAACCGTAAGCTGGAATCCAGGTTGAATCACATGCCTGCTCAACTATGAAATCGACAGTCCTATAGGCAACACGTGTGGGGTCTAAGGGCAGTGCCTTGAGCATTAGTACGTTTCTAAGAGGTGACGTCACCCTAGGGCCAGCCACTCAGCACAGTGGTTCTATAACTTTAAGTTTGGAGAACACTATAGGAGCTTTGAGCAGCCACATCTGTGGATTCTGGCTCAGGTTCCAAGGTGAGACCAACAGCGCTGCCTTTTCTTTTATTCTGTTCTCCTTTGTCTTAAATAAAAGATTTACTTCTTTTTATTTTATGTGTAGGAGTGTTTGCTTGCATGCATGTATGTGTTGTACCAAGTGTATGCCCGATCCCCAAGGAGACAAAAACAAAAACTCCAACATCTAAAACAAAACAAAACCAACCAAACCAACCCAAACAAACAAACAAACACACAAACAGGAACCCCAAACCAACAAAGAAACAGAAAAGAAAACCCCTGCTACTGGAATTACAAACTGTCATGCTTCTACATGTGGGCACTGGGAACCACCCAAGGACATCTGTAAAGATAAGGAGTACTTTCGGTTGCAGAACCATCTCTCCAGCCCCTTGTTCTTTTTAGCAAACACTTCTGTGATTCTGATCTAAGCGATCTTACTACAGGGTTACATGCAAGCTTAAATCCAGCTAGCTAGCTCAAAGCTATTCCAAAGAAGCTCTTTGTATGCACACTAACGGATGCAGGACAACAGTCGTGTCAACGCTTTACTGGGTTTAAACACTGGGAAGAGTCTAAATAGCCCTCACTTGATGGACAGCCAATAAATGTATAACACATTCATTTACTAGAATCCTACGCAACAATTAAAGAGATGAAGGTACATAGTCCATTTGCATTCTCTAAGGCTTTAATGTTCTGCTATGGAAAAGTCTCTAAGACATGCAGCTTAGTGAAAGCAAGTTGCAGAACAAGATGGCCAATGAGCTATTTATTAAACACATGGTGAGCATCAGTATCTACTTCTAATGGGCAGATGTGGGTATGCAGACAGTATAAAGACATGAAGAGGGGTTGGAATGACTCACGTGTGACAACAGTGTTCATTCAGGGTGGGGGAAGGAAACGGTGATCGAGACACTTGTAATGTGACAGAGAAAATAACTTTATATTTCCTGTATGAAATGAGGAAAGACCTAGTTCAAGTCTACCCTATTTATAAGTGAAGACATTTGCCTGCAGGAGTCTCAGACTCAACGGTGACTTGACTGGTTGTCCCAGGCACCTGATCAGGCATTTTAAAACGAAGTTGCAGTAGCCTTGCCCCTACCTTCAGCACCAGAAGGTAGTAGGTGCTAAAGGGAAACAAGAAGCCAGCTGGGCTAGGCAAGTCTATTCTTGGTAGCTTGATTAATCTTGAGCTTGTCTGCTTAGGAATGAGTGCTCAACTCAACAATATCACAGGAAGGAGATAGATAGCATTCGCAGTTCTCATTAATGTATTATAACCAAATGACTATGCTGCGGTTCGATCAGCATCGTCTATGGAATTCCCTCCAAGAGGATAAGCTGTCAGGGAAGCCAAATGATAATTAGAAACACACTTCTTCGTAACTCACTGCTAGTAATCAGTCTATCAAATTAGTGGAAGTCTTACAGGCACAATTTCTCAAAGGACATAATTGGAAAGTGTTCTTAGGTAGAGAACGAGAAGGAGAGAATTTACATAAAGCAAATGGATCATGGTGTCTGGTTAAACTAGCTGCAGCATGCATCTCATAATCAGAAGTCCACATCCCTGTGAGGCCAGAGTTTAAGTCCCATTGGCTCAGGCTCCTTGGGACTACCTGGATGGGTTGTCACTCAGTTGGCTCATTGTACCCTTTTGCTGTGTGTTTTGATGAGTGCCTCACCCTCTTCTTTTGTTCAATTATTAGATGTGTTAATATATTCAGCCATATATCATTATAAGGGTCTGGGACTTACTTTTTCCTGACATCTCTGCTTTGATCCATGTTGTGTCTCTCTTATAACCCAATGCTTATTGCCATTTCAGGGTCTCTACAATTAGGATGCTCCCTCAGTCCATTTACCCCCACGATTCTTTGCTAATTTAGACTAGAACAGTATTGTCTTAGTTAGGGTTTTACTGCAGTGAACAGACACCATGACCAAGGCAATTCTCATAAGGACATTTAATTGGGGCTGGCTTACAGGTTCAGAGGTTCAGTTCATTATCATCAAGGCGGGGACATGGCAGCATCCAGGCAGACATGGTGCAGGAGAAGCTAAGAGCTCTACATCTCATCTGAAGGCTGCTAGCAGATACTGGCTTCCAGGCAGCTAGGCTGAGGGTCTTAAAGGCCACACCCACAGTGATGTACCTACTCTAAGGAGGCCACACCTACTCCCACGGGGTCACACCACTCCCTGAGCTGAGCATATAAAAACCTTAACAAGTATAAAGATGAAATTTTTACAAAGGCTCCCTCTGAGCAGCCAGGCTACAGAAGCCACGCATTCTCTGCTCACTTTAGTGTACCCCTGATGTTTATTAGCTTCTTAGTATCTCTGCCATTGCATATTTCTTCTTTGATTTCTGTTTGTGTTTCCCACAAGGATGTAAACTTGATGGAAAGAGGAACCATGGAGATTTTCCCTTCTGCCCTATGATCAGCACCTGGAACAGGCTCTGGGACTTGGGAGGTTCCATAAACACTAGCAAACGCATACAGAAAGGCATTAGAGAACGAACCAGAGGCCAATAGCACTTTTAAAATTTATAAGTCCTTTAAAATTTATAAGGAATTTAGGCCTGGTGGTGGGAACCTGGTTATAGGACTAGCACCAGGGATGAACCTACTACATTTGTTTCGGTAAACTGGCTTGTTGTCAGCCAGCAAATGTTTATCCTTATACTTAATAGACCGGTGTCGTCCACAGCCTTTAACAATGGCACATAGTTACTCTCAAATACAACAAAGATAAGAATTTGGAAGTGAATTTGGCCAAGAGAGATAGCAGAGCCCCATTTGGCAGACTCTACAAGTTACAACCATTGTCCCTGGTTGCTAGAACTAGGTGACAAGGCCCTATTGCTGAAGAGAACACACATCTTGGTCGCGGGACACAGAGAAATCATACTGGAACTGCACTGGAAGGTTCTTCTATGCTGGATAGCTTGCGTAGTGGCAGAAGCTGCTGCAGGCCACTGGGGAGAAAAGCTAGCAGTGCTCTTTCTCAGGGTTAGACTTTGCACACTACAATACTTGCCAGGCAAGATGTGCCCATTGGCAAACAAGTGGTACCACTATTCAGGAAAACCAACTGATTTCTGACTGAATTTGAGTCTTACTCCACAGAAGGCAGAGCATTTAGGCCTGGTGGTGGGAACCTGGTTATAGGACTAGCACCAGGGATGAACCTACTACATTTGTCTTGGTAAACTGGCTTGTTGTCAGCCAGCAAACATTTATGCTTATACTTAATAGACTGGTGTCGTCCACAGCCTTTAATGAAGATGCTTCTTTTTGCAGTAATGGCAGTTAATACAGAGACTTACGATTGATCCAAGTACTGAAAACAAGTGACAGTTGAGTACTCAGCTTTAAATGTCACACCCACACCACCCTCTGAAGACTCAGGGAATGTTGTAGAAGAAGGAATGGAAAGACTGTTAGCATTGGACAATGGAGAAGACGGTTGTTGAACACTCTTATGGGTATGATATGGGTGTGGCATTATGAACGATAGAAGCTGCAGACGCTGCGATAGGGTCTACACAAAACTAAGCTAGCAGACATTCAGCCAGAGACTAGGGAGGGTTACCCGGGGCTGAGGGAAGCTACTAGAACTCTCTCAGTCTACTGAGGGAGAAGGCATTGAATTTAATGATGTAGCCACTTCTGAGTTACTCAGGAGCTGGTGGGTAACTCCATACTGATACTTATGAGGGCAGAGCCCTGCCTAAGTCCAGGGTGGGTCCCAAAGCAAAACCAAAACCAAAACCATTTAACGGTTAGACAGTGACATGGTGGCAGGAGTGGGCAGCTTGTTGGGATGGCAGGGGAAGAGTGTGACCAGAATATATTATATACATGTATAAAACTGTTGAAAATACATTAATAAAAAATGAAATGAACTTGGCCAAGGACTGCTGATTTTTAGCCTGTCACAGGCTGACCAAACACAGGGGAGTGTCTCCTATGTGGCTGCTCTCCTGACATACAATCCTCTTGGACAGTGGAAGAGGATGCCTCAGAATACCCATATACCACACAAGTACAAGTACAGCAAGCATACTTCATGCAAAGGAGTTTCAAGATGAATGGTCAACAAACAAGATTCCAATATTCTCAAGCCATTTGCATGTTATCAGATTTCAGAGCCTTTCTCTAGATTCAGGGGAAGTTACCACCCCCCCCCCTTATGACCCAGGCACTCACCTCTCATTGGGTAAGGGCAAACCTCAGAAGAAAGAAACCAGACCCTTGTCTAATGACAAATGAAACGGAAACCGTCGGTGCTGTCCAGGAGAGGGATTGGCGATAAGGAAACACCCAAAAGGTATGGGATGATTACAAAAATTGATTTATTTTATCTTTCATCAGGCCCTCTGCAATAAGATCTAAGGTTTTAAAGGTTCCCATTAATATTATTTGCCTCAAGGAAATAAAGCTATGAATAGAAATGGTAAAAAGTATGCAATTAATAAAAGGTGCCTTTCCTCTCTGGTATGAAGTCTATTTTTTTTGTATTGATTTTTGAAATGCAGAAGTCTGTGCATTAGAGTATAGAATCACTCATAATTCTAAAGTTCCTGAATCTGAAAATGTCTGTGAGGAAAGCAGACAAAGGTAATTCTAAAGGAAGAGCAGTGGAGCCATGTGGCCTTGGTAGCACGCAATGATTAATTCTCCTTCAGAGACGGTGTACAATGAAGATATTAAGAATCAACTTTTGTTAAGTCATAATAGTTTAGATCAGCTTCATTTAAAGTGACCTAGATTGATATGTAGTTTGTGTTAGAAGTGAGGTTTCCTTCATAAGAATTATCTGATGAGGAAAAAATATTTTGCTTTAAAATATGTTACACTTGTGGTGCTTTTCAAAAAAACTTATGAATAATTCCAAAATCTTAATTTGCATTGTTTTCTATGATGGCATTACTGGGATGTTACACTTTTAGATATATTGGTCATTTATTTTCATTCTATCTCGCAAAATGTTTATAATTCATGAATAAAAATTAACTGTGCTGTAACTTTGTTTGAATATTGATAAGACAGAAACCAATTTTTATATATCATGTTCTTTCTACCTTCCATTAGTCAGGCAAGATTGTTAGGGTCTTTCTGTGGATGCTCACATCTCTTTGCATTTTGAAAGTTCATAAAAGACACTGTCTTTATTTTATAGTTTGACAAGGGAAGTTTTTCTAATAGGGTCTGCACTGACCAAGGACACAATCTACGTCCTTGAGAATAAATTCAGAAAGTTGCTAACAGAAGAACCCTCACCTAAAAGTTTTTCTAAGAAAAAAATCTTTCCCTAAAATTCACATTTTATCCATAATTATCCCTTATTCTTCAAGTCTCTTGGCAGAAGCCCAAGATAAACCTAATATGTATATTTTAGAATATTTAAAAAACAATTAGCTAGAAATATACAGGTATTAATTAATTAGGCTAAAGGGAGGGAAGAAGATACTCAACACAATTTATCCCATTTTTTTTTTATTGTGGAATAAAGCCTAGACAGTTGGCTGCTCTTTTCAATTTCTGGGATTTATGAAACATTAGGCAGAGGTCCATATTAGAGAAGAAGCTTTATTTTCATTTACCTATCGTAGCGCTATGACATTTATTATAATTTAGGCCTACTAGGGTAGCTTATAAGATTTGAAATCTAAGTGCTGTGGATAATCTCCTTCCAAGTGTTTTAATTGACATTCTGCTATAATGAACCCCACAGACCATTACCTGGCTAATTGCTTGAGTTACAGTGCTTATACAATGCCATCCTTTGTCCTTGGTCTTTGGGGGTATTAAATAGCACAGCTGTCCTGAAGAGGAAGAGATGCTGTTTTTCATGTAATGCATTAGCCTCTTGGTAGCTTTTCAGGGACAGGCTCCCGTCTGTTCTCCTCTGGGCCGATACCGGATCTGATACTTATCAGGTATCTGTTAGTCCTGAATTGTCAACTGCTCCAGGAGAGCCCTTGACCTCTAAAGGACTTCTCAAGCCAGTGCCACAAGCAGAGTTTTCTATGAGTTGATTCTGAGGTCCTGGAACAAGCCCTGGGTGAAGTGATAAAATTCAAGTATTAAGAGTATTTAATTCCCCATCACCAAGTGAGATTAGCCAGGACTTACTGGGGAAAGTACCTTACTTAGTTCTTTAGAATTAGAAAAGGCACAGAACTAGATCATCTAGTTCCAACTCGTTGTTTTTAGTAAGTCATTTAGACTTGGAAGATGGGAATGAATGCCAGCTTCATGAGTCATGTGGTGATCTAGGCTCCGGGCTCCATGAAGAATCCATATTCACTTTGAGATCTTACAATCACCAGTCAAGGAGTAGAACAAAAGAGTCAAGTGTGAGGATGCGTGTGCCAGGACAGTACAGGGCATTGTTGCATGGGTCTTTCAAGATTCCAGCCTACACAATGTCGTGGGTCATGAAAGTAAATAGCTGTATGAGTTGCAGTGCCTATGAGAGGCTTTGAAAGAGAGTTTTGAGACTCAGAGCCAGGAGGCGCCACTCTGCAGCTTCCGAGCCTAGACGAACCTCTCACCATCTTAGTCATGTGTCTTTACATGCTTCCTCCCACCTCAGCAAGTGGCCCTGAAGTGTCTACCAGGGTTCCAATGGGTAAGGAAGAAGCTGATAGAGTTTGGGATATATAGTATATGTATTTTCACGTACCATGCATACCCATATACTCCCGGTAATAAACTTCTGGCTAGTGTTTATGTTTCTGAGGACTAGACTTGTTTTAAATCACTCTGGACTAAAGAATATAAAAGTATGTGTTTACCCTTCTGTGTGTGTGTGTGACTTCTCGCTCCTCCTCCCCCTCTGGTAAATGGAAGCTTGGTAACCGGGATATTGAAGAACAGAGCATTTATTGCATGCTGTCTCTTTAGCAGATGTACTTCACATTTGAGTTACTGACACAAGGGCTTGTGGTAAGTGTACACAAGACAGGCCTTCTCACACTCAGAAGCTAGGCTAGCAAGCTGCTAGTGGTCAAAAGCCAAACCTAGCTCCATGTCCCAGCATCATTTTCTGACTCAAACAATAAAAGGATATTCATTTTCTAAATTCTGCATCCTCAAGCATCCACAACTAGCCTTTCCCATATGGCCCCAGTGAGGAGGACCACACAACAGGTATTCCGTTGGGTCTCCAGAAAGGGAAGTCATCTGCTCAGATGTGGCCAGACTCACTTTAATGAGTATTTGAATATTTTTGATCAAAGACACAGAAAAGAACGTGTCGGCTTTACACATGAAAGGAATGAAACCGACTTCATGCTGCAAGTTTCCCATGTGGAGTGCTGTCTTACATTATCATGGATTTTTCTCTTAGCATGCCAAACTCAATACAAATATATTATGGATGATAAATTTAGGGGTGCTATAATGACTTTGACAGATTACTAACAGATACTTGGATCAACTGATAGACAAACAAAGGAACACAGCAGCTGGTGTGTTCCAGTTTTGTCACTTTGTCATTTTTGAAATCACTGAGCTTTGTGCTTTAGAACAGCCTTAAGTCTACAGAAGACTCAGCAGGAACAAAGAGTTCCCACATATTCTCCACCCTCACCCTTAGCTTTTACAACCCGGGAATTATCTGCCAGGAAATTTTACTTCTGTCTCATTATCTAGCTGTACAATCACAAGTTCATACTGTCCCTTCCCTGACCTCTTTCTGCTTGAACTAATGGAAAAATAAAACAGCTACAGCAGACATGGCCAGGATCACTGGGAGTGAAAATCATGAAATCAAGTAGTAATAATTTTGTTCTTTCATTTGAAAAGTTTTTCTTTTGCAAAGTTTTTTATTTTTCAGTTTTGGAGATCTGGAGCCAGGGCTTACTTTTTTTTCTGCCTAAATTTATTCTACATTTTTATCACTGTACCATCCATACAGGTGACTTCATTTCTCCCTCAATCAGTCACCTTGTGGTCTAGGTACCCTAGGGTGGCAGCTCTTTCTCTAACACAGTCCTGCTTTGTATGCCTTGGCTTCCATGTGTAATGTTCTGCTCCAGAACTTCTACTTTGATTCAAAGCAGGGTAGGAAGAGAAGAGGACCCGAGGAAGCAGCATGCAGAGAGAGAAGTGTCCACATCTGCACCTGGACTATGTGACGTCATATTCTGAACCAAAGCCAATCTCTTCCCATCTTACAGAAAAACGCCGAGGAGATGTTTCCATATTACTGCATACTTAGGAGGCACAAAAAGCATTTAACTTGGTAGAATGTAATGCTGCATTCGGTGTGCTTAATAAATTTGTAGTGGATTCATTTATTTAGACAGTGGAAGATACAGGCTCCCCTGGACAATGGAAATGATAGCTCTTCTGCTGTCGCTGTCAACAATGCAAAGCGATGTGCAGAGCCTGTCAGAGATGATCGCAATCGCTCTGGAATTGTCCTTAAAAAATTAAAACAGGAAATGGAAATCTGTGCTGGCATAGCCTCCCTCCATGCCTTTGAGAATGAACTTAAGATCTGAGGCTTAAAAGCCTCCCTGCACTAAAGGAACTGAGGCAAGTGGAAACAGAGCATCAGACACTGTGTCTTATATTCCAAAGACCTGAATGCACAGTGCCAGGTACCCCAAGAAGCAAAGTGGACTGTGTGATGACCATAGCTCTTAGGAGGCAGGAGATGAAGGTGGCGGGGCCTGGTGACACAGCTCAGCACGTAAGAGTGCTTACTGCTTTTCCAGAGGACCTGGGTTCAGTTTCTAGCTCCTGCTGTGAGCACGTGGGTGGTTCACAATTGCAGACTGCAGCTCCTGGGAATCTGCTGCCCTCTTCTGGCCTGTGTGGGCACACATCCATGTACATACACACACACACACACACACACACACACACACACACACACACACACACACACACTAAAAGAAGAGGAGTCGTTGTAATTATTCCTCTCTGTCTCCCTTCTCTTGGCCTGTGCTCTTGTGGGGCCTTCTCCCTTGGGGTGCACATGCCTGAAATGTCAGGCTAATGACTTAAGGATCCTTGTGGCGGCTGCTCACACCACTGTTGATTAGTTGTTTGAATGAGGACATCACAGAGGCCTGCTAGCCTCCTCAGCATGAGCACCACGTCATCCCAGTTCTCCAGTGTGGCTCAAACATCTAATGCTTCCCCTTTCCTTCCATTTGTCAACACAGAGGCAAGCTCTGCAGTCCAGCCAGGCTCTTCTCGGTTCAGCTGCTGTAGCAGGTTTTACTGAACTCCCCAAATTTACACGGAGACTCTGCAGTCTCCAGTGTTGGATGCTTTCAGCAGTGCCATTTCTATGCAAACACTGCCATGTCTATATTGTCCTACTTACTACAATTGTCTCTGGTTCATTCTGGACTTTAAAATGAAACTCAATCACTACCTAAACCTCAACCTTCATTTTCAAAAGAAAAAAAAAAGGCCATTCTCCTCAGGAAATTCACCACACACAGACTTATTAGAATGGGAGTTTTCATGCCATCCTGTTACTCAAGATAATAGTAAGTAACATCACAATTCTTGGAATTGTCCCGGAGGGAAAATATAAAGTTAAACTTCATGAAGCCACAGCTGTACTTCTTCAGAGAGAATAAAATGACTTGATATGTTTTGAGAATGAGTTGATTGATCTTTTAATCTACACTGCCATGTCAACAGTTGTTCTAAGCCACCATTCCCTTTTGCCTGGCCTAGTACACACAAGCCACACCCCCCTCACCTGGCCTAGCACACACAAGCCACACCCCTCTTACCTGGCCTAGCACTCACAAGCCACACCCTTCTTACCTAGCCTAGCACACACAAGCCACACCCCTCTTACCTGGCCTAGCACACACAAACCATGCCCCTCACCTGGCCTAGCACACACAAGCCATGCCCCTCACCTGGCCTAGCACACACAAGCCACGCCCCCTCACCTGGCCTAGCACAGTAGCCTTCACATCACTTTGCGTGTTTTGCTTTGCTTCACCTGAGTCTATGCTTGCCAAGCGTTCACAGGTGGAGTTAAAGCTAGGTGTCATACCAATTTCTCCTGACTTTGATTTTAGTGACTTCTTATTGCTTGTGGAATGAATGCCAATCCTACCATGTTTCCCAATGTGATGTGACCTGGGTGGCCATACACTGGCCTCTCTTCTTCCCACCCCATACAGGCAGAGTGTGCTGGACTCATTTTCTTCTCTTGGGAAGACAATCTGGCTCCTGCTGTTTGAGAAGTTCCAGGCTCCTTTCTCTGCTCTTCCTGATGCTGCTCTATCAATGACCTTCCTCGGGTCTTTCCTATAAGTGCTACTTCCTCAGGCAGACCACCCTCACCACTTTTTGCATCTACTACAGCCTGAAGTGCTCACCATCTGATATATGTCACACCTACGTAGAATCTCCACAAAGAATGCCTTTGTCCTGTGACTCCTGTGTGTGACAGAGTACCGGGAAGAGGAGATTTTTCATGACTATGTGGACTGAATCAAAGAAAGAAGGAAAGAATAAAGGAGGGGAAGAGGGTGGAGGGGGCAGGGAGGGAGGGAGGGAGACGTATTATAGAGAGAAAAACCATGAAAATAAAGGTGATAAGATACCGACCTAAATAAAACAGTGTAAGAAATTAAAATTCAAATAGAAAAATAATGTCATAGACGTACAAATTCATCTTATAATTTTGTGTAGTCATCTAGGGTCAGAGGGGGAAGAATGTCCTCTATAAGGTCAAAAAAGGCCACCACCACTGCAACTCATGAAGCATCTGCACACATATCTTTGCGACTGAAGTTATTTTATTTCTTTATAGTTATCACCACCAAGAACACAGCTGGAATATAATCCTTGTGTGGGTAATGTATTTGAAGGTTCAGAATCTTGCTGGACAGTCTTTTGATAATGAGACAGCTGCTGTTTTAAAATGCTGAGGTGGGCTACTTTGTTATACAGCAGGAGATAGCTGGGACATATGAGTAGGACCCCAGGTAGTTAAGAGATCTCAGCTGCTTTCTTCTGGTACTAACTGAGATCATCCATATGTACTCAGGTTGGCTGGGGACTTCAGTCTAGGCTGTGTTTGGCAAGGCAGCTTATCTGGGGGAGCTATGTGTCTTACCTCCTCCTGTGACCGTTAAGGGAGGCTATTCACACTCTGACAAAGGGCAAAAAAAAATGTGGAAACTCATATGCGTCCCTTAGGAGTTGGCTTGAGATTGGAAACCTCATTTTACTGGCCATTTTATTGGTCACATGGTGGAAGCCACCCTGAGGATCAGGGGAAGATGCTACTTGTTCATAAGTGCAAAACTCATACCGCAAAGGGTCTGAGCACAGGGCTGGGGGCACACAGAGGAGCAATGCAATACCTGTATTTGCAACCATGCCTACTTATTTCAAGCTCTGCAAACAGTTCCATTAGCACATAAACCATTGAGTTTCAGCATGCCATTTTCATATGCGTACCCGATCGTAGCATATCATATCATATCTATTCCCCTTGCCCTTTCTTCTTTCTTCTTGCAGTTCAGAAAACAACTAAGGGACAGTTACTGCTTGTCAGTCATGGTGCTTGGCCCTGAACTACAAGCAGGGCCAAGCAGAACCCTAACTTTACACTCCTAAGTTTTTACTGAGAAGACAACATCAAGGATAAGAAAAAGTTTCAGAGTATTTCTGTTTGGAAATTTCAACCTCTTCCCATCTCTGTCTCAGTCTTTATGGTCTGCCTACCTGCCTACCTGCCTGCCTGCCTGCCTGCCTGCCTGCCTGCCTGCCTGCCTGCCTGCGT
>NW_022196898.1:19798030-19810229 GCF_008632895.1 Mastomys coucha
GCCTGCCTGTCTGTCTGTCTGTCTGTCTGTCTGTGTTGCATGTGCATGTGAGAGTGCACATGCATGCGTGTGCAGTTGCATGCAGTGTCTAGAGGTCCCTGTCAGACGCCATCCTCAGTCACTCTCTACCTGATTTTTAAGATGGGGTCTCACCAGTTTTGGCTCCTGGTGAGGCTGGGCTGGTGAGGGAGCTGCCAGGGTGTGTTTGTCTGCAGCTCTCCAGTGCTGGGCTGACAGCTGCTCTGCTGCCCTTGGCTTCCGGTCTTTGAGTCCTGTATTGATGACGTTTTCCCAGGCTCTCATCCTCTTCACAGTCTTTACTTTTATATACTTGTGTTAGGATTCAACCTATAGCAAACTTTATACTTAAAGCTTCTGTTTTGTTCTTCAATTGTCTCAGTGACTTACCATTCTGTCTAAAGGCCTCACAGGTTTGAATCATTGTGTCATTATGTGAATCATTTTGTTTGGGCAGGGAATGCTCTTATTAATTTATCTTTTGAGCTCTGTGTTTCCTTGAAATTCAGTTACATCACTTTCTCCTTCCCCTTCCATGAAGCTTTTCTGTGTCTCCATTTTATGAATTATTAAATGGGCATAGTGGCTCTTTCTTCATATGGCTCTGGTGTGGTGTAACTGACGTAACAGTTGTAAAGTGACTTGAACGGTGCCTAGAGCTTATCACTGCTGGCTCTCGTCTTCTGTGTGGGACCCTCCAGCTATGTCTTCCTTGTCCCCTCATGACTGGTTTCCTAAGACCCATTACAAAATAGTCACAGGATTAAAAAATACCATGTACATACATATGGAAGAATAGCAGATGTGCCCCAGTAACGAAAAAGAAAGGGTATTTCCTTACAACTTCATTTTAAAACAGATTAATTTATTTTTAAAATGTATGTGTGTTTTTGTGAATATATGCCTTATGTATAGGGTGTCTGTGGAGGCCAAAGGAGGACATCAGAGGCCCTGGAGCTGGAGTTAGAGGTGGTTGTGAACCTCCGGATGTAGGTGTTGGGAACTGCATTTAGGTCCTCTGCAAAAGCAGGAAGCGCTCTTAATCTCTGAGCTATCTTTCCAGCCTTATGACTTTAGTTTTTAAAGATAATAGGAAATGCCCTAGATCACTCAGCACTCTGAAAACTTCCTTTTGGTCCTTTTTTTTCTTTCCCCTTCTTGGTCTTCCCACCCCCTTTTCCACCTCCCCCTTTTCCTTCTTTCCTTTTTTTCTTTTTGAGACAGTCTTGTTATACAGCCCAGGCTAGCCTCTGGCTCACAGTCTTCCTGCCTCAGCTTTCCTAATGCTGTGACACTATGGTATTTCTCTACTTGAGAAACTGTCACAGGGCTTTTTAGATATTTTAAATAAATGGTGGTTGAGCAAAGGATAGTATTATGCAATGCAATTGTACAAATACTGAAAGTTTATTTATATAATATTATATACTTATATAAATACTATATATTTAGTTAATAATACCTCTGTTAAGCTGGGTGTGGTGGTTTATGCCTTGGATCCCAGCACCGGGGAGGCAGAGGCAGGTGGATATCTTTGAGTTTGAGGCTGGCCTATCTATAAATCAAGTTCCAGGACAGCTAGAGCTGTTACACAAAGAAACTTTGTCTTAAAAAAGAAATCTTGAGCCAGTCAGTGGTGGTGCATGTCTTTAATCCCAGCACTTGGGAGCCAGAGACAGGCAGATTTCTGAGTTTGAGGCCAGCTTGGTCTACAGAGTGAGTTCTGGGACAGTTAGGGCTATACAGAGAAACACTATCTCGAAAAACCAAAAAGAAAAAAAGAAAAAAATCTTGTTAAATATAGAGAGACCGCTTAAACTTTTTCCACTTTTGACCTCTTTTTTGCCTGAGAAATTCTTACGTGTGCTTAACATGGGAGTATACAACAGGTATCCAGATCAAACACCCATTGGTAATAAATCATAACAAAATCTCTTTTAAAATTACTACTTGTTTCATACATGTTTTTAAACATAATAAACAAAACAATTAGGATGCTAATGAGCAGGGTATATTTACTTTTACATAAACATTGAGAGCTAAAACTTGGCTGAATGTTTGCTATACTGCATATAGAGGATCTTGAACATATTTTAGAGTTGAGAGACACTCCAATATTATAATCATCAGTTTGAAGAATGCTGTTTTATTTAAATACAAAGTACAAAATGGAAGAAGTATGTTTAGGGCCAGTATAGAAATTGATGGAGATTCTGTCCTGCCACCAAGCCAAATTTTATTGATTTTTTTTAAAAATGAAACTCGACAGCAACTCAAATGGCTTTTTTTTTTTAAATCAAGCATTCTAACACAATCCAATCCAAAGACTAATTTGATGATTAACATGACAGTAGGAAACAATTGTTTTTGTTTTCTATAATTAAGTAATTATGTTTCTGTAAGTGCAGTGTGCTCAGAAAAACAATGCAATTCATAACACACAGTCATCTGGAACCAGAACTGACCTGTTTCAGGCAGTTTCAATTGGCATTGTATGGCCTGATGGCATAGGCAGTGCGAAGTTTACATATTGTGTGGTAGAGCCAAGGCTTTAGCGAAGTCATGGGACACAACACGGATGAACAGGGCCAGAGCCACTTCGATGCATTAGGAGTTTGATTTTGAATCAATTTTTGGTTCTTGTGTGTTCAAAAACTTATTACTGTTATGAAATTTTTAATGATGTTTATCACCTGTGGCTTCATATTGGGTCCACTGAGCCACAGTTTACGATGCTGGGTGTGTGTGGGGGGATGGGTGTGACTGGCTGATGTATACTAGCCATATGTGTATGTCCATCTTGTGGGTGGGAGGTGTGAGTAGAGACGTGGTGTATGCATTTGTAATGACAGTTGTTCGTGATGTGCTAGCTGCCTTTCACATTTTCTTTACTTCTGTTGTCTTCCATCTCTTCTTACTAAACATAGCTCCCTTAGGACAGGGCCATGACTTATGTCTGGTGTCATTAAAATTAACCCCTCAGTCCCTGTGACATTACCAATGTCAGCCAGTAGTAGCTGAGTCAATGAATGCAGTAGCAAAAGCAGCTAGAAGGAAAGTTAGCATTTTTGGAAATTTATACAGTTTTGAAAAATGAAGCATTCCATTTTTATCTCTTCTCTATGTTGATTTATGTCTGCCTCTCCCATAGCTCTACTTCATTGAGCTAACCTCAGATTTATTGTTCTTTAATCCTGTCCTTATAAATGCCACATGATTTGTGGAAACCAGTTTAGGATTTGAAATTAAACAGAACTGTGCTTGAGCCCTAATCCAAAATCTACTGGTTTTATGGCTTTGGACAAGGGATGTAACTTCTTTGTGCCTGTTTCCTTATTTGGTGAGCAGCTGTGTATCATCTGCCTAGCATAGGTAGTTTGAGAGCTTGTTGCATTGATAGTGTGGAGCTATGTATAGGGGCCCTACACACAGTAGGTTCTTTTTTCACCTTCCTTGTTTCAGTCTTCTCACCATTTGTCTCTATTGTTTTGTTTCTTCCCATCTTATATCAGACAACATATAAGTGTGTTTTATTATCTCTATTAGCATTCGAGTGATGGGGAATGGAAGGGTGAACTATTACAATTTCACTTCTCTGGGAACATTATGTCATGTTTCTTTGGACACTGGTTAAAAAGTAACCTTAATAAGAATAACCACACTTACCTAATTAGAACAACCCAAAGATAAATATGAGTTTTCAAAAAAGTCCCCAAATTATACAACAAAGAGTCTGAGAGTTAAGGGGCATGAGAAAAATCCCAGGGCATAGCATATATTCAAAGTTATGATTTTTTTTATTGTCTCCCTCTCCATTTATTATAGTAGACTCCAAAAGAGTGCTCTCACAACAGAGCTATTATCCCTCGTAGATTTAAAGACTATTTTACCAGTATTTTTTTCTGAAATAATTGAGTTTGCTGGAATAAACTATTCAGCTCAATATTTTTCATCTCCCTCTAATGCAAACGTATTTGATTCCTATAAATCTGAGTGAGGTCAGGGAGGAAATCACACATATTTGTTTTCCACAGGGTATATGAGCTATTAAGGCGTGCTGCATTTATTATAGATCATGTTTGCTCTTTGGCAAGATAATTTGAATGATTGAGAACAGCGTTTGAGAACATGCAACACCAAGAAACAACTAGAAGGGAGAACTGAAAGCAAAGTGCTCCTTATAATAAATACTTTAAATAAAATGCCCCATGGTGACTCACACATACACTTACATATAAAATAGGCCAGCAATATACAATTCTAAATCACACATGCTGATTATTCTTATGCTTCAGAGATGTGTTTATACTTCCCATACAAGGATAAATGGTATTACTTAGTGCTTTTATTTGCACACATATAATTTGTGTACTTTTTTTAGTGTTTCCTTCTAGCCTCGAATATGTGGATATTTTCTTCGCTTTGTGCTGTTTTAATTATTTTGGCTATGGATGATGTGGACACAGAAGCAAAGACCACACCATACACCAAATTTACGAAGAAATCTGAAGGAAAAGAGACACTGAAGGTCTTAAAGCCATCCAGTGGTTTCTCTCTGGATGAAGAAGAAACCCTCTACACAGAAATGACTGCCAAGGCAGAGCCCACCACCGGCTTCCCCGCCTCGGCAATGGCAGACCCCACCACTGGCCCCTCTGCCTCCACCACAACCCGTCTCCTTCCCTTTGAGAGCTTCTCTCTGGACACAGCTGATTTCGTTTTGAATTGCTGCCATTGTTGTTCATTTGTCACTGGACAGAAAGGAGAACCCGGAACGATGGGAAAACAAGGTACTTGAAAATGCCCACCTAACATTCCCCAGAGAGGAAGGGTTGGGGCGTACCATTGTTCTGAGAGCTTCTGTACCGCCAGCAAACAGCAGTGAATGGCTAGTATAAGAATGTGACAAACGAAAATTGAAGTGTGGTCACTGATACATACATAAGATAAAAATGCAGTTCAGTAACCACAGCTATATTTCTTTTTTTTTTTTTTAAAAAAAGATGTTTATTTTTATTGTGTGAGTATGGGTATGTTGCCTACAGGCATGCCTGTGGGTCACATGTGCGTCTGGTGCCCTTAGAAGTCGGAAGAAGTTGTCATGTCTTCTAGCGCTGGAGTTATTGATGACTGTGAGCTATCTTGTGGGTGTTGGATATTGCAACCAGGTGCTCTGGTAGACCAACCTGTGCTCTTAATCACTGAGCAACTGTTTCAGCCCCAATTACAGCCATATTTCAAGAGTTCCTTTTTTTATTGGGTATTTTATTTATTTACATTTCACATGTTATCTCCCTTCCCGATTTCCCCTCCGCAACCCCCCTATCCTGTCCCATCCTCCTGCTTCTATAAGAGTGCTTCCCTACCCACACACTTACTCCTACCTCACCCCCTAACATTTCCCTAACCCAGGCCATTAAGCCTTCACGGACCAAGGATCTCCCTTCCCATTGATGCCAGATAAGGCCATCAACTGCTACATATGCAGCTTGAGCTATGGGTCCCTCCGTGTGTACTCTTTGGTTGGCAGTTTAGTCCTTGGGAGCTCTGGGGGGTGGGGTGGGTCCGACTGGTTGATATTGTTGTTCTTTCTATGGGGTTACAAACCCCTTCAGCTCCTTCAGTCCTTTCTCTAACTCCTTCATTGGGGTCCCCACGTTCAGTTTGATAGCTGGCTGCAAGCATTCGCAGGCTCAGGCAGAGCTTCTTCTCATTAACCATACATATCCAGTGCCTACTGTACTGGGTAAGACCTACTACTGTCTTAATAGTGCTGGTTCGAACTGAGTCAGGGAATCTCAACTCCAGCCCTGGGGCTGAGGCTATGTCCAGTGGAGTTTTTAATAGTTGATTTTTAAAAATGCTAAGTGAAAATTCTATTGCATGTCAGGAAAGTGTGGTGACTGAAGAAGTTTTTGGGTGCCATTTGTAGTCAGGATTAGAAGTGGAAGATCCGTGAGTGGAGAATGAAGCACAGAATTCACTTTGGTCCTCAGTGAAATGGGGAAGCCACATTGGCATTGCCCAGCAATTTTCTCCGTTGAACACTGTGGTTACTATTTCAAAATCTCAGATGTCTTGAATATACACATAATGAATATGCTCCCAGTCTTACTGTAATGCATTCTGCCTTTTATGTGCTGTGCAGTATAGAGAACTTTAGATAAAATTAAGATCAGGATGTCAAATTTAAATTCACTATTCCTTGAAAAAAAAAATCATGTAATGTTTGCTGCGTCTAGCCTGAAGAGTGGAAAGCTGTAAAATCAGTAATTATGTATCCCCACAGAGCTTTTGATTGATTTCCATTTGAGGTAGGGGGTTTTAGAGAGATGGGCTATTTATGCTGACCTGGATCAAGGGGGAAAGAGGATGAGATTAGACCTCAAGGTTTCCTGGTTGATGAGTCACTACTGGAAATGTCATGAGGCGGAGGAAGTCATAATTATGAGAATACTTCATGACTTATTTGGGTGGCAAGCTGCTTAAGGATGGAAGGCCCAAAGTCAGGGCCAGTGCGACACAGCAGGTCATGACCACCTATAAGAAGGCTGTGCGATCCGTAGCAGGAGGACCTTTGTTTCACCTGGTGGTGGATTGGACTGGGCTGTGCTTGGACTTCAGCCTCTCTTCTCACCTTTGTGACATATATTTTGGAGATGTGCTAAGTTTCTAGGCTGTCTGGGTAGCTCATATCTCATAATTTTACTGATTATGTCATCTGGATCATAATGTTATGCTATGTGTTTATGCTGTGGGGTTTTGTGCATGCTAGGCTACTGCTCTTCTGTGTTTAATTTTTAGCTGTCCTACAAAGTTGCCCATGTTGGCCTGCTGATCACTCGGAAGCCCAGGCAGATTATGAACTTGACCAGCTCCTACCTCAGCCTTCTAAGTAGCTGCAATTACAGACCCAAGTTAAGAGGCTGGCCTCAAGCTCGGGAGGTTGAATCCATCACAGGCCTTCTCCTGTGAAGGCTTCATGATGTCGTCTCCTTAAGCCTCAGGTTCAGCTATGGGAAACAGGGTGAAATGATACCATAATCAATATGAATGATGTGCAGCCTGACATGGAATAAATGCTCAATAGACTACTTTTATGACTCAGTTAATGTGGAGGGAATGTGGTTCTGTCTTGTGAGTTCTCTGTCCCTGAGACGACTGAACCCTGATTTTTCAGATTCAGACAGTTTATCCTAGCTTTACCAGTTTCTTAAAATCAGTTTTTAGTTTTTTGAGATTATGATATAGGTACATCATTTTCCTCTCCCCTTTTCTCTCTCCAAACCTTCCCATGTTCCCATGCTTTGTTCTTTCCAATTCATGGCCTCTTTTATCTTTGATGTGTGTGTGTGTGTGTGTGTGTGTATGCATTTGTGTTTATATATACATACATTACCTAAGTGCATATGTAGAACTGTTCTGTGATTCTTACTGCCTTTTGTGTGTGTGTGTGTTTCTTTCATTAGAAATCTAATATTAGAGCAGCGCTGACCAAACATGAAGGAAAAGAGTAAACCCACTTAAACCCAAGCATTTCAACTTTTCTTCCTTAATTCTCAACCATGGAGACACACACATTGCAGGCATCATATGGTGAATTATCTGCATTTAAAAGTCTAGTTTGATTCAATTTATGGATAAAAAAAATCATGAAAATATTCAAGTATATTAAATGGCCAGAAGGCAAACACTTCCTCTCTTCTGTTTTTAGTTCAGTTACTACGGTACCCCACACTAAGAAGAAGGAGAATTTTATATCATTTCTCAGTGTCTACAAAAAAAAAGTACTGAAGATATTTTTACATTGCACCTGGCGATGTGCTCCTGGTTTTGTTACCATTTGGTCAACGTGGAAGCTGCAACACTTGCCAGTGTAGAAAGCGGAAGCAAAATCAGCTGGCTCTTGGGAGACCCCAGCTTTCCCTCTTAGGCTCAGTCTTGAAAGTGTTTGGAGGAATACATCCCATGGAGAGGGAAGAGCAGTCACTCCCCCTCTGGGCTCTGTTTGAAGTTGTAGGATGCCCCTGCGACAGTCACTCTCCTAGCCCTGTGTGCAGTTGCAGGATGCTCCTGGGCCAGTCACTCTCCTAGCCCTGTGTGCAGTTGCAGGATGCTCCTGGGCCAGCTCAGGCATATGCTTGGTTGTTTCTCTCAGCAGTAGAACCACACCTTTGGAGGAAACACTGCGAGGCTAACAGCGAACTCAGACTGGCTTTCTTGTGTGCTCTCACTGCCTCTGCCCAGTCTGGCTCTGTTCCTCTCCCCCATGCATCTCTTCTTCAAACTGAGGAGCCTGCCTCGAGCCCTCATCTCTATGACAAGTGATTCCTTCCAGGCTTTCTTTTAAACATTTACAGTTTTCTTTCAAAGAGGAATTCGACCAAACATGATTTTACATTTCATTGATTTTTTTGATTTTTTATTTCTATTTTATTCTATCCCACTAGTTTAATTATAATTAAAATGTAATTTTGTGATTTCATTGAGGGTGATTATCTATATGGTAAACTTTTGAAGAAATTAGCCTTGAATTATTACAAGTAAGAAGCAATTTTTTTTAACTCTGCAACTAGGAATGAACTTTTAGAAAGAATAATTAATTTAGATTTAGGTGAGTTCTAGGTAAGTGGTCTGCCTGGATGAATAAATATATCTGTGGATCGAATGAGAAAGCCTCCTGCCCCTAATAGACTTATATTTACATGCTTAGTTCCCAGTTGGTGAACTATATAGGAAGGATTAAGAAGTGTAGCCATATTGGAGGAGGGCTTTGAGGTTTTAAAAAACCCAAACCAGGCCCAGTTTGTCTCCCTCTCTCTGCCTGCTGCCTCAAGGTAAGGATGTAAAGTTCTCAGGTACCATGCTTCAGTACCATGCCTGTTTGCTTCCCACTGTGATGGTCATGTTCTTTACCACCCTCTGGGATCATGAGTCCCAAATAAATGCTTTCTTTTATGAGAGTTGTTTTGTTCATGTGTCTTTTCACAACAATCAAGCAGACAATGATATCAGACATGCATGATCGCCCCTCTCCCTGCCTCTCAGCCCCCAGGCCCCATCCTTGGTCACTACTTAGATGAACCATGATTTGTTTCTTTTTTAGTTGTTTGAAGATACTGTCTTTTAAAAAGATAGTTCAAGAAATTTTAATTTTTTTCATAGAATTTTTGCTTAATAATTATTTTCTCTGAAAATTCTCTTCTGACTGCATAAACATAACTCATTTTATTTTTAACTGTAACTTGTAATGCAACCTTCCTCTTTTTGGCTTTGGGTCATTTCCAGTCTCTTTATGCTTATCTGTTTAATATTTACCTTGCACAGATTCTCTTCTCTCTGCCTCTCTCTGTCTCTCTTTGTCTCTGTCTCCTTTCTCTCCCCTTTCTTCTCTCTCTCTCTCTCTCTCTCCCTCTCTCTCTCTCTCTCTCTCTCTCTCTCTCTCTCTCTCTTCTTCTCTCTGTGTTTGTATAAAAACCCTTGGCTCATTGATGGTTACATTTATAGCATCTAGCAAGACACTTCAGTGTACAAGAAACCCTCCCATATGGTTCCTAATCAATGAATTAGTGGATAAATGGGAATCTCAGAGTATTTTGTATTGTGTTTTTACTTCCAGTTTGAAAGTGTGGTCTGTATGAGGTTAAGTGTCAGATAATCATTTTGTTTTTGCCATTTGATGTAGTGCAGCTTCCCTGAATCATTTGGTCACTGCCATGAATGTAGTGACAAGTACTAATGGGCTCAATTTATCTATTCAGGTAGTACAAAATTGCAAATCATGCAAAAATATTGCCCTTAGAACTCTGCAATGGCTTATTCTCACCAGATTTTATCATTAGGACATTGACAGTTTTGGGTTTCAATAAAATAACTGCCTTTCCCTCTGAACTAATGAATTTCAAAATATAATTTTTCTAATGTGATAATTTGAAAACATCATTTCTAGGCCCTAAAGGAGAGACTGGTAACACTGGCAGCCCAGGACACCCAGGAAT
Organism: Mastomys coucha; assembly: GCF_008632895.1. Taxonomy (NCBI): domain Eukaryota; kingdom Metazoa; phylum Chordata; class Mammalia; order Rodentia; family Muridae; genus Mastomys; species Mastomys coucha. The sequence continues at coordinate 19,808,047 of NW_022196898.1, forward strand.
CACTGGACCCCAAGGCCCCAAAGGCCAGAAAGGAGAGAAAGGTTGGTAACTATTCCATTTCTGATCAAACTCAGGAATATTCTGCATCATTTGAAAGAAAAGCAGTTTGCTATTAAAAAAAATGCTAGATTATTGAAAATGGGCTTTTAAAAGTATAAACACTTGAGAAATCATCTCATGTATTAATCTGACATAAAATATTAACTTTATACATGGCTAACTGAAAAACTTTAAGTATATGAGAATATCGTGCACACACAGAGTAACACACACACATACATATATGTATATGGGAAAATAGAGACTCTTTTTTAGTTATTCTTTTAAAAATTATGCAGACAATATGCTTTGATTATGTTTTTCCTTCTCCCAACTCCTCTCAGATCCCACTACTTCCCTACCCACCCAACTTCATGTTCTCCCTGCCCCTCAATATGTGTCCCTAAACCAAAACGAAGAACAAAAAGCAAAATAAACCAACAACCAACCAACCAACATATCACAAGAAGATACCAGGAGAGACTCTTAAACAACCTTTCCATAGGTTACTGGCCACCAGTGTGACCCAGAGACTAGAAGTCGCATAGTATGCAGCCTGTGGGAGAAGGTTCTGTCTTTGTGTGTGAGATCTTTCTTTTTTTTTTCTTTTTCCCCTTCTGTTACTGGGTAGTGAGATTGTACATGCTAACAAGGGCTCTTTCATTCAGCTACACACACATACACAGTTCATTGTGGATATTTTGTTTTCAAATGATACAACTAAGTTAACACTAAATAGCGCCGGGCGGTGGTGGCACACGCCTTTGATCCCAGCACTTGGGAGGCAGAAGCAGGCGGATTTCTGAGTTCGAGGCCAGCCTGGTCTACAGAGTGAGTACCAGGAGGTACAATAGAGAAACCCTGTCTTGAAAAAAACAAAAAACAAAACAAAAAAAACAAAACAAAAAACACTAAATAGCACCAGACCAAGCAATCCTGTAAAATATTCAGCTCAAGTAGAAAGCTGGCTGTTGTGGAGAGTTTGAAACTGTCTTTGGCTTGTTCTGAAATCAGAGGCAGTGTCAACGATGGAAAGCTGAGTAAATGAAATATTATAATCTCAAAAAACCTAAGAAATAATTACAATATCACAGTGGTTTTACATTGCCTGGGACCTGGGAGATGTGGCCTGGCTTCTCTTTACTTACAGCCTGTGTATCAGGAAGGTTTGCAGTTATGAGCACTTTTGTTGGTATCTTCCTGCTCAAGAAGTCTATAATTTTATGAATGCATCAGCATAGAAGGCTTTCCATCCCAGGTATGCCTGGTTCTTGGGTACTTTAAAGTTCTATAAAGTTACAGAGTCACTGGGATATTTAGAAATTCCTCAATAAAGACTGGTACCCTGTAGAAATACCACCAATTCATCCAGCTCAGTGGTTCAGCGTCAGTGTCACATGTCAGTAGGTCTGAGGTCATTGATACATCACTCTCCACCACGCTCAGGAACTGCCTAACTCACTCCTACTAGAACAGCCAGTGAAGTAATGACTCGAAAATATGCTAAGGTAAGAGAGAGCTCCTTCGCACTTATCAGCTATGTGATTTTCATTCTTGGAAACATTAAGTCCTTTTGTGGTTGAATTGTATTAGCAGGGCACCTGTGAATGAGTGACGAACCTCCACGACACTTCATACATTTTGGGAGCTAGACTTCTGGAAGTGGAAGAATATCTAGGGAGGTACTGTAAGATATGGTTCTTAAGAAGGTGCTTTGATGAATGATCAAAGCAGAATTTTATTCAGGCAGTCTCTATAAAGTGGCAACTCCACTTTTCTCTTACTTACAGACTTAGTGTGGACTCCTGGTTAAGACTGAAAGTTAAAAAAAAAAAATCCAAAACCTTGCTTGAAAGGCTGTGTGCTGATAAGTCACCATCTAACTAAATAATTTCAATGTAATTGAACTAACCAATTTCTGTAAATAACCTTAAGACTGCCAGTAGTGTTGGGCGTGGTGCAAACATCTTTATTCCCAGTACTTGGGAGGCAGAGGTAGGCAGAACTCTCTGAGTTCAAGGCTAGCTTGGTCTACATAGTGAATTCCAGGCCAGCCAGAGCTGTATAGTGAAACTGGGTCAAAACCATCACCACCACCACCACCACCACCACCACCAGCACCACCTCCACCACCAGCACCACCA